>NC_091396.1:58975098-59282479 GCF_032191515.1 Phaenicophaeus curvirostris | reverse complement strand
CCCTGCTCTTACACTCTTACACAAACCTCATTTGCTCTGCTCTTACACTTTTCCTGCTGTACCTGCATGGCCAGCCTGCAGGCTCCTTGGGTTTTGCTGTGCTCAGCAGATCCAAGTGATCCCATGGATTTAGATGGAGAAGCAACTCCACTGCCCCAGCTTACCTGGGGACACCTACACCATAGCCAGAGGCTCAAGGCACAGCCTGGTTTCATTAAAAGCACGTGCATGCAGGCAATCCCGCTGCTTCCAGGCTGTGCTGACATTGCGCCCTGGCTTAGCCCAGCCTGTCTGCGATGCAGACGTCCCACGACACCATCCCTGAGCAGCTTCATTTTCAGCTGCAGACTCAAAGGAAAAACAGCATTGAGTGCTTAGATAGTGGCTTTCATTTTCCACTGCTTTCTAATCAACTACTAATTAATTCTCCATGCCTCTGTGAGGTAAATAGATCTGTTTCATGCATTAATACATATATATATATATATAATGTTTGATCTTTCCTTAACAAGTCCCCATAGCCCTGGAAATTCACACTGAAAACAGAGCATGGAGAGGGAGAAACAGCACCAGCTTTGAAATCCAAAAGATCTTCATTTGTATGGCAGATTGAAAGTAAAAAGAAAATAGCTATTTGGCAGGTCTGTTCCCACTGAGGGACTGGTTTGCCTCAATTTGTATTTAATAAGTGTACCACCGAAAAGTATTTAATGCATAATGTATAATATAACTAGCACTGCACTAAATAATAACCTGTGACTTTAAACATTAATGACTGTTTCTGACTATTTCTTTTGAATTTCAAACTACACTACACAGAAAATATTTGTCAGCAGTAAAAATAAGCTTGTGGTAAATAAATAAAATATCGGTGTAATAAACCCAAGTCATGATGTGTCTATTTAAATACATGTATACCTCTGTTTAATGGAAAACAGTCAACACTGGCTTTGTATAGTATTCTGCTAATGTGTACACTACAATATAATAATATTCAACATCTTTTTATTTCAGCTGGAGAAGAATTTCCAATTCAGTACAACACTTGTAGCTCAAGGATATGTTTATAGCTTCTCACTTTTTTAACTTCTAGGGTTTTATGCAAAGATGAAAGAAATCCTTTCACCCACATATAGACAGGAGATTTCACACCAAAGAACATTTAGATGAGATAAATTTGATTATTGCCATTTTATGTAATTACAGTTTTTACATTTCTGCAAATTTTGCACTAGGTTCATTCTCTTTACCCAAGGAGGCAACAGCTTCCACAGGTTCCTTTTGGACTGCAGTGAACTGAGCTCTGGAAAACACATCATTATTTTCAAGAGCATGCTTTGGTCAAATTTAAGCAGAGCTTTAGTATGCATTTAAATTTGGGAACACATTTAAGTGCTGTCCCAGCTAGGGTTGAGTTGAATCAACTTTATAACAGTTTTCGAAGCCAAGGTTAAGAAGTCATTTATTTTTAATTTTATATTTTAAATTGGGTCTGATATCACATTCAGTTTTTAGAATAAGATACTTTGATACAACTGCCATGCAACACAGAGACTTTTCACTAGGATGGTTACGCAGATCAGAGCCTAAAATTTTGTCCTTCCCAATATTTTTTAGTCTTTCTGTTGCTCAGAAAACTCCTGGTCTCTTGGTAGCTGCCCTGAGTTGTCACTGGAGACCATCCTGAAGCAACCACTGCTCTTCAAGCCAAAGTCATGCTTGACAACACAAATGTCAGTTCACCCAGAGGTTTCACATGGGGCATGGTGCCAGAGGCAAGGCTTGAGGGCATCAGATTGGGTGCTCCATGCAGGAAAGCCAGCCAGAAATATTAAGTTGAAACAAGAATTGACTGAAAAATTAAGTTCTCAGGATGGTCAGATTTTATTAGCTTGGACTGAACTTCTTGGGTATGCTCCAAATAAAAAGAAAAAAAATAGAGGGGGTGGAATTCTTGGAAATTCAGCATGAAATACATGGCTTTGTTTCAAACTTCATAATGAAAGAATAACAAAGTTAAGTATCCAAGCAGTTAGACTTTACGTTCTCAGTAAAACAAAACATTTTGCTTAATATTTCACCTTGCAATAACACTTTTTAAAAAAATCTAGTTTAAATTAATTTAACTTGAGCTGCCCTCTCAGTCTGATCAGTGAAAAAAAAAAGAAAAGAAATGCAGCATTTGCACAGTTTCCTTGTGTTCAAATGGACATTCTGAGATGTTGTGACTGAAAAAGAGATCTTTCACTCCTCTGATACATGGTGAAAGGGAGCACCAGTTGCACCTGACCTGTCCAGCTCCTCTCTGGCTGTGGAAGCTGGGCAGAGGCAAGTGTCTTGAAAGTCTTTAAAAGTCTTAGAAGTCTGGTTTCCAAGGAAAAATTACAAAGTGTGGAAAGCACACGGCTGACGCAAAGGCATTTTCTTGAGTTTGTTGAGAGCCTGGAACAAAGGTCTCTGGGGTACCTTGATCAGCTGACCAAGAGATGGCTCACAGCGCTGTTTTATAGGTCTTCAAGGCAACATAGGAAAAAAATAACTAATCTTATAATCTGGCAGTCTGCACAAATAGCAATAGGTCAAGGGCATACCCCTTTTGGTACACAGAGGCCTTTACAAGCCACTCAAACTATAAACGCTGCAAAAGTGCTGAGTTAACTTCTATGTCGGTAAATGCAATTTTAATCCAGGACACAGGCATTCCTGCAACACACAGTTGTCAGGGTGGGGTCATAGTCAGAAAAAGATGGTTTCTGAGGCATTCAGACCTGTGCCACTGCTTTATTACTTGAGAACCACTGATAGCTGCAAAGTATGAGCCATATGCTGCTCTCTGTTATACTGGATTAAATCTGTAACCCACAGGGTGCTAAATCTGGATTTACACTTGCTTTGAAAATGCAGAGTCTGGCCTTTGGCCCTGTAAAGCGTCAGAAGGCACAAACACTTGAGACAGTCATTACAGCATCTCTGGATCTCTCTGAATGCAGGATTTTCCATGACCCAACCCTCACTCACGAGGACCCAACAGATCTTCCAGACAGTCTATCAGAAGATAATGACAACAGAAGAGCAGAAATTATTCCCAAAACATAAACTATGCAGTGTCTTAGTATGCTGCTCTATTGATTTTAATGAGGTTGCTTCAAAGAGGCACAGCGGACACTGTGCTTTTACAAAAAGCCGTGCAATCTCCATCACCTGAACTTCAATTATCCAATTTCCCCAGTACCTGGAAAAGCAATGCATGTTAATTACATCAAAAGTTATTTTAGTAACCCAATCATTCAAATTTTGCCAAGCTTCTCATAAATTCAGAGAAGCCAAGGTTACGCTATAGAGATGGGTGTGTTCACATGTCAGCTTTACGTATCTAAAAAATTAAAGACTTGACAGCAATTTAGAAAATGAGTTGCTGGGGTTTTTTAAACACCAAGCAGATCAAAGGTTTGACGCAATTTGGGGACATGTTCTAATTGTTACCTATTTTAGAAGGGATCTCCCAGCCAGGCATTCAGTTTGAGCAGTCATTTGCAAATATGTAGGATCACTCCAATCCATGTATCTTCCAGCCTCAGAACCAGCACAGAAGTATGCATGTGATTTACTGCGGCAGGGAAAAAAGCCCTCCTCATTTGGAGTTGGGCTAATCTCAGAGCAAGACAGCTGAGGCAGGAAAAGCCATTTAAGTAATGTAGTGTTTAAAAGGCCTAGACTGACCTTCATTTCTGTCTATCTGCTTCCTTGCAGCGCTGCCTCTGAAGTGCTGTACAACATAAATAGCATCTGCCCTGGGATTTTTAGCCTGAGCTTAGCAGAAATGGCTTTGGTGGCTGTGATGCACCCTTTCACAGTAATTAGTCACTGAAGTTTTTCAGTTCTTCTGCCATTTGGGGCATATGTTACACTTCTATTTATCTAGATATGATTGGGGAGGCAGCTGATTAGGAGTGACTGAGGCCACTCTTGCTCAGCAAACCTGTGCACCAGATAAAAATAGAATGCAGAAAGCACATAAGTTGGGAGGACAAGAACCGGCGCAGCAGGGGAAGCAGCTTTAGGACACCAAGTTCTCCTTGAGCCTTGAAGTCTGCTGGAATTAAACCTGTCACCAGAGACAAGTGATCAGACTGGCAGGATCTGCAAGGACTTTCTTGCTTCCTCTGTAGTGTGGGAGCACAGGTAGCTTCCCAGGGCAGCTGTGCAGGAAATTGTTACTCCAGGGACTTAGGCATTGCTGATCTTCTCTGCCTCCTCTGTACCTTTCCTACCATATTCAGTCTTCTTTAAAATAAAAAAAAAAGAATAAAAAAGCATTAGGTGCTGCAGAATGCCAAGAAGCATCTATAACCTATGGACATTTCATGACTCATTCTCAACATAACACCACTTGCTCATCACCACAGGAGCTTATCTCTAGAGCTGTGGTGGTTTCTGGCATCCTATGTGCCTTGGCATGATTTGGTGGTGTCCAAGAGCCAAACTCAGCCCAGCAAAGTCTGAAATGCACACAGCTGCTCGCCTGGGGACATGCACCCCCATGCAGTCCAGCACAGCAACCTCTCCCCTACCCCACCCCACTGGCTCACATCCTGCAGAGGCACTGGGGGCTCTTGAGGTCTGCAGATTTCACCTCAGGCAGAGAGCCTGGTATAGAGACAGCAATGTACATTCACAATGAGCACAGTCCCAATAAGATGCAGCCACATGCTTCTCTCTGTCCCCAGAAGAAAGGAAGAAGCATGGAGGAGCTGCACCTCAGAAGGTCTTTGAACCACCACACAAGTGGACCAGCCTTTTAGGTGGAAGAAATACCAGTGTGGTTTCACAGCACTCCCCATAAAGCCACAAAGCAGAAAGGCTTTTGAATACCCTGCTGGGCACGAAGGAGGGAAAGCAGTGACGAGAGCTTCAGACCATCCTCTGTGAATTTGCACACATATCATACAGCTCTTGCACGTTTAAGGAGAAGACTAGAAGCAGGACTGCAGAAAACTTTTATGTACAGCTCAGCCTGCAGCTGCTACCATTTTAATAATGCTTTTCTTCAGTTCATTGCCTCCCACCTGGTTGCTTTTGCAGTATCATCCATTCTGTGGCCTCTGAATTATGTCACCACTGACTGGAGCTGGCAGCAACAGGGGTAACACTCTTTCCTCGCTCTGCACAAAACGCTGCTGCAGCACAGCAGGCGGGAGAGGGACCAGGGCGATGCTGGAGTGAAGGAGTGACACAGGGAGGGATTTGCAGCTGGATGGAATACAGCCACACCGACAACAGGGGCTTAGAGCAGACACAAGAGCAGGGATGAGCTTGCAGAAGCACGAAGGGAGGCTGACAATACGTCAAACCCTACCTGAAACCAAATACCAGGCATATGAATAGCCTTATTGGCTTCAACAATATTATTCACTTATTTAAAAGAAAGCCCACACTTACAGACTTTGTAGTTATGGACCTCAGAGCTGCTGACAGGCATGTGTAGTGCCTTCTTGCATAGGACAGTGAAACCTGAAGAGCAGTTCTTATTCAAGCACACATTTGGCGACCAACATTTTGGGACACTTTCAAGGTCTGTCTGACCTTTGGGGAACCTTACAAAGTTTCTCAAAGCACTGTCAAGGGCAGACTATATATTAAAGGCATTTTAAAAGCCCAGCAATTCTTAACACATCCAGCAAGCTGCCAGCACCTAATGGAGCAGAATCAACAGTCCTGACTAGACAGTGAAATCATTCAGAAACATTTAGCCTTAAGCACTCACTTGTAACAATAATCTGGGCACAAAACCACTTGAGTATTTCTTCTCACCTCATCTCAGATGTTGGGGGTGGGGTGGGGAACGACTATAAGACATTATCCTAGTGTAAATCTAACTTGTTGGGCTCCTATTCCAAAGCTCTGGAGAGCAAGAGTTATCATTTCTCCATAGGCTTACCTGGCATACCACGTCAGATCCTCCCACATCTTCCCTCCTGGGAAGTCGGGGGTCTCTATAAGCTTTCTGCAAGTTTTTGCTTGAGGTTCCTCATATAGTTCCTGCCGGGACATAGCACAGTGTTCCTAGATGTGCCACATGTCTGTAGGTACCTCATGCATTTCCATACACCAAAACTGCTGCCTGATCCTCTGGGTTACCACTTGATTGCTTGGACAGATAAAGAATGGCTGATGGGAATAGCAGCATCCTCAGGCTACAGGCTGAAGTGTAGCCTCTGGACAAGGTGCGTTTCAGGCCTCCTGTGCTCACTTTGCTGAGGAACCAGCTCTGGTACAGCTGAGGGGGTGAAGATTCAGGAGCCCTCAGATTTGGTGTCAAATCCAGTTTCAGAAGTTCCTCCTCCCTAGCTGACCCTGCAGCCCCCATTGGAAATGTGACCACTGAAACCATCTTGGATTTTTGTTTGACTTTTAGCCTGCATTTAAAAGGACCTGTATCAAAGAAGGGTATTTTTAAGCTGGATTATTTCAGGGGTTCCTTATTCAGGGACTCAAAAAACCCTCAGCAGAGAAGGGCATGGTGATGTGTCCCTGACACATCTGGTTTTGTCACATCTAGATGTGATCCAGCAGTGCCGCTGAGCTCCCAGGGACCCTGGTTAGAACATCTTATTGTGGCTCTCAGTGGGAATGGAGGCCTGGCTGCTTCCTTCAGCCAGGATGGAAGTTCACTTCCCTTTTCAAAAAGACCTGGGGGAACCTGTGCTTCATCCAAAATCAACTGTTGTGAAGGGGAGCCGAATATTGACTTCCAAGGCTGAAACTTCCAGTCCTTGAGTCCTTAAATAAACAGTACCTGAAATTAGAACAGACAGCAGATAGAAAGTACTCACCATTTCCAGCACATTTCCGAGGAGTGGTGTTCACTCTCCAATAATGAGGAGGAAGCCCAAGAAGACAGCAGGAAAAAGTTAATAAAGTTTTTACATGTGATTTTTATCTGGTGTCAAGCGTAAGCCAGTTTGCCCATCTGGGATATTAATAATGCAAATAGAGTGAAAGGTTGCTTTGCTCAGAATAAGCCACAGGAACTTACAGAGTTCATTAGACTCACATATTTCCTCTCATTCCACTTAAATAAAGAAAGGGGATGCCGTGCCATTTCCTTTCACAAAAAACTGTTGGGCTTTGGCAAGGTTTTTACATTATTTAATTAGCCCACTCAAATTTCACTGAACTGGGAATATTCTAGTGACAATAATGTCCCTCTCCTGCTGAGTATCACAAGGTGAAAAATAAAAAGCTCTGTCATGCAAATGCAGCCTCAGCAAAATGCTTAAGGTGGTTGGAAAATATCATTTAGTCAAATTATTCCTCCTGCTTTTGTTTGTGAATTTGGGGAAATGAAAACGAACCAGAGTTTTTCCCCTCTTTAAATCCCGCTGGTGCCTCATCTTATGAGGAAAAACACTCCACGGTTCAGCATCACCCACTGCTGGTGCAGTATCCCATGAACCCCTGCAAAAACATATTGTGCTCACTAAAAAAAACACCAAAAAACACAACACAATCCAAAACATGATAAGCAGCCAAAATCTGATTCAGAGCCTAATGCAAAATATCCTTCTACCGTAAGCAAGCAGACATATTACTCACTGATTGATATATTATCCACCCCTGCCAACGCATCTGGGCACATCGCAAAATGGAAAACAGTACATTAATCTCTGTCAGAGGGAAATCAATGGGAATCAGGCACCTAATTCCCTTAGCTGCTTTGGGAAGTCCCGCCCTTTCTCCACTTATAATAAATCAAATTTAAAAGAAAATCTTTCTCTGCCTGCAAACAGACTGTGTCTGCCCAGCCATCATCTCTACCCTCTGAAATTCATTTCTGGGCAGCTGGTCCTGGGGTCCAAGGACCGTGAGCTATCAAGGCTATTCCTGAGGCCCATGGGTGATGCTGAAGGGACCATTACAGTTCTGAGTGATAGTCAACCCCTCTGTGTCAAATCATCCTCTAGCAGGTAAGTACAGTGGAAAGCAAAGTGAAGGTGATGCCTCAAAATAAAGACGGAATCAAGACCCAGATGTTAATTTTGCAGTCAGGTACCTGCTCACTGAGTTATTCTGCTCCTCAAAGTGTTGTAGCTTCTGTGTGCAGTAGGGACATTTGTCAAAATCACATTTCTTATTTGGTTGGTTACAGTTCAGCAATTTAGATACATATCTATGAGCAATCACTTCCTCATTCCTGGCTTGTAACATTCTGGGTAGTTTTTTTCATGGGAAAAGCTGATTAATTATAGGAATCTGAGGATAACCTCAGAAAAGCTGAGCACAATGGACATCTGCTGGGTTTGCCCTCCGCATGTTATGGAGTTGGGTCCACAGTTGTTGCAAAACCTTTTCCTTATCAACAAGTTTTTGAAATTCACCCAGAAATCTGTGCCAGGACCTGTTGGTGAGCTCAGCAGGTGCACATCTCTCTACATTTTTCTGAGGTGCCTCTTTCTGAGGGAAGAGTTACACAGTTTCTTCAAACAAGACTTCTTGGGGCATCTGAAGAAGAGCAGGTGCCGCCTTCAGACCAAGAGGAGCCAGATGACTGCCTACTCCCCTTTTCCAGATTTCTGTGGCTGTTAGTTCTCTAGAAAGCATCTCAAACCAAACCACACAAGTACAGGACAGCCACTCTCAGTCGAAGTGGGCCTTACGCCTACCTTGATGATGCCTACAGAAGCCCTGCTAGCCTTGTTCCTGCTGAGATTGCTCCACCAGTGAAGATCTAAGTTGCTTCCAACCCTGCTGTTCTTGCTGCCTGGGCAAAAGAAGACATCTGTCTCCAGCATCCACTACAAAAAAGCCCACAACTGCTGCAGTGCTAAAAGCAAAAATATTTTCCGTTTTGCTCCTCAGGTGGTGGTTCTTTTTTTTCTTTTCTTTTTTTAATCTTCAAGAGACATTCATTCATGTTAAATTGTATAGAAATAATTTTCCTTTCACAGCACAGCAAAAGTCCCTTTCTGCCACAAAGTCCCACCTCTACACAGCTATTGGCTTCATGCCTATTAATTTTCTCCTTCAGAAAGCAGCAGGAGGACAGGCAGAAACTATCCCCGCAGAGAGCACAACCAGGAGCAAGGAGTACTGTAAGACTCCAACCACATCCCTCAGAACGCCAAGTGCATCACTACAGAATGTTACATTCTTATTTTAAGCTCTGAAATTGCTGCTGGACAAAAGGAGTGGTACAAACACTTCCCAGCCAAGAACAAAAGGAGAGAAATAGGGGTAGGTAATAGCACTGGGGGCAGAGGAAGCAGAGCAGCTTTTTCCAATGTGAGGAGGAAACCTCTCTGTTCAGAGGTTATGCAATTGAAAATGCAGATTCAGTTGGACCCGAAGAGTTCACAGATCTGTGTCAGATTGATCAAAGCAAAAGGGAGCCAAAAGGATTGTCTGGTGGAAGAAAGTTTGATTATAATATATTTTCTTTATATTAACTTTTCTTTTTGATGCAGTGTTTCAAAAGTTTACATACAGCTCCTTACTGTAAATGTTAGAGCAAATGTACATTAACTCTAACTTACATTTATGTGTGGTAGGGCAGATAAATGCTACAAAATATTCAGTTTATGTGAAGTGAAATGAGATTTAGATCAGGCAAAATGTTTAGAACTGCATTTTTTCTTCCCGTCAGTGTTTCAGTTGAGCTGACAAACCTAAACATCTATCATCGCCCTGCTTGTTCTTCTGTCCTGTCTGAGCTCACAGATAATGAATGCATCTCCACACAGGGATCAGAGGCAGTGTCTTCCCATAAAGCCCACCTTCCCAATAGCACAAGTAAATCAGCTGCAACAATAGCTGCCAAGGAGCAGAAAAAGCACACACATGAAAATGAACTAGATCAAATCCAGAGCCGCGCATTCATTTGACAGGTTCTATCCTCTGTAGTTAAAATAAACCTACTGTACCAGAGATGTTTTCATTGTAGTGCACAAACATCAAGCGCTGAGAGAATTTCAGTTTATTGCAAAGAGTCTGTTTCCCAGCAGCTGCTCTGAATCCAATCTCATTTCTCTCTGATCTTGCTCTTTTTGCATCTATCAGAGACTTTGTCTCCTGCTACTTTTACAGCACCTTAAAACCCAACTCTGACAGGCTTTGGGAAGAAGGGCAGCCCTGAGAAACACCTGGCAGAGCCAGCCCTCCCCTTGCAAGCTGCTTTCTAGCAAAGCAGTTTGTTCACACTGTTGCTGAGATAATGAGAGTTTGCAGGTGCGTAATAAAAGTACATCATCTCCCTGAAAGCAGGAACGGCGAGGGTTTGCTCACATTACCTGCTCTGGCATGGTTCAGCCAAGCTCAAGTGACCACTAAAGACACCAAGTTTTCCAGCTTTGCCTGTTCTGCTTCTCCCCGTAACACAAGGTCTATATTCCTCCACTTTATGCTCAAATACTGATGTGACGTCAGCATCACCCCTGTTATACTGCTGTCTAGGGCTTAGGCAATGCCTGCTTCTGTGGAAAAGTTCATCAGAAATACCCAACTCTTTGAGTTCTGTGGGTCCACAGGTTGGGAACCTGGATCTAAAAACCCAGGGAGTTCCCTAGCCCTGTAGCATTTTGCTCCTCCTACAAGAAGGTGTTTATCTCGCACAGCAGGTGGAGAAGGTGTTTATTTTCCATCATGTACACGGTAGCATTGCCTGGCAGCCTTGGCAGCTCCCTGCCTCAGCAGGCTCTCAGGTGCGCTGTGAACCACCTCCCAGCAGAGCAGCATCCTGCAGGGAGCCCAGGTCTTTCACAGCCATGGAGCCACAGTTCATTCAGATGGTGGAACTAATCCCTCTCTGTCCTCACATCCTGCCCTGCCTGTGCTATTAATAAATACAGGGGGGAAACATGAAACCTGCCACTGTTTTTTCTACCCTTAGGCTCTGTGCTGACCAGGCTTGAGGCCGGTATGTCCCACTTGTCAGGACAGAGCATCATAGCAAATTAAGGGTAAAATGCCTCCCTCGGCCACCTGAGCCTCTGCTGGCTGCTTTCCTGGGTGTGAAGGGATGAGCTCCATCAGGACATCAGTGCTGCCAGCATAATCCTACATTGGCATGCTCTACAATTCATGCTTAACTGTTTTGTGAGCATGAACTGAGCTGGCACCGCAGGAAGATGCTATCCCAGTGCATCAAGATCGGATGTAGGAGGGCTGATCCCCAAGAACCTCCAGACAAGGGCTCCTGGGAAAAGCAGATAACATCATTTTCAACAGAGGCTTTCAATGCAAGTGGGAAACTCCTGTTTCACTCACCGCAGCAAACCCCCTTTGCCCCCACGCTTTGCAGAGCCTGTGGCTGCGCTGGGAGGGAGCACTGGCTGGGACGTAGCTGCCAGAAGGGTTTGAACTGGAGCTGGAGACACATTTGCAAAACCGGATAGTGGCTTAGGAAAAGGAATTAACTAAAAGTTATCACCTTCCCTGGCCTCAGAGTGGCTTTTGCAGCCCAGTAGCACCCCTGACTTTTATCCTTGCTCAGCCACAGCATCTCACCTTTCCTTTGTTTGCCAGCTCCGCTGACACAGCATCCCAGCACATGCAACACTGGAAATGGATTGGTAGCTGAGGAAGCAAGGGAGAGTTCTTACTTAAAGAAGAAAGAAATGCGAAGTTAGTCAAGTTTCTTTTTAAGGAGACTTCTGCCCAATCTCCCTGTCAGTGGTTCCATTCACAAAGTCACCGGTGTGACCCTGCAATATGATATGTGTTAGGAAGTGGGAAAACAGCTGGCAGTGAAAAAGCCAGGAGCTATAAAGGTGCGGGGGGTAAAGGGGGGAAGCCTGAGGTGAGATTTCGGCTGTTAACACATAGCATCATCTGTGCAAGTGGCACTTGGCACCCACTGTTGCATTCACAGGTCACCTCATCAACCCTTGCCCCTCCATCTGGCAAGGAACAAAGGTAAAGTTCACCTATAACCTGCAGGAGTGTTGCTGCAAGGGATCTGTATGCCAGAAACCTTCATCCCCCAGAAGGCTGGAGCCATCTTCAGTCCCACCTTCCTGACGTAATGGGTCCTATGGAGTCTGGATCCTGCTGCATGAAAGGGAAACCTGCACCACCACAGACTGAAAACTATATTTTATTCAATTAAATGCCAAGAGTGATCATGCAAATCAGCACAATCCCACCCTCTTCCCGTGACATTTTTCTGTTCAGGTTAATTAACTTTTCTATTGGCCTAACATCTCTTGGTTTCTAACCAGGAGAGTTTTTGCAGCATCAGTGCTTGACACTATCCAAGACAGTGCCAGGAGCCGGCCCCAGGCAGCCCCAGAGGTGGGATGGGGAAGAGGGTGCTGCCTGTCAGGGGGTGCAGGACAGGGCTTGGGATCATTCTTAAGCACATTAATTTTATGCTGCTGCCAGAAGCAATCAGCCGCAATGTTGGCATGAAGCCAGTTGGTCATTACATTTCAGACTCATCCTCTGGGATGAAGAGGGAAGCCTTCATCTCCCTCTCCTGAATAAACAGAACATAAAAGCAGAAAAGACTCCCTAGAATACCAACAAACCTTCCAGTTTTCAACCTAGATTACTTCATGGTTAATTTATTCTTATTTATTATACAACCTTGTTTTCCTTGCTTTTTCCCTTTCCCTGGTGCTTGCCCCTTTGAAGTATTTATAGATTGAACTCAGATACCCTCTTTGCCTTTGCTGGGTGAGACAAGCCACAGTCTTACAAGCATCTCCTAAGATAAATGCTCTATTTTCCTGCCAGTCTGCTGGCACTTCCATCCACATTATGCAAGTGACCTGGTCATGAGATCTAGTAGCCACTTGCACTAGCCAGGGAGAGCCTCACATAAAAAAAAACCAGGAAAAAATTTTTCACGGAAAGGGTCATTGGGCACTGGAACAGGCTGCCCAGAGAGGTGTTTGACTCACCTTCCTTGGAGGTGTTTAAGGGACGGGTGGATGAGTTGCTGAGGGGTATGGTTTAGTGTTTGAAAGGGATGGTTGGACTCGATGATCCGGTGGGTCTTTTCCAACCTGGTGATTCTACGATTCTATGATTCCCAACTCTTTCTCCTTTAGGGCCATACCTCATGGTGACCTCACTCTTGCACAATGTCCCAAGGTTCAGACATCCCTTCAGCAAAAGGGCACCAAGCGCTGGGTCTGACAGCGAGGACAAGGATGTGACTTCTGTTGAGCGAGGTGGCCCTGTCCCTGCAGCCTAACACTTGACTGGGAGAACCTAAACCACCATCAGAGCCAAGGAAAAGAATCATAGAATCACCAGGTTGGAAAAGACCCACCGGATCATCGAGTCCAACCATTCCTACCAAACACTAAACCATATCCCTCAGCACCTCATCCACCCGTCCCTTAAACACCTCCAGGGAATGTTGACTCAACCACCTCCCTGGGCAGCCTCTGCCAGTGCCCAATGACCCTTTCTGTGAAAAATTTTTTCCTAATGTCCAGCCTAAACCTCCCCTGGCGGCGCTTGAGGCCATTCCCTCTCATCCTGTCCCGTGTCACTTGGGAGAAGAGGCCAGCTCCCTCCTCTCCACAACCTCCTTTCAAGTAGTTGTAGAGAGCAATGAGGTCTCCCCTCAGCCTCCTCCAGGCTAAACACCCCCAGCTCTCTCAGCTGTTCCTCATAAGGCCTGTTCTCCAGCCCCCTCACCAGCTGCACAAGGTGCAGTGATGTGAACAGGGGCACCCACCCCTCCTTTCTCCCAGCTGCAGCACCTCTATCTATTATGTGAGAACTGGTGATACATATCAGAGAATCTCCTTTTGCTGCTACAAAGGATTTGGTCCCTTCTGGCAGAAAGCCTTGGGAATTTGTACAAAGCTCCTGAACCCACTGCCTTTCAGTGGCTGCTCTGCTCACACCACACTAGCACGGAGCTCTGTGGTTCTGCCCCCATGCCTTTCATCTTCTCCTTTCTGTCAGTAGCACTTAGGGGAATTTCACGGTGATGAAGCTACGCAGTGATCAGTTCTGTTTGCCTGGGAAACAGTGAGCAGCAGAAATGGTCTAAATACTTTCAGGCCTTTGGCAGTTCACAGAGCAGTACCCCAGGCAAAGAAAAAGATATCTTGATTAGAATAATTATAATTGTCTTTTCCTTCATTCTTTCTACAGAAATTCCAGGCTAAATTATCATCTAATTTCAGAGAGCTCCATGACCAAGATTATCTATGAGTCATTTGTAATTATGTGCCAGATTGTATTAAAGCATGAAAATACAAAGGTTTCTCATCAAATACTAAGGGGGGCATAAAGAATCAAATTACATTGGAGCAAGATAACTATTCCAGCCACTTTCTGATTCATGGCATCCAGCAAATGCAAATTAAAAAAAAAAAAAAAAAAGAGAGAGAGAGAAAGAAAATTCTCATTTTAATAATTGTAGAATTGTGAAAACTGACAAATTACAGGAAATTCTAGTTTAAGGCTGACATACTATCCTATTCCAACCCTGTTGTGGAAAACAGTGAAAGGAGCTTTAAGACTCTCCCATTCTGGCTCTGCACTAATTCCCACGGGAATTTTTACCTCAGCTTTGTCCTTGGCCTGAGTTTAGCGTTAAAAAGTGGATAAACCCTCCCCATTTAGAAATGCAGAGCATATCTATCCAAACAGTTTTAACTGGGAAGTAGCAAACACAGCGGCTGCCACAGTCTCATATCCAGAGCAGACAAGGTCCCTGCTCTTGTGCCTCTCTCAAGTCTGCAGCTCCAGTGATGGGCGCCAGGGTCAATCCTGGCACACTGCATATTGTATTTTGAACAGGCACAGGGAAGCAAAGGCAAAAATGTTCCCCATGTGGAAGTGTGGGGAGGAAAGGAGGAAGGAGAGGGGAAGCTGGGAACAGGGTCATTGATTACAGGGGCAATGTATGGGGCTGCTCGCCAAGGGAGACCCAGATGACAGTCTTAACAAGGCTCTAATATGTTTTCGCTTCACTTCATAAACAAATGCACACATGAATTTTAAATGAAATATTAACACACTCTACAACTTGGATGGGGCTGCTTGTCTTTCCTGAGAGAATAGAGTCCTTTTTGTCCCCTTCAAAAATGAGCATTACTAAGCAGTCATAAGCAACAGGGAAATGTCTCAAACCCCAACAGCCACACAAAACCAAAGCACAAGATGATGGTAGCTCCCATGTGACTCAAAGTCAGAGAAGTTTTACCCCTACAGATTTCCATGAGGGGTTGGCAGGGCAATCAGGATGCTGCCTTTGGTTAACTTGGATGCTGCCTATCCAGCCACAGCAGAGGTTCCTCCAGTTGCACCCCCCTGCCATGACCTGAGGCAGCTCACACCCATCCCAGCTCCCCGTAGGCAAAGACATGCAGCAGCTCAGACTCACCATCACATGTACAACTCTTCCAGAAAGCTGTTTTAGGAGTAATTGGACTCTTTTTGTTTGATTTCCTTGGCTTTGCTGATGGCCTCTCCGAAGCCTGCAGTGGGAGCTCAGCCCTGACCCACAGGGTCTCTCCATTACTCCTGGCCCAGGGCACTGGGAAGTTGTCACGCTGGGATTTGTGCCCCAATGCCTTGTTCACCAGCTTGCCCAGTACCTGAAAGAGAACAGCAACAGGGCTACACAAATGCCTTAAATCACACTTGGTGAAGTCAATAGCAGCAGGTCTATTCAGAGACTACAAAACAGGCACCACCATCACAAGTGTTTGTAAAAGCTATGGAGAAACTAAATAAAAAAATATTCAAATCCCTAGGGTGGCATAGGAACTGTTTCCTTGCTCCTGGCCATGTGGCTACCCCATGCCTTGGGCTATTCTGGTCAGCCAACCCCAAGCTCACTTGGCTGGTGAGAAGCAGCACCCTCCACATGCACTCATGGGCCGTCTTTAAAGCCTTCCAGGGAACCTGACAGATTTTATCTTTTGCCTGGAAACTCAGCCCATATCTGCTGCTAGGAGATAGCATTCCACTTCCCTCAATGAAATTAAGAACCCCCTCCGTGGGTTGCAAGTGTCTCTTAGAGCCTCATGAACCTGCCGAGATGCTTTGTGACTCCCTGCCCCAGGGAAGAGCACAAATCCCCCTTCCCCAGCTCACTGGTGTGCCTGAAAGCAACAAAATCTTCTAGGTCAAACTTTATTTATATGTGTTTGATAGGAATGGTTGGACTCGATGATCCGGTGGGTCTCTTCCAACCTGGTTATTCTATGATTCTATTTATACACGACTTCTTCCATGCAGCATTTCTCCAACACAAGTGGTTGGCACAACTATTTACACAGACACACACACGTCACTCCTGAGGCCAGGCATGAGGGCAACCAGCCCTGGGCTCTAATGAGTTCCTGCCTTCCCACTCCACCGTCCCAGTCCTCATCCCTAGTGAAGCACCAAGCGCCTTCACTGCCGGAGAGGCCCACGATGGGTGTCAGTGCTGCGAAGCGCAGACAGTTCTCAGGCACAGCTTCAAGTTTTCATGACTGGCACGTGGGGTGCCAGATCCAGCATGGTTCTTTACCCCACGCTGCCTGGGCAGAGGCAGCAAGAGTTTCATCTCCAGCTCCATGTGATGCTGCAAGCCATGTGCTCTCTTGAGAAGAGACTTGATGCAAAACATACTTCTGTTTTAGAGGGTCAATAAGGTTCACAGTCACTGTGACCAAGGATCAAAAGAGCTCCAGAGTTGTTCAGAGCAGTTGCTTCTGGACAGATGAGAGCACCCTGGGATTGTTCCTGGAGGGCTTCCGATGAGTCCAAGTCACAACACACAGGCACAAGCACCACGGCAGTGAGCCAAGGACAGGAGAAGGTTTGCAGCATTCACTCTGCTCACATGAACTTCAAATTTAATCAACAGAGCCCAAATACGCACCAGGACATAACAAAACTTTAGTAACAAAACTGCAGTGTGGGAAACGCCAGAGAACGAAACTAGCAGCAGCAATTAATATGTGGGGCAAACAGGCCAGCTGCAATTTATTCTACAGGTGCTTTAGACATTTTAAATCATCTTCATTCCTCACAAAGTTTTTGTGATGCCTGTCACACAAACATGTTTTAAATGCCAAATTTAACTGCAATGAGCATTGCCTAGCAGCCTCACAAATGCTCCACCTGCCTATTGTGAAGTGGCAAATAAACAAATTATTAATCTAAGATATTTATGGTGCAACATTTTACAATGCCAAGGCAGCCTAGCTGTATATTAAAAGCTCTTTTGTTTTGTTTTGTGGCACATGATGGCTGATTAATAGCAGGAGGGAGGCACTCAAGCCTCTTGCCGTTTGGAAAAATTAGGTCTTTAAATGAAGGCTGAGAGAGATGGGAATGGGATTTCCTCACCTCCCTCCTGGTGTCTGTAAGCAAATACAGTGTCCCAACAACTCACCAGCAGCTTTTTTATATTCAGTGGAGAGAAAACGGCAGCTCAGGGAGTCACCAGGCAAAGATGATGGCGTTAAATGAAACAAAATGTTCCTAGAGAGTCTAGAGCTCTACAGAATGGTTGTCCCCGTGTATTTACGTGGGTGTGGCTGGTATTGCTATATCCCAAACAATGGACTGGTGAATTGGGCAGTGGGATTAATAGGCCACAGCAAAGATGTGTTGTGAAAACAGACCAAGAAGATAAATGCAGCGTCGTACATTTTTGTGTGACTGTAGAGAGATGAGTCTATTCCCAGAACAACCTGGCCTGGAAACCCGCCCAACCACGATGGCCATTCCTCACCCACCTGAAATGGCAGAAGACCGTCTTGCCCCTTTGCTCCCTTGCCCTGTGGCCACCACACAAGTCAACATTGTAATCTGAGAGGCGTTCAGTAGTCCAACCTCAGCAGTTACGAGCCTGGCAGAGCCAGCAGGAGCAGGCTGACTTTCATTCTGCAAGACTCACAATGCTGCAGTTGGCAACTCATCGTCCCCATGACCAGGAGAAGTGCGTGTGCCAGGGCTGAAGTGATGTTCTCATCACGCAGTGCATCTGCTGCTGACGGCACAGATGCTTCTTATCTGCCCCTGGCAAATGGAGGAATTGTTTTACTCTTGGCAAGCAGCCTTTCTTTCAGGACAGGCCTCCAAAGAGATACCCACCCGCAGACCAAGAAAACGGCAGAACGTGACAAGGGTCTTTATTACTAAAGAGTATCCCAGGAGCTAATGAAGATGACTGTAGGGATGGTGACAAAAGGACAGTGGATGGCCCCTATTTCCTACTTAATATTTGTATCACAAAGCAGAGGAGAAGAAGAAGCGCTGGTACTTACCTTGATACAGAGGCACTTCTGCTGCTGGGATCCTGAAGGACAGTTTACCCTGATCCTTCCTGAGATCATCCTGAGCAGTCAGGCAGGGACCATTAAAGAAGAAATCCTCTTCACGTCAAGTCTTCGGAGCTCACAGGGATTTTCAGAGCAACTGTTCTTGTCTCCGGGGTTCACAAATAGAGAAATTCTCTACTGAGTGTTAATGTCTCAGCAACCCTTCTTGCTTTCTTCTCTGCACACCGGTGAGGACATTTCTAACAAATACATCACTAGAGCTTCTAGATGCATTGCAGCATGTTATTTCTTGCTAGTGTGTAGGTGTATCTAGAAAGAAAGGAGAAGGCTTTCCTTAATGACCTGTGTAGCACACACAGCTGCAAGGCTTTTCCAAATCTGAAAAATGGCTTTTGAGATTAGATCAGCTAGATCTAGAAAAACTAGAGAGACAAAGCTCTCCAGCAGTTCAAAAGGCTGATGCTGAAGCTTGGCCAGGTGTAACAGGGCCAGCAATCCAGGTGAGGAACGAAGGGTTGGACAGACTAAGAAGGTAGCTGAGCAATTACTAATTTAGTAGGCTTTTTTAATTGCTTTTTTTGAATCATGATTCATCCCTTAATATGTGCAGGGACAGTCAATTCTCTGTGTAAATGAATCACCACATGCTACCCACTCCGTGCTCCCGTGAGGCCAAGAACCTGCACAGCCAAACGAAACCCTTGGAGGAAGTAGGTCTGAATGTCAGCAACCATTGACATTAAAAAAACCCCATAAACAAGAACTTGCACATTTAAAGGCATATAAACCCTCCTTGTTGTAGACTGGATGTTCCAGATGTGAGTATATTTATTATGAGACAGCTTGCATCTCTGAAGAACATGGTGTTGTTTGCTTAAGAGAGAAATATAGGCCTGGAAGAACCATCGAGACCTTGAAAGGTTTCTTTGTCAGCCATGTTCCTACATGGTTAGGTTCCTACATTTCAGCACAAGCATCTTTTACCTCAGGAAATTCAGCAAAGGTGGAAGAAGAAAGCTGAGTCGCAAAGTTGTCCCACACTGACAGGGCCTCAGGGCTCTACCATCTCCTTCTTCTTCTGCCCACATGCAGCCAACGTTGATATCCAGAAAAAGACACCCAGAAGGGCTTAGCACGCTGCTGCCCTGCCTGCAAGGGGGCTGACTATAAGCTTCTCAAAAAATCCTGACCATGGCAATGGAATGAAGCAAATATATGAGAAATGTAATATTTCTTTTGAACTGCATCAAGTCAATGACAGTTCCCTCTTCCCTTGCACCTCCGTAAATCACGGCATGACTGTGGGACTCAACAATGTTACACTGATGTAAAACTACTCTTGGGAGGGAACCAGTCAGCATAATTCATCCCCTTCCATTTCCTTGTACATAATCTGGTGCCAAGCTCTGCCAAAAGTAAGGAGAAAACATTCCCGAGATTTTTCCAAAGGCAATAGTCTGTCTAAGCACAGCTTTAAGTGTCTGCCATTAAAGTTTTCTTCATCTCATTAAAACGACTTGAAAAACCATCTGCTAGCTAATAAAGACTTTTTAAAGCTCTAATATTGTATTTTATATTGAAATATACTAAGGGGAAAACAGGACTTGGATTTAGAGAGACGTAATGGCAGCAATCTACCATTCTTTCACGGAAAGCCAATGATGTTCCCTCCCATGACTAATTAAAGAGACTGAAGACTTCAGCCCTTTGAACTTTTTTTGTACAAAACCCGTAATTCCTAAATGCATCCACATTTTTATTCAGACAGCTCCCAGACACTGCAGCATTGCTGATATATCACACTGTTTCCAAGTTTAAAAAGGCAGATTTCACTTTCTTGTCTGACTCCATACCGTTTTTCTAGCTTTTTACACCTCAAATATTTATTACAGATCACAGGGATTCCAGTGGGTAGTTTTGCTTCCTCTAGAAACATTTTCCCCTTTTACTGGTAGACGAGGTGACCACGAGGCAGGACTTCCACCTAACCACATGGGTATCTCTCTGGCACTGGACAGAGTCTCAACAAGCTCTGACGGCTGCACCAGCGAAGGATGCAGCCCAAGCTCCTAATGAGCTGCCATCCAGAAGCAAAACCCACTCCTGTTCCTAACACTCTCCTCTGGCATTGGTTGGGAAGTAGCTGTCACTCATGCTTTCCAGTTAAACAAGACTGTCTGCTATGCTCCCAGCTCAGCCCTTTCTCACACGTTGCACCCTCAAACACAAGGATTCTTCCTTATAACTTCTTTTTTTCGGCTGTGTGCTGCTGTAGCTGGGACGTTGCTGCTTGCTGCACTGATGTCACACTATTTGCCACACCACCTAACACACAGCACCTGAGAGGGGCATTTCACAACACCCTTCTTTTCCAAAAACTACAGTGAATGGTATGTTATAGAGAAAAGAAGACATCACAGGGGCCAAGGGATTACATGTAAAGAGGATTTAGCAGCCCCATGCCAATTTGACAAAAGCCCTTAGTGGTCCTAGAATCCCTCCGTTCCCACATTCATTTCCTTAACGCACGCACGATAAATTATAGGGCAAACAAGAAATTGTCTAGGTAAGATACACCAAACAGAAAAGCAACCAAGGTCATGAAATCCCTGGGTAACGGCACTTCTTTCTTTCCAAGCAAAGGAGCTGTTGCTGTGACTGACGCCCCAGTCCCTTTGCCTGCTGAGTCACAGAAATGTGCAGTAGCTGGCAGTGAGTGAGCTACAACAAGCAGCCAGAGGAGAGCAAGCTGGGCATCGTGCTCCTGTGAGCATTTAATAGTAAAGAATATGGGATATCATAGGGAGCCACCTGAGATGGTTTCACCAGGAATTTCAGGTCACAGTTTACCAGACCAGGTCTCCTCCAATGTATTTGCTACTTGTTCCACTTGTGGGACATCCCTGGCTCAGACACCTGAAGTGATGTTTTCATGCTCCAAATTTCATGACAATTCTCCACCTGTGTTGTTTTTTTCTCCTTCTTGTATCATTTAACATCTTTGCTCTTCAGCAGTGATTATTTACTCCTGCTGTGCACTGAGGACTCAGCTTAGAAGGAAAGCTGCAATACCCAGCAAGGACCTTGCAATTTATGGCAACAGAGGGAGTAACTTAAAAACACACCCCTTCATCCACAAAAAAACCCCCAACAAACAACCCAAACATCCCCCCCCCCCCAAAAAAAAAACAACCCAGCAACAAACCAAACCACAAAACAACAACAAACCAACCAACCAACCACACCCCAAAAGCACTTTCTTGGGTGGCAAGGCACCCTATGCTCCAATCAACCTAAGATCTACCCAATAATTTAATGCTAGCTAAGCCTGGCTAGGAAAGCAGGCTCAAAATGATGCTAGAAGAGGCACAGCCTTCCTTCCAAACCTTAGGGAACTCCTGCAATAACTTTGTCTTTACTCTGCCTGCTTCTGATTTTCACTTGAGGTGTGAAGCCACTCGATGGCCTCAATTGCTCGACTCCTTCTGAGCATCATATATACTGTAGGAGTCAAGGTGGATTAACGGAATGGACTGATCCATGGGCTGAAAGCAGCCGTTGGAGCCCCCAGATACCTCTCTGCACAGTTCTATTAGTACAACTGCTTCTCCCCGCTCACGTGTGCAGCAGGCTGAGACAAATACAATCTCCTAAATTATGTACCATCATTCCTCATCTGAGACATTGCACCTTTCGCATCACTATAATCCCACAAGCAGAGACAATACTTAGGGTCTGTGCTGGGCAGCTTTACCAGGGTTGGCAGTATATCCTGCTCACCTTTTGCTCACCAAGTGGCCTGGGGAGATCAGAATGGCTACCCTTACATGTGAGCCAAGGACACTGGCCAAAAGGGTTTTAGATGGCATTTCATTAATGCAGTGCAGGCAGCTCCTCTGAACCAACATAAAATATACAGGGAAGCTCAACAGATGAAAGATCCTTCATCTTACTGCAGGCAGCAACATCTACTCAGACTCTTCCTGGTAGGGCTCGACAGTCCAGAAAGAAAACATGATGATTCACATTGCACTGATTTGCTGTTGGAGAACTCGGAGCTTATGGTAGGTCCTACTGATTTAATGCAGCATGCAGCAGTATCAAACAATTTCCCACTGGCCTTGTGTAAGACTTTGTTTGAAAGCAGTGACTAGTTTTGACATCATTTGCTTTAGCTGTATTTTACCTTGTATCAACCCATGAATCTTAGTTGAATTGTGCAGGTATGTGTGTGTGGACTCTCCTTTGGTGAGCTCTCACACTATGGGCAGGAATCAAAACAGATGTAAGGATTTAACCTGCTTCCGAGACAAGATGCTGCTCCGTAGAATAATTCCATTACAGATCCACATCAGAGCTGTCCATGGCCACCTAGAGAGAGAAAGTTTTGACAGCTACAGCCATTCCCACGCACAGCTGAGAGGGATGCATTATGTGCTGTGCCCTATAGCTGTAGACTTGCTAAGTTTCCTTTTCTCATTTTAAAATCAGCAGAATGGGCAACTCCACTTTGCTGGTTAATTAGGCAAGGGCATAAGTTGTGCTTGACAAAGAAAGCAGGAAGTGGCTTTAGGCAACATAACACAATATCACAAATTGTTTTCATCCCAGAGCACTTTTCTCCCTTCCCTCACTGCTGCCAACACCTCTAGAGACTGTTGCTAACAGCACAGATCCTCAACTGATGTAAACAGCAAAGTTCTTACTGCCTGATGTGTAGTTGCAGAGACTGTACCAATTTACAGGAACTGTGAATATCTATCATGGATATTTTCACATTGCCTTCCTATTATTCATTTGCATTTTTAGGAACTTGAGATCCCTCGCTGCCAACAGAGATTTGCTTAGGGCACAGATCATGCTCTTCACATGGGACTTTTACTCAAAAATGTTTGCTCCAAAATCCTTATGTGCCCAAGGGTATTCAACAAAGACCAGGATTAGCATTTCTGCAAAAACGGCAGACTCAGGAGACCCTCATCAAAAAGGAGGGTGGTAATCAGAGAACACTTGCCAGCTACACTACCAGCGGAGCTGCTCGAGGCTTCGAGTGCTGCCCTCCAACGTGGGCTACTCCTCCACAGCAAGATGGGACACAAGGCCAGCCTGGGCTGCACAGTCAGCACTTCAGCATATTTGTTGCCACAGTTGTAACAAAGCAGAGTCCAGAAATGAGCGCATGGCTATTTTTTTCCCCCAGAAAACCTCACAGACTCTTCTTCGAGACAGAATGGTTGACATGGGTGGGGGACAGGAATCATCTGCACCAAGCCAGAAATGCATCCACTATGGGTGGGGAACACTCGTCCATTAACCAGCACAGGGCAGCTGACAACCCAGGGCAGTCAGAAACCACACTTGACAAAAGCAGATGCAAGTCATACAGTGGCATGGCCAAAGACTTCAAGTTTTAATACAGCTGTGAGACCAGTTGTGTTGAGATGTGAATATTGTCCCTGGTCTCTTACTGTGCTCAGTGCCTGTGGGCACTTCATTCCAATGAAATATTTCCTCATCTTTCTCATGTTTTTTTTAAATGCAGCTTTGTCCTTAATATTAAACTACACCCTTTAAAACCACCCTAAATAATTAATCTCCTTTGTTTTTACTCAAGTGAAACAAAAACACCTTACCACCTCTTCCTTCTTACCTGTTTAGGTGCCCTACTGCTTTTAATATCCACCAGTGGGCTACCCAGTATACAAATGATGAAGATGGCGCAGGCTCTACCATGAAACAAGAGTCAGGAGTTCTTGTGGGGAAAAAGGAAAAAGCAGCCTCACCTCTGTTCCTGCCAACATTCAGCTTTTGCCCCTTTTAGTATCTGTGTATAAATAAAAAACTTCTACCTTTCCCACAGAAGTGCACTGAAGAAAAAATACCTGCACATGTTCATTCTGTTTCTTTGCATAGCTTTGTTAAAATTCTTTTAATTTGCTGTATTCTCCTGGTTTTGAAGAATTGAGAAACTTTACCAAGAGCAGTAGGGAAGAATTCTTGTTGCAATTTGGCAATAAAACATATTACAATGACTGCAATGCTGGTGTCCAGCACAATGCCACTTACTGCCAATCCATAAAACAACAAAAGTAAGATTCACACTAGCAGTCTCTAAATCCTATGCTCCTAGAGTCACATGGCAGGATGGGAATTTTTATGAAATGTAAGCGCCTCTCTCATTTCCATGAAAATGCATAACAGTCTAACTGAAAACAAAATTAAAATGAAGGAACTTGCCAAGCAAATTTGTTGTGCTGTAAGTCATGGATTCTCACCGTCTCCTTTTTCATGTGCTTAACCCTATTCACTAAACAACCACCACTCACCAAGACCACAGCCAGGTATCAGGACAGGCATAAGAAAAATCAAACAAGAACTCTTCTTACACATATGACAGGAGCTTTTACAACAGCCTCTTCTGCATTACAATACCTGACCCTACAATTACAGTATGTAGACATGGCACTCTGGGACATGGTTTAGTAGGCACATTGGTGTTGGGCTGACAGGTAGACTTGATGTTCTTATAGATCTTTTCCAACCTTAACAGTTCTATGATTCTAAGATCTACTGGTGACAAATGAAGCTAATATAAAGCTTTGCAAGATTTCAGCTTTATTAACATTATTTAATTCCTCAAACCCTTAAAGGAGGCTTACTTCATGAACACAGCCTGAGGACAGAATGGCTTCAGTCATTAAAGCCTGGTGTGCTAGGCAAGTGAAACATTACAGGGCAAAACCAGTAACTGTACAGCTCGGGAAGAGCAGAAAATATGAGGCCAAAGTGGCCAGTACTTTTTAACAACTTACATGCAATGAGTGAGAGAGCATCAGTGACAGAAATCACTGGAAAAGATCCCAGCTGCCAGTGGAACAGCTGAAAAGGCAAGATAAAAACATCCCGGTGTCAATGAAAGCAAAAGTGCACCTAGATGAGATTATGGGAACTCAGAGAAATGCTGGAATGACATAATTACTGCCTTATTAAAACTATTATTACTTGTCTTACTATATGCTAAAATTTTGCAGTAGATACTCCTGAGGATCCGGTAGTAGAATCATAGAATCATAGCAGCTCCATTTCCAGAAAAAAATAAAAGGAGTAAATACCCAGGTGCACAAAGGGCAGATGTGGATTTCAGCCTCCAAACTGTGGTGACTAGATGCTGACAAACAACATGATTTTTTACTCAGCACACACCTTATTTATCAAGAAACAACTTTCAGAAAGAAGCACTGGAACAGTTCCACTAAACACACACACTACATATTGTTCCCACAGTTAGTTAATTATATAGCTTAGTCAAAAAAACTTGTTATGCTTTGCATTTTACAGAAAGTAGCTACATTTATCAGTGGAACAATATCTTGTAAAACACACCCGCTGATTAGATGTGTCCCCCTTTTAGAGATGAAAGAAAGCTCTGAATTACAAATTTTGGCCACCATCAACCAATCGCTCAGCAATCAAAAGTGAAGGTTCCTAAGAATGAAGATACACAAATGAGAAATTAGCAGGAAAGCATCATAAAAGATCGGTTATGCAAGGGTTTTACTTTTTATTTACAGCAAATATTTTACAAGTAAAAAAAGCTTAACATGGTTCATATTGTGGTTGTGTAAAGATGATACATATGCTTACATCAAACAGGTTTAATTTCCTTGGCACTAACTGAGCCAAACACAAGGATTCAACACAAAAATAAGAAACAGAACATTTATCAGGCAAACTCTACATTAACTGCACACATCTGCGACTGGAGTTTCAGTGCAATCCAAAGAATACAAACAAGCCATCAGGATGGCAAGAACTTTTTCGATGAACATGTTTAACCCCCAAGACAAGTCTGTTTGGAACCACTTCAAAGTTGCTGTACCAAACAGAGTGATTTTAAAGACGTCATTGATGATTAAGACACTGAAAATGCACTCACCATAGTGAAGAATCCCATTATTTTCCCTATTTCTTTCATTTTTCACTCCCACAGCAAACGAGTGTTAAAACACTGTATAGCAGACAAGCTGGATGCAACAGCTGGAGGGTTCTGCCTATCAAGCAAAGTGACTCGCAGCAAGAGACATGCTTTATGGGACAAAACCTATGACAGACAGCCTGTATGGGTTCAAATAAGAAGATCTAAGAATAACAAATGCTGCAGCCTTATCAGCTCTCTTCGTTATAATCAGAATTGTGAGAAAAGCATGGTCCAAATTACTCCAAGTGAATTTAGGCTCACTTATATACAACAAAATTGTCCAGATACATCAACAGTAGTAAACAGAGTTAATGCAGTGTTAAACTTTTTACATTTTAATGACTAGCTATAAAAACAGAAACTAGCATGTTGTAATCTGTTTACATTTCCTGAGCTTAGTTAAATCAAGAAGGAATGAACTTTATAAAAAACCTGGTAAGTCACCAATAAATTAAAAATGTACATAACCACTATAGCTTTAGAAGCCTTACAATGATCAGAGTGAAGCCTGCCTATCTAATACCACAGCCTTTCCTTTCAGACTCCTGTACAGAAACTATACCATTAACTTCACCAGCAATACTGTGATGCAATGGAACTGTAGGTCTTTTATTTCGGTTCTCCAAGTGCCCTTCTAGCAGACTATGCGATAGCCTTTTCTAATGAGATCATAGGAGAGCATTCAAAAACTGCAATCCCCTACTTCCAGTACAAGAAACAATGTTCTCAGAAATGCACTGTGCTGCTGAAATTCAGATTTACTAGCAGCAGTTATTTGGGTGGATTCTCAGCTCCTGCACATAACACTAAATTGGCAGCAGGTTTAATATCCTTGAGGGGAACAAACCAATACAAATCTACACAGAAGTCTGGAGGAAAGACCCTTAGCAATAAAGAATTCATCTTAGCGGTTTCTTTAAAAGCCAATATCATGCATTTGAGAAAAGCACTCGACCTACATGAGTCATACGCATGTTTATTTATGCATGTTTATTTCCTGCATAGAGAATAATGTGTACCTTGGAATAAAATCCAAGTTTTGAGAATAGACTGAGAGTATGGGTATTTGTAATACTGCTATTGGAAGATGAATCCTAACCCAAATGCTCAAATTCAACTGTCTCAAAGGTTTGCAGAGCATGAGCTTTGACAATACAAACTACTTTTTAAAAAATTGTCTGCTTACAGTATGATTTTGAATTCATGGTGTAGATAAAAGAGAGGTAGAAAGGTTTATCTACTCAATATAATTTTCTGTGCAGTATTTATAAAGTATCAGGAAAAAATCTATAGTTTTTTCGTGAAAATGCCAGCTTTTCCCCGAAGACTTATGTAGAATCTCTTCTTGCCACTGAAGTGCTGCAAACTAAGTAACTGAAACCTAGTTCAGAAGAGCTCTTCTTCCCATTAGCCTCACTACATCATTTTTGTTTTCGAGTTCTACTTTTAAGAAGTCATTGCAGATATACTCCTCAGGGCTCAGAAGTATCTAGCAGATACAACCTACCCAACAAACTACATCTACTAGCCAAACAATATCAAGCCTGCTCCTAAAACAAGCACTCACTCTTGCTCTAGTCGCATGATCCCTCTTATGCATGCTGTTGAGAGGGACAGAAGAGGTATGGAAGGCCATATGGCCCTTCCCCCTCTTTGGTGACACCCACAGGTATGAGCATTACCGTTATTCTGGCTGGTAGTAGCTAGAAATCTTCTCTTTCTGCCACCCTCTGCAACAGGGAGACTGATGATGCTTTACTGATGAGTGCTCCTCAAAAAACATAGGGAGGATGAGCTGACCAGGAGAGAGCTTAACAGAAGTAAGATATTTATCTTACCACAATGCTAAGATAAATATCTATCTTTCCCTGGTGTAAGACAAACCTGCAGCACTCCAGCTTTCAAGATTGTCACTAGACAAGGGAGATTGATGACAACATCTTGGCTCCTGCAGCTGCAGTCATCAAGACCATGATCCAGGGTGCAGTGCACTTCCCACTGAGCTGAGAGCCTCGGAGCCAGCAGTACCAGTGGAAGGCAGGTGAGATGCAACAGGGTAGAATCTTGCAAAATGGGCTCCATCCCTGCTCCCTGCTCCCATGGCATTGTGAGAGATGATCTATCTGGATGAGTAGGACCTGCCTGTTCACATTTTGGGGCACATAGGGCTGGAGCTCCACCATTACTTGCGTAGCAGCGACTGTTCAAGGGTGGGATTTGAGCCATGAATGTCAGACTGCTCCGTGGTGACCTTTAATTTTCCCATAGAAATTTAAATAAATTACATTAAATTAAATTCAGCCAAAGCAGATGCTAGCTTATTTACTAAAAAGCTCAGCTTTCTCTTTCTCTCATCTGGTTTAGAGAGAGGCAGCTCTCAGGAGCAGACCTTCACTCTTATTCAGTGCACAAGCACAGTTCAGCAGAGATGGCCCGCGTGACTCTCTGCAGCAGTATCAGTCACAACAAGACCTGGCTGTTCTAAGGGATGCCCAGCAAAGGCATGTGAGCACAGCATCATCACCTGCTTGCTCCCTACACTTCTAGCCTTACCCAGGACTTCTCCCTCCTTCTACATAATCCATATTGGACTTGGAGTGGAAGACAATTCTTTGCTGCCAACGTGGCCTTCTACTGTCATATATTTTAAGTAATCTATGAACTGATTGATATAAAGAAGTATTTACTTCACTTCAGCAAAACAGATGCTGCCCAGCAAATACATAACTTGTCATTAATTTTTGATAGGCTTGGGTAAAGGAAGCTTTTACACAATAACAGGGTCATGTTACAATACAAGTTGGAAATGTCTTCTTTCTTTTGGTTGAGACAACTAATGCTGCTGCACTCAAATAATCAACAGGCATGCTTCTCATTTTTAGCTGTCCTTCTATTTGTCCTTCTATTTGCTCCCTCTCAACAGCATGCCTAAAAGCAGTCACATGAATAAGAGATGTGTTGCTTTAACTCACACATGCTTTATACAAAGTCTATTTTGCCTCCTTTCTTTTGTTCTCTGAAAGCTACTCCCTTCAATTTCATCCTTAAACCACAAGCCACCAAAATTTAAAGAAAAAAAAAAGTACAAACTGAAACTTTATTGCTGGATTATGGGTCAATATAAACTGACCAGGGTCAATGCAAACATAAAATCCGCTTTACAAAAGTGAAGATTGTTTGATTACGTTTGCTGAACATAGTTCTTTTCCTATTCATACAGTTTGAAGACTGAAGATTTGCTGGGAACAAGACACAGCCCACGTCCTTTGGAAGTTAATGGAATTAATAGCCATCATCATCATCCACATCACAGCCATAATCTGAAACACACACAGACAAAGGCATATGAAAATGCAAATATTTCAGACAGATGGAAGATAGAAGAAAAGTATTGCTACTTTCAGGTTATTTTCCTGCTGTGTAACCTGAGTTTTGCCTTAAGCAAGCATTATAAAAAATTATATATTTTCTTAGGGCTAAATAAAAAGGTCTTGCATGTACTTCCTCAGTGAAATAGAAATAGCTATAACCATGTATGTATAAACATCTCTTCTCACTTGTCACTGGACCCTCATATAGGAATACTTGGCATATAAACACATGAAATACTTGGTTTAATTTAGAGGTTAAGGTGATTGAGCCAGATTGTCACAAGTAATTTGGAACATGGTGGCTGACAAGCAGCAGCATACATGTATGAATAGGCACAGTTCTCACCAGACATAGCCACCAAGTAAAAAGCTGGCTCATTTATATTATTCATGGATTTATAAGCTGAAACTGCAAGGGTTCAGATAGCTCAGAGTTCCCATCAACATCAAAGGAGTCAGGCAATGAATCCTGACCAACACATCTAACTCAGATCTCCCTTATCTACTTACTCCTACAGGAACAACTTAAAATTTTGCCCAGAACTTTATCCAGTTTTGTTTTCTCAAACAGTGCAAATACTGGGTGATGTGTGTGTCAGAAGGCATGTCTGTTTTTTTCTAATGTGGCAATTTCTCTTCTGCGTGCTTCTGAAAGCAGTGAAACAGATATTCTCTGCTGCAAAGTTGAATCTACAGACAACTATTACTCTTGAGCATTCAGTAAAGTTAACCTTTATATTCCAAATTCAATATAGAGCAACATTTCATCCAAAGAGTAAAGCAAATGCTCAGAAGCAGAACTAAGTGTAATATATAATAATTTGCGTAGACTCAGTGAAGTTCACCATCTGTAATTCCTGCAGTTATTCCAGGCAGACAGATCTAAAACCCATGAAGAAAACAGTTAGATAGGAGTTATTTGTTCCATTGAGCAGCTCTGAACACCTGCATTTCAATTCTGGGAATACTCCTTTCCTTTTTATTTATTTTTTTTTTAACTCTGATTTTTCAGCTGTTGTCCAGACCAGACAGCGAGTAGTGGAATGTTCTCAGAATGGCTTAAAAATAGTAACATTTACAATGAGAAAAAAGCTCAGTGACCTTTATTCTATTTTTGGGGAGGAGGGTATTAATAAACATAGGCCCACCCTCCCCATATGGGTGCCTTTTCTTGGGAACATTATTCTAATAATAAAGGCAGGCAACAAACTGTTCTTCCTATGGTTCAGCAATTATTTTCCAGTGGAGAAATCAATTTAAAAGCAACAGACACTTTTGTTAAATGTATACATATTGTCCCTGAAAGCTAAATTAATAGTACTGGAAAGATTTTAGCGGTAAATAACATTTCAGCAGGAAACATTTTCCCATCTTGCTTTTTCACAACCCATAATTAGCAGCTCTCATTTAAAAAATATTCCTGTATGTTTTCAAAGCTTAACTTCTAAGGGGAAGTTTTTAATAAAAGATAAATGTGGATGTGTCCAGCTAGGAAAAACTGCAGCAGAGAGGATACTGCCTTTTCCTGCCAGCAGAGAAACTTAATTAAATGAGAGGCTTTGCTGGATAGCCCAAAGAAATTAGCACACATCTGCGTACCATACAGCAAACCGTATGCTATCGATGCAATTTCTGTACTTGGAGAACACTTTCCTCCTAACACTTTCCCCAGAAACAAAGTGTGATGGTTCATTTTGGTTTTAGCTGGACAGCCATGTCCCTAGGGCTCACAGACAACCTGGACATCACTGCAGCCCCAGTTGAGGAGGCAGGCAGGAGCAGGGTGGCTCGGCTTGGGAGGCAACGAGCCCTGAGCACTGCTAACAGAGGGGTTAGTGACCCTGTAATTCCTCAGATCTACATTAATAAACCTAATTCTGCAGAAGGTATAACATATGTTTATTTTAAGAAGCCCTGTGATGAAGATTGTAATTCAGACAGCACCCCAGCTTACCGTTCCCTCCCATTAACTGCAAAGCACTCATGCAGTGATCATCATCATCTTCTATTTCCTCCTCTTCCACCTCTTCATCAGGGTTGTAAGCTACTGGGCCACTCTCCACTAGCACCGCTGCTGGCTTTTCTGAGTCAGGTGCTCCTGCTTGTGCATCTGGAAAGATCACCTGTGAAAAAGAAGGTGTTTTTGTTCAATAATTGTATAAAACATTAGCAGCTTCCAAACTATAACGACAAACTATAAGGACAGCAGAGCTGGAAGCCCATGTCCAGTGCCAGAAGCTTAGTTTTGTTAAGGGATATGCAATTCGCTCAAAGAAACTTTGTCAGAATGAAAGTCAGGCACAAGCATCCAGTTTTCATATAATTCATAGCCAGATTGATGAAATAACCAGAGATATTCTGCTTACAGCAGAAAAGCTGTTCTCTTGGAAGCACAAGGTAAAGAGAAACTTGAGAGTGAAGGCTCTTCAGTAGAGCTCTGTGGGAAAACTTAGAACCTTTTCCTCATTGTGCTTGACTCACATCAAGCCTATTACACAATAACAACATTATTGACACTTTGATGATAGCAAAAATGTACCCTTCAAATCAGAAAAAGTCCAACATGTATTAGTTTTGACAGCTCTGGTTGGATTTATTTGGAGGCACAACGAGCTGTGAAATAAATAGGACTCTTTAGACAGCATTTAACGTGATAGCAGAGCACTAAGCTGATAACACCTGGCAGTACCTGTAACATTACCTATGAAATTCAACCTAATAATGATCTCCAAACATTACCTTGGGAATTGATCACTGACAGGACCTGTTTCGTACATGCACCTCCCCAGCTGCTCCAAGGTTAGGCAGCACACAGCAGGGAGGGAGAGAAAGGGCAACACCAGAAGGAGACAGAGGTGAATTTAGAGAAGGTAACACTGCAGTTCACTAATGACAGATCTGGGAATGGGGCAAGAACCAGCAAGGTGGTCTGGCTCAGCACAGCCAAGTCTCTGGTCTCTCTGGAGCTCTCACCTCCACGTTGTGCTCAGTCTAGGGCTCCACCTTCCTCTCTCATCCAGGGAACAAACACCACAGGAGCCTAATCTCCACCAGCTTTGTTGCAGGGCACTTTTCACCTCTGCTCTGTACTTGGACTGCTTGGAGTTTGTACACTAGAGCCTGGGGTCCAAAAGGCTATCTTCAAGTGGCAACTTGAAGAACACGAAAGGTTAACCATTAGCACTGCTTTGTCACATAAACAATTTTGAGAAGGGTATACTTACAGATACCTGGCACTAGTCAGCAGATATCAGCACGGAGAGTCATCTCTCATAGTAAAGGTGGAAAGGACTGGGACTGCTTCCTTGGGAAGGACAGCAGTGAGGTGCTCCTAACAATGAACGGTCTGAAGGAGACCAGAAACCCCCTACTTCTCTAGTCTCTACCACAAGAAAAGTCCTATTATGCTTTACATTTTAAATTACAGTACACAACTACGTACTGCTGCATCTCCTCCAATTCCATTGGCATTAAGTTCTGATTTGTCACTGTAATTTATTTTTATTTATTTCTTTATAAATGTAATCACTTGGGATGCAACAGCACCCAGGATCCCTGTAACTCCAGGTACTTTAGAGATACACCATAAGAGAAAATCCTTGTACCAGAAAGTTGATAGTCTAATTATTCAGACATCAAAGCTGTTCCTGAACCTGTCATATACCATGACAGTCAACCTAAAGAATCTGCCTGAATTTCTCAAAGTCACCTAAGGGTTTGCTCCAATAACTCATTAATAGGGCAAAAGACACCCATTAATTTTAATAGAAAATGAAGTATTTAGATATTTGGATCACTCAAAGACAGGATTTCATTATTTTTTTAATGCTCAAATTAATGATATTATTTAGAAAAACTTCCCTCCAGTTTATTTTATATTCCCTATCACTGCTTTTGCCTCTAGAGTGATCAAATTGAGTCCATGTAGGTTTTCATTATAAACAGAAATAGACACAAGAGTTTGAGACAAATCAGCATCATAATATATATCAATTTATATGCCTAACAGTATCCATCTGCTCTGAAAAAGTGGGTGAATATAAAGGAGCTACAATTGAGTCATTATTTTTTAAAATTGCACCATGCTAATTAAAATGTGACCTTCTTGTAATTATCATGTCCACTTCCAGACTGCTATACTTCTAAAAATGTGCAGAGTTTTCTAATGAGCATAACGTAAGAAGTGAAAATGTATTTCCCCAGGCAGGATATCAAACTGTTTCTGAAAATCAATGGGTTTTAGTAATTTTAAAAATAAGTCAGTCAAACAACACCTTTAAATAGAACTTCCTGGATTCACTTCCAGACATCCTGGACTTGAGTTTGGCACTTATCTTTATGCATGGAGGGGCAACTGTCAAAGCATGTGAAACATTACCCCAAGGTAATTAACTGGTTCACTTGCAAAAGGGTGTCAGTGTCACGTGTTCATGGGAAACAGAAGGCCAAATATTAGGAAAAGAATTTTTGGTTATTTTATCACACACAAAATGTATATGGCTACTCCGCAAGGTTTGAAAATAACAATGACAGAAAGCAGTGATCGCTGTGACTCTGGTAACAATCACAACCCCTCTTGCAGAAAATGCAGGTGCACAAATCCAGGGAAGCAGTGTTTCTGGTGATGGCCAGCTGGCTGCACAGAAGCAGCATTTTGCATCATCCCCTTTCTCCATGGGGATGGTCCACGTGCTGAGAAACAGGCACAAGCCCTGCTCTCTCCTACTCCTTTTACTCATTTTTTAGAAACTTGCAGGGAGTTTTCTCTTTTTGTGCTGCTTAACCAGGCATTGTGAGGCTGTGCTAATGTTACTGATGGATAAGGAAGGGCAAATCTTGGTTAGATAACAGGCAACCTCAGCTTTGCAGCATTTGCAATAACCAGCTCTCACCAGAGAGACAAGACTTTCATTTCTTTTGCCCATATCTACCATGTAACTGGAGCTAGGCTGAGAAAAGTTTGTAGGAATTTCCAGACTCAAACTGTTGCACCAGGAGAAGTGCTGGATTTACATACCTCTTCAGTGGCAGCCTTTTTAGCAGGCTGTGTTGAAATCAAGGGTCTCAACCTGCAAAGAAGGAAAGAAGAAATGGTCACTATCAGAAAAGTTCCACCATGCACAAGAGAGTGGCACGGAGTACTCACTCTCCAAACACTGAAAGCATTTTGCTAGCGTTATGTTGTGCAATTACTTTTTAAAAGATATGAGATAAAGAGAGGAGAGCCACAGACTCCACAATAATTAATACGCACATTCCCTTGTAAGTGTCTGCCCCAGTTTGGGATAATAAGAAAAGATGCCTGTCAAGAAGAACAGTAGCAAAACCTCATCTCAATCTGCAGCCACAGCTCAACCTGAAGGTCCTTGAAATAGGTGGATTTGTCACATATCACAAAAGTCAAGACTCAACAGGTTTTTTTAAAGAATGCAGACATGGCAAAAGTGAGCCACGCTCTGAATTACCCAGCACCACTCTGCAACTACTTCCCCGCATCTGACGATATCCTGAGATATACATGCAGGATATCATAATCATCGCAGGTGAAATTCTAACCTCCAGCTACAGAAATCATCATCAAAAACAAGGGGACCCGGCATACCTTGAATGAAAATTGATAGAAACTGAACATAAACATCTTTAAAAATTCTGCATCAGATAGGAAAAACACCAGTATAATTAGGGAGAAAAGATGGCTTAGTATTACTCTACAGCTAAGTGTTAAATATTGTTCTTTCTGAAAAACATCTCATAGCCTGTTGCCTCCTTAGGGCCGTGACGGCTGTTCTCAATCCATCATTTAGTGCTGCTTTCTGGTCTCTCCTCCTTATCTAGACGTATCTAGTCACAAAGACGATGACTTGCTTTCTATCGAAACACTGCTCAGACAGCTCCTCAAGTAAGTCTTTTAACTAAATCTAGGCAAACAACTTAATGAATACCAATTTATGCCTCCAGAGATACAGTCTTTTATGATAAGCAGTATCTTTCTTCTCATTTTCCTATTAGTCATTCCTCCCTGTTAACACACAGATAATAGCTGTTTTCCTGCTTATTTCTTTATTTCAAATAATCAGCAGGAGGAAACAAAACCCCAGAGAATGAACAGGGAAGAGTCAAATCATTATCTCTGACGGAGACAACAATATTAAAATATAAGATATTGACTAAGCTCCAAAAAGGTTCAGAAAACGGTCATCTCTGAAATGCTTTGCAAGACCTGAAAGGCACTTTGGCAACCGAAGTAGTCCAAGGTGCCTTCTTAGTGTAGATCTAAACAAGATGAAGCCACTGGAATGCATCAGGAGCTGTACCACTGAAGAGTCCACATTGTTCTGCTACAGTTACTCGTCATCTTGTTATATTTCATAATTTTCAAAAATATCAAGAAAGAGATATACTCTTGACCCACATAAACTACCTATTACTTACAAATCCTGGTAGACCTCTGGGCTTAGAGAGAATCTGTCTGAAGGAATGGACGCACTCCTCCCTGTGTGCCTGGCCTTCTCTTTCCTTTATCTAATTTGAATGGCAGTTTCCACAGAATCATAGAATGGTTTGGGTTGGAAGGGACCTTTGAAGGTCCTCTAGGCCAACCCCCCTGCAATGAGCAGGGACATCTTTAACTCTATCAGGTTGCTCACAGCACTGTCCAGCCTGACCTTGCTCTCTGAGCAACCTGTGCCAGTGTTTCACCACTCACATTGTAAAAATTTCTTTGTTATTTCCTAAAATTTGAGACTACCTACCTACCGTCAACCACTGTTTTCCAAAAGTCACCCTTTTTAGATGCTTACAAACACACAAATGCAGCAATGTCAAAAGGTTATGGAGCTGAAGGATGCTAATTACCAAACAGGTTCTATTTCATTGACATAACTAAAAAAAACCAACAAGGATAAGAAATGAAGGACCTTTAATTTTAAACCAGTAGTAGTGATTATTGCAATTAGCATCGTACCAAAGATAGCACCTACTTCCCCTGCTACCAAAAGACATCAGACCACCCTGGAGGACCTGAAATCTTTCCTCCCCCCAATTAAAATCAAGCTGTTGAGCAAGACTCACAAGGTAATCAGAAACTGCTGACATTTCTTTTAGAGCAAATTATACATGTGCTCACACAGTGAAGAAAACAATCATAGCTATAGGAAGCAAAGAGTAAACATTCTAGTTTTATTTTAATTAAAATGGTCCCCTAATGAAAATAAAAAGATTCAGGCTTATTTGCAAACTTTAGTGCTAAATCCAAGAGCCCATCTATACTGCTTTTCAGCAGTGAGTGATTCTCATACCCAAACTGAAATTAAAGCTGTATTTCTGTTCCGTGATAATTGCTCACAAAGCATACATCTTTACCTCATTACTAGAAATACATTGCTGCCATTCAATTTGGGCAATACAGTTTCTCTCTCAGCATAATATCTAAGACATCCAAAAGCAGTGGATTGGATTCTGCTCTTGGTCTGGCCGTCGGGTACCTGCTGCAGTGCAGATCCGAAGGGGTCACTTGCCATGTGGGCTGAACAGTCCAGTTCACTGCACCTCAGTACTATGAGCTACCTACAAACATTAGTAATGAAAACTAAAAAAAATAAACATAAAACCATTGCAAAAAGAGACTGAAACTTATTTCTCCCCTGAAATAACAAATGATGAAATTACATGAAAGTTATATAAGTTACAAATACATAAAAAAAGAAGTTAATTTCTTACCCCTGGTTCTCCTTACGTGTAGGGAGAATCCTACCATTACTGTACAACATCATTTAGGAAGGCTTTATAGTGGGGTTTTGTTTTGTTTTGTTTCTTAAATGCCCCGACCTCCTTAAACCAGAGCAGCTGCTGCCACACCAGCCATATGGAGCAATAAATTACTGGCTGCCATGGCTACAGATATGGGCTCCTTCTGCTGTCTGGCTCCACCACAGAGGGTGAAAAAAGTGTCTTCATGGAAAAGCATGACTGCTTTCAAGGCTGGGATAGGTTTCAGTACGCATAATCAAAAAAGCAGTTTGAAAAAACAAGTAACTAAAGTACCTTATCCAATTTTCATTGCACCTCATCTATAAAAGGCTATCAAGAAGCACATATACACATACAAACTACATTTGAAAACTCCTGTCCATCAAAGTCCAGTTTGAATTCAGGGTTGCTAAGTTCCATAAATAACAATAATATCCTGCCTAAGATACAATCCCATAGATATTAAAGCACCAACAGTGTCTATTGAAAATACAACATTGCAACTGGTCTTCCCAAGTGTTTCAGTAGTTGTCCGCTGTTTATGATGATTTCTAGTTTGGGTGTCTTTCATTATGAACTTTGCAAATTAATACAGCACCTTGTGGGAGGAAGTAACAAAACAAGCAACTTTCTGAACAGCAATGGGATCCGTGAAAGTGGGAAGAAAAGATTTCATACCACCCCAGGTGTTATATCCACATTTCAAACTACATCAAACACTATGCAGATGTACAACGCTCATGTCAGCCAACACACTGAACACTGGAAAGGAATAATCTTGACACATTTGTGACAAAAACTAATGGCATGGTACATGGCATCAGAGGCTGCTCCCTGCTGAATCTGCTCTGCTCTCAGTTGAGATGTGCACGATAACATCTAGGTTTGTCCTCCAGATTAACAATTTAAAAGAAGATTCAATACAATAGTTCCTGACAGGGCTGGAGATCACACAGACTGAACTTTCAAAGGGAGCAAATTCTCTAAAAAACAAGCTGGCTGTGACAAACAACTGCTTTTATTTTGCTTATTATTTAATAACAAAAGATTACACCACACAGTACATAAAATAGAAAGAGTACTGCGAAGCAATAAAACCACCTCACTTGAATCAGGCTGTTCGCCCACCAGAAAGGTTTACGATACCATAACCATCTTCTCAGTGTAATCCTGCAAGTAATTTGGAAACTCACCCAAAGCTGTTTCTTACTGAATTTTAATTTAAACCATCCAAGTAGGGAACATCTCATTGCTGCATACCGCCCATACTAATTTTATATGCAGACGATCTCAGAATACGCGATGGGAAGCAGAGATACAACGGAGCCCGCAGCCACAAGCCTGCAGTGTAATTATACAGGTCATCTAAGACAAATGCCCATAAAACCTATATAACCGTACCACAGGCGTGTCATACGTATGCCACTTTGGTGACAGAAAAAGCTATTGAGAAACAACTCGGCAAGAGATAGGTTAGGTTCTCCATGCTGGCTGAGATCCTCCTCCCACCTGAGGCCAGATGGGTTTGCCTCAGGAGGTCAGTTTACCAGACATCTGCGTGAGAAGGAAATTAATATAAATGTTTACCCTGGCTAAAAGGGCCCTTTAATTAGCTATCATCAATGTTATCCTTACCAGAAGGCTGGGAATTGCCTCTGCAAGGATTTAATGCTGATGTTGGAAATAAAACGTCAGGAGATGCTGACCTACTGTTCTGACATTAGGTCAGGACAAAGGGGTGACCCTCCTGGACTCGGACAACTGCTCTCTTTCAGAGGGTGAAACAGAGACTGCAAACACAACCGCGACTCTGGAGCACATCCAGCTGCAGATCCTACCATCTTCTATATCTGCTTCTGTCTGAGAGGAGGATGCTCACAACAGCCATTCCCTCCCCTAGAAAGAAAACCAAGGCTCACGGCCAAGGCCATGGCTGGCTGTCACAGCAATGAACAGCTGCCTGATGCCTTGACGATGGGGCCAAGGTCTAAGGATGCACCACGGCACACCAGAAGTCGTCCAGATACAATCACAGACAACATCATGCTCCGCAAAAAGACAAAGCACCTCTGAGGCTCACACCTTGAAACCATGTGTGCCTGAATATGAGGCAAGCAGCTATTTTTGGCTTCAAGAAGGCCAGGCTGACCAGCACTGCACCCAGCCCAGCTCACTATCAGTGCAAAAGCTTTAGGGAGTTTCCCTGAATCACTCTTCCCAGCGACAGGGCTGCAGAGACCCCAGCCAACAACCAAAAGATGCCAGCTGAAGGGCACATCCCCACTGCAATGAGTCCAGCTCACACATATTGAGGTCCCTTGAAGCTGGCTAACCCCGGTGCTGCCAGCTGCACCAATGTGACTGACAGAGAAACAGGCAGGGTCTGAGACCTGCTAGATACTACCAGATACCTGAGCAGCAAGATAAAGATGTGTTGAGTAATGCCCAAGTCAGCTATTTCTACCTCTGCTCCAACGCGTCCGCATGAACTCCACCAACTACACCAACACAGACAACATTTTCCACTTGTTTCCAAGCAAGCAATGCAAAGAGCCATTTCAAGCATTAAAAAAAAAAGCAAAGCTGAAGCGACAACAAAAACTAGAGTGAAAGGAGAAATTGTTCCCACTTCTGATTCCCACTCAGTCCTCTTTCGTGCTGGATCAGAAGTGCTCTGCTTCCATCAGCACAGCAACAGACAACACAGCAATGAGAACATCTTCAGTTCTAATGAGACTGGCCCCTCCTAGCAAATATCCAGGCTTACGTATCTAGGGACCAAAGCTCACAGGAGTAAACTGGCAAAAACCAAGCACCTCTATCATTCACTAAAAGGTACATTTATCAGTGAGGAATTAAGCACCTATACCAATCACTGCTATTCTTTTGAAAAGCAGGAACTTTGCTAATGTATAGTGAACTAAACGCCTATTCCAGGCTTTCCAGAGAGGGGCAGAGGCCACAATATCCATCTTCAATAACCCACCTCAGAGCAGACAATATTTTTCAGCATTTTGAGCAGCACTCCTCCTTCAATTAGATGCTGTAAAATAGCAACTTGCTGTTCTTTCTACTGACTAAACCAAAAGGTTTTCAACAGCAAAAATGAAAAGAATGAAATCTAAGGCCACCTTATTGGGACTAAATGAAATTATGCTACTGCAGCAGATCCAAAACAATCTCTGCACATATCTGTTTCTAAAGGAAATTGCTGCAGACCATGGGAAATTACAATTGCTCCAGGACAAGAAGGTCTGACTGATCTAATATTTCTGGTTGACACACCTTCTTCCTGGGTTTGTCAACAAAGACACTGATAAGCTCATCTCTCCACAGGTCAGGAAAATATTAGTTGAAAATTTGCTGTTCCTTTCACCATGGAAATTTTTCCAGATGAAATTACGGCAGCAAGGCAGATTTGCACCTTGCTGGGAAAAGCTATTTAAAATAAGGAGGCTATGAAGCATTTTAATGAAGGTAAATGAGTAATCATCATGGTCTCAGTTAAGCAAGTCTAATGGCAGTGTCACTTTTAAAACATGGGTGTGAGACAACTCATGTGGTGACAATCCAAATAGGTCTAAGTTGTAGCGCAGTCTTTCACAAGGTAACAGTGCAAAATGCATCTGTTATGGCAGAAAGAACCATTATTAGCAGATAAAGCAAATATAAATAATTTTTAAATCATGCTTGAAACTACAGTAATAGAAATTAAATTCAAAAAGTTAAATGAACACATTATCATCTCAACTGAAATATTTTACTACTGAAAAGTTCTCAGCAGTAGCACTGTTGTCTCAGTTCCTGGTGCAAATACATTTTTCTAGATCCAAGCAAGGAGGATTACAGCTGTTTGCATTTGGACAGGAGTTTTGATCAATCTCGACCTCATAAAAACAGCTAATGAGGAAAAAGATGAAAAGACAAAACATCTTAGTAACCTGCAGCCTCTGAGAACAATCCACCGAGATTGTTATACCCAAAGGTGATGCCATATTTATCATTAGTTCTTACCCGCCGACATTACAAGGACAAAAATCAAGCTGGGCAAAATACTAACTCACCTCTTCCACCACCTCTAATAGCATATACCACTGTGCAAATTAAGTTTTCCTCATACAATTATGTAGCCAAAACTAATATTGCAAAATTCAGGTAACTATAGATTCATACAAGTTATCCATCAAGGAATAAAGATGGATTATAGATTTTTTTAACTTGTGTCTGCTCCATTATACATTAAAGAGCAATTTCACTGTCAGCCATCTGGAAATCAATGTATTCCAAGTTTTATTTTATGATTACCAACATTCCCCTTCATAACTCATTTCTAATTATAAGCAATAAATCATTCCTTCTTGCTTGTAATTTATAACAGCCAATTAAGGCAAACCTCATATTTAAATAGCAAATCTAGCTTTAAAACATCATATATTTTGAGGTACGCACAGAACATCTAATCAAGCAGTCAAATGGTAGAATGATGATTTAAGGTGGCTTTTGCAGGCACTGAGGAGACACATGTGGAAGAACCTGCTCTTCCCTGTGCCCCAGGTACACCAGGACTTTTCAAAGCCAAAAGCACAGGTCTCATCTATCTGATCTAGTGCAGAAGAGATTGACATGTAGAGATACGTGAGCCAGCACACAACTCAGGGAAGTCTGGTGTCAAGGCTTCCCTGTACTGTATCAGGAAATGAATAAAGAGGCTGTAATAGGAGAAGAAGCTGTAGGTTGGTCTAGTAAGAAATTCTGGATGTTTTCTAATTCCATTTTAGAAACTAGTGGTGAAAGAATGCTGTTCTAAACGTAATACTTAAAAAAAACCTCAAGTAGCCTTTCCTGTATGTGGAATTGCAGCCAAGAAACAGACTGGCCTCCTTCTCCCAAGCTGAAGGACATCATCCTGTGCTGCCTAGGCACTCACCATCTCAGCTACTCTCTGTCACACTAGATTTTACAGGTGCTAGCATATAGCATGGCACTTGCTTGGATCACTCCTCCCCATCTCGCATAGCCAGAAGAGGATGAGGCAGAATAAAGCAGTGAAATGGTCTGCAGAGAAAAGGTGTCATCAAATTAATCCAGCTTATCCCCTTGAGGAGAAGTCTTTTATAGTGGTTTCTTATCATAACAGAAGCATAGCAAAGCAATGTAGCAGAGGATGTGAGACAAGGCCAAAGAGGGTGGATCGAAAAGCCAGTAGGTCCACTGGCAAGGACATGGAGAAGTTTCTACTTATACCGGTTCTTCAGTGTAGGTCTGAGTAACAGGCATGTGAGTGCAAACACAAGAGAGAGGCTTCTTATAAATAGCTCTCCTGGGATTTGCCCATTAGGGAAAAAACTCTTGTCAGAAAAGTATTTGATACAATTTTGGACACAAAATTTATTACATGAGAAACTGATCTCAAGAACGTGGAAGTGGCTCCCACTGAGATTTCATTCGGTCATCACACAGCTCAAGTCTGTTCCAGCTTCACATTATGTCATCTGGTAAGCTTTTATAGTAAGAATCGAGGGAACTGAAGTTGGAAAAAATCCATCGCAACTGACCTAAATCTGATCTGACCTGAATAATTAAACTAATACAAAATTCAACAACGGTTAGACAGAAGCTAGGAGAGGGAACTTATCAGTTATCTCATGAGCTATACACAGGATTATGCATCCTGTTCAGCTTTTCTTCCTAAACAGCAGTGGTGATGGAGGCTACATGACCATCTCCTTGTACCAAAGGTGTCAAAAGCCAAGCCCACAGTGTTACAGGCTCCCCTGTATTCCCTCTCCTTTTCACAGACCATTCATTCCTGAGAGAGCAGCACTTGGAAGTGTGGAATAGAAGATAGCAATTAAATAAGAAAATCTAAAGAGATCACTGTGGAAGGACAGCAGCAATGTCAGCACCATCTGGCCTTGCCTATGCTATACAGTTTTCCAGAGTAATCCCAGAGAACAACCACCTCGGTGTGGGTGATGCTATGTTGGACCCACAACCACACCACCCACCGCATCAACAAGGCTGGTCTGTATTCCTGCTTTGGGGTCTAATGGAGTCACACTGCCAGCATCACTTTATTCCTAAGACACTGAGCTGAAAATGGGCAGGCGTGGCACCATCTATGTGAACACACAGCGAGTCTCCACAGAAGGATTATTTATGTAGACCTTGTACTGATGTGTTCAACAAAAAGTTTCACCCTTTTCAAGATTCCTTATCTTCTTTTTCGCAAAAGATCTAAGTACTAATTATTAATCTTCTCCAAACACAAAGCTCAAAGACATTTTATCATCTGGTTTACTCTCTCAGCAGTGAGAACAAAAACATTCAGAAGAAAACTTAAAAATCGCTGGCTTGATGTTGGTGAAATTTGGCAAATATTTCTAGCAAAAGCTTTGGATGAGGATGCAACAAAAGAGACAAAACTATAAAGGGAGGGAAAAACAGACACCTAAGCCTAAGAGTTTCAATTTGAAAAAAAGGCATCATTTGTTTTATGCCTGTGGATGTATATCTTCCCCATAGAAAGTTTTAAAAGCTTTATATAAACTGTGCTTCTAAGCAAGCTTGTAATTAGGTTGGGGCAAACTTGTCTTTAATTATAACTTGTAAAGACACACATTATGGAAATACTTAGCTAATAACCATAGCAGTGCTCTGCTGATGGCTGAAGTCAGGCTGGCATGTGATTGCCATGTAACCTTCTGTCTTATGTAAACTGGGCTCCCTAATGAAGCCTGTAGGACCAGCCTGTCAGGTCTTCCTCCCAGCTCTGCCACACAAGGTAAGCCTGGCTTCACTGCCACCAAAGCTGTGGTGCCCTTTAGGCCTGCATCTGGCTTCTCTGCTCCTTCCAGGTGGATACCTGTCTCACCTCACCAGGAGATGTGAGACCAGGGAACCTGATAGAGAGAGCCAGAAGTGCACCATTTCAGCAACAGGCAAGATCAGACTGCATCTGTGCTGGCCTCTTCTCCCAAGTGACAGGGGACAGGACAAGAGGGAATGGCCTCAAGCTCCACCAGGGGAGGTTTAGGCTGGACATTAGGAAAAAATTCTTCACAGAAAGGGTCATTGGGCACTGGCAGAGGCTGCCCAGGGAGGTGGTTGATTCACCTTCCCTGGAGGTGTTTAAGGGACGGGTGGACGAGGTGCTGGGGGGCATGGTTTAGTGTTTGATAGGAATGGTTGGACTCGATGATCCAATGTGTGTCTTCCAACCTGGTTATTCTATGATTCTATGATCTAGTGCATGAACAGGTGAGATGTCAGCATACACTGTGAACATGCATGCATTAATCTGTACCAACTTTTTCAAAGTTAAAATGAAGCTGATCCCACATCCCATCCCAAAAATCCAACAGAATGCTCTTCTGGAAGAATATGGCTCCAAGACAAAGTGCCTGTTAAACTACAAGTTCATCAAGCTCTCTCTCACAACTTTGGATCCAACCTCTACTGACATAAGGAAGATCCAGAAAGTAAACTGTACCCTTTTATTCCAACCTTGGAGGCTTCTTGCATGGCAATTTCTAGTTGGGTATAAGTATGTAAAGACAATAAATTGCAAAACTGGTACAAATCACAGGAAAAATGGCTATTTACCACTGAATATGACACAGGTTTAAAAGAGGCATTGCTACACACTGTGGGCGCTTGCTCACACATATTGTTATGTACCAATGAATCACTGAACTGGGTCACAGAAGCCCTTCATGTTATAAAACACCTATCTCCTTCAAAATGCATTTGGTATAGATAAATAGACATGTAAAAATGCAGCAACGTTTTCTTATGGAAAAAAAAATCCAAATGGAAATGTTAGGGAGGAAAAGAAAATTAACTGTTTCTTTAAAATTGTGCACAATATGTGCAGATTGTTTCAAGAAAGGCGGGCAGTACTTCTGATGAGTAGACAGCACCATCTTCTCTCATGTCCTGTGTAAGCTCCACATTGCACATCTGTAATTATTGTAGGGGATCCCATGTGTAAATCAGACATTTGATAATGGTTTGCTTTAATACTGCTTAGTACTAGTGTTAACAGATAGAAATTAACCAATAGAAACCTCATTCAAACTGCAAGGGAGACAACTCTGGCAGCTTCTCGCACTGGTTTAACTGGAGCAATTGGAAAACCTCTCCAGGTGAAGCTGCATGGGGCTGGTGAATGCGGCTGCTCTGCTTGGGCCACCAGTCCCTCATTTGGCTCAGTTAAAAAAAGCCAGGTCAGCCCAAAGAGACCTTTGCTAAGTATTACCTTTTGAAATTGCTGGAGTTTTCAAAATCGGTTAAAGGGCACTTGCAAAAGCAGGTCAGCCTGCAGATCTGAGGGATGGTAAGAGGTGGATGAGTTCAGCTGGGAAGACGTTTCCCTGACCTTGGCTCACAGCCCACCCAGATGGCTCCCAACGCCTCCTCCCTACCAAGCCCTCACCTGGACGAGTGGAAGGCTGACCCCAATCTTAAACATTCAGATGGTGAAAGCATCTAAAACCAGGAATTAGTCATTCCTTGCCAAACCAAAACACAGCAAAACCGCCATGACGAGATCTGTTTTAAAAATCATACTTCAACTCATTTTTTAATCTGTCCCTTCCAAGAAATTGTAGCCCTCAGTGCTTAGTTCTTCAGCCACCAAAAATCCAGCTTTTGAGAAAGGTCAGCATAAAAGCCAGGGAAGCAATTCCTTTTGCTGAACAACACCCCTTACTCCACTTTGCAGTGGCTACAGAAGACACATTAAAAAGAAAATTACTGCAGCTATAAGGCTCATCTGAAAATTGCTCATGCACATCCTCGAGTTTGTGTACACGGAAATACTGAAAACCTCTTAACGGTTGTGGTTGCCTTTCAGCACTGTGCTGCTCCCTTGGCCACGTACAGTTAGGGATGAAATCAGGCCATCTGAGGAGTCACACATATGCTGTGCAATCTACATTCCTACCACAATTATTAAGATGTGGACTGTAAACAGTAAAAGGAGTTCAACTGACCGTGAAATGTGCAAATACTACAATAAGTAGATATTTATACACTGTCTTATTTATATAAGTTTTCTCCTTCCCATTCTATCGTTCTCTTCTGTCACCACGTTTCACCAAGTTTTTCAGACAATTTTTGACATACAACAGAGTTTAGTACAACTCTAGTGAGAATGAGTAAAACATGAAATGGAGATTATACATCTCCAGTAAATCCCTACTTCTTTCTTTATACCTAGGAGAGCTTGCACTCAAACCCCATTGTGAAATAAAAATTGCATTGAATTGAGAAGACAGTAAATTCCCACTATAGTTTAAATCCTTCTGAGTACTAACCTATGTTTGAAGATCAATAAACAATTTACTTTCAGGTTAATCTTCAGCTTTTTTTTTTTTTAATTTTAACTTTAACTTTAATTTTAATTAATTTTAACTTTAACTTTAATTAATTTTAATTTTAACTTTAATTTTAACTCTAACTTTAACTCCTTGCATTAAAAATTCACAGAAAATCAGCCAGTATTCCTACAAGACCCAAGCTATTTAAAGTTAAGTGCTAAGTATTGTGAGACTTGGTATGTAGAGACCCTTTCCAGGCTTTGTGCTCCACCCATCCCTCTCCAAAGTGAAGGGGCTCCCTGCTGCACACAAAGAGAAGGCTGTTTGGGCTGAAGTCACAACTTCAAAGACCAGCAGTACAAAATTTGCCAACCCACTTGGCCATTCACACAAATGTCAACTGAAACAGAAGCACATCAAGGAAAGCTGTTACAGAATGCCACATTGAGAAAATAATGCAAATTTGGATCAATGATCAACTAAGTTTTAACAAAGTCTAACAAGCAAGTTTGCTGATAGTTTTGTTCATCACCATGTTCATTTTCCTCTCTATAGGCATTTCTGAAGTATCAACTAAGAAAAAAATCCACTAATTAAAAAAAACCAGTGACAGTCTCCCTCGTTGTTTTTTTAAGAAACATTAGTCTTGAATGCATTTACTTTAGACTTCCTACATTCTGTGCTTGGTGAAAATATGCAGCAAATTCCTAAGAAGTGTTTGGCCTCAGTGAGACAACAGTCTGCATAGACTCAATTGTAACATGTCTGCCTTTCAGCTGTTTAATCTCCATACGCTGTATTTCCTTTATCAGCACTACAGCACCATTCCAGTTTTCCTTAGGTTTTTTGTATCTATAAAGCATCGTGGGAACATCAATACTTGGCAACCTAACACTTGGGTTTTTAGCATCACACCACAGATCTCCGTGTTACTTTGCTCAGCGGGTTAGTAAAATGTTACAGCAAATAAATAAGACACATAAAAATTTTTATTTTTAATGCAATGTAAGTACCATATTGTAACGTAAACACTTTTCGCTGTACGTATTTTTATGGAAAAAGCTTTTCAGAGTAAATCATTTTAAAGGAACTGAATCATGCATGATAGACTTACATTTGGAAATAAGTTTGGTAGCAATTTATGACCCTTTGATGTGAACTTTTACAGTCATCCTTAGAGCAAGAAGGTATTAGCTCAAAAGTGTTATGTTTTTCCTGGCCTCAATGGGGAAATTACAGCTGAAGCTCCTCTAACGTTCTTGTTACCTCTGGGCTTTGGAGTATTAATACCTTATTTGAAAATCTTAAAAAGATAAAAAGAAAGCAGCATAAACCTCACAAACATAACAGGGAACCCACTTCACAAAAAGGTGGTAAAAATAATGGCCAACAATGGCAAGTTCATGCATCCAATAGTGAACTAATTTATTGCCTCTGCATCTTCCCATTGATGTCCACGCAAGTAGTCCTAACATCCAAATTCCCTCTCCAACTCGCAGGGCAGAAGTGAAAAAATACAATTCAGAAAAGGCATACGAGTGATGTATTTTTACCAAATGGCAGCACCACACAGAGAGCCCTGGAGCAGACTTCTGTCATCTCTCAACAAAACAAATAGAGGGAAGTCATTGAGCGAGTGCTGCCCCAGCAGTCGCACCCTAGGCTCCTGGCCCATCAGTCCTCCTGGCGGCACAACAAACACGTTTGGCAAAACTTCATTGGAACAGCCCTCCTTCACATGCCATATACCAATCCCTGCGATACCTTCATGTCCCCCAGTAACAGCTGACAGCATTTAGAGCACATTAGCTCAGACACAAAGCCATACCTATAGGGAGTCACAGCTCCCAGGAAGCTCAGGAGCAGGAGTCACCAAACCCTTTCCAGCAGACATCATCTAAACAGTTTGTCCAAGATGATGTAGGAGATACTAGGCTGATGCCGGACCCTCCTTTCATCTTCCAGTCTACAAAAGAGGACTCTGTCAGGCTCTCCCCAACTTTAGCAACAGCATGATTGACCCAACCAAAGCCAGCTGTTCTCACACACTGATATTCACCTTGGCCAGAAAGCAAATCCAGGTGTGTACTCTCTGTACTACCAGTATTTTTGCAGACCAGCTTTTGTTTTCCTTTCATGTACACAGTTAAACACTGCAGTTTACATAAGCTGATGTGCAAGCCCCTCACGTTTTTAAAAGGATAACAAAATCAGAAGTTGACAGGGTGTCTTTAGGAGCAAGAGCTAAAAAGTTAGACTCTACATGTCAAACTGCAACACAAACTTGGCTTCAGTTCTGATATAAACAGCATGCAAGCCTCTCATTTATTAAAAACAGATGAAACAAGTCCCAATTCTTTTTGAATAGCAGAACTACTGAAGAGACCTGGTGGAGTTTAGCACAGCAGGAGTTTCAGTTGTCTATCACCACACGTTTAAACACTTGAGAACTTTGCAATAAATGCTGAATTGAATTCACCATCAAAAGACAAAATCCATGTTCTATCTGCCAAAACCTTTAGCAGCCTAAACAGAAAATGTCACAATTGATTTTCAGCAATGGAATAGAAATAAAAAAATAACATTTTAAAGTCTTTAGGGGATAGACAGATAGACAGATAAACAACATGACAGACAGATGGATTTATTGCTATAGGTAATTTTTTACTCCTCCTAAGCAAAAATCAGGCTTCAGATGGACTGATACAGCTAAACAGATTAAGAAAAGAAACAACTAATGAGTAATTTTATTTTTAAATTCTCTGGTCTGTCAGAACCATCAGCTTAGAGTTCTAAAGCGAACACACTTTTTTCTAAAGCACTTTCTTTAATTTGCATTAAAGTTGAAGAGCTTCCCTTCTCCCTGACTGGTGTCAGATATAATAAAACAAAAGCATTTGAAAGAAGGAAAAAAACTCCATCCTGAGCTTTTAAAAGTGCTGGTTTTGAGGCTCTTTTACTCCCTCTCTTTTTCTCTGACAAACTCAGGTTTGTTTCATACCCACAGGACTGCTGTTAGAGGTAGGGCTGCAAAGCCCACCAACATCCCAAGCCCCTTTGCACCTCGGCGGGTTCCAGCTCTTACTGGCCAGGAGATGCATTTCTCATGGGAGGAGGCAGGGCTGGTGTATTCACAGATTTCCTCTTCTCTCTAAATTTAGCGGGTTTTTAATACTCCTGTTTAAACGTTGCAGTGAAATACACTGAAAAACACAAGCCAATGTCCGTAAAGTCTCAAGACTGACTGCAAGCATTTACCAAACATACAATACTGGCAAGCAGCGGCGGCTGCTGAGCTGATAAGCTGTCTGCTGTGCTTACAGACAGGCTCCCATGTTTAAAAAGACTGAGAAATAAGCAACTTTATAATACTGCTATAAGGGAATTAATGCTAATATTAGAAAAAGGAGTTTGGATAATCAGGCTCTGCAAAACGCAGTTCTACTAAGCAGCAAGCTGGACCACTTTCAAAATCACCAAGTAATCTGCTTTCCTAGAATCATAGAACGCTTTGCGTTGGAAGGGACCTTTACATGTCATCCAGCCCAACCCCTCCGCAGAAGCAGGGGCATCTTCAGCTCAATTAGGTTGCTCAGAGCCCCAGCCAACCTGACCTGGAATGTTTCCAGGGATAGGGCCTCAGCACCCCTTGTCCTGTCAACAGGCCTTGCTACAAAGTCTGTCCTGATCTTTCCTGTAGCTCCATTTAATTACTGGAAGGTCACAATAAGGTCCCCCTGCAGCCTTTTCTTCTCTAGGCTGAACAACCCCAACCCTCTCAGCCTGTCCTTGTAGGAGAGGTGCTCCAGCCTTTGGATAATTTTCATATTGCCTTTTCAACATTCACTTCAACTGACCTGCATCCAGAATCACAGCAAATTAGAATTTAGTTTCCCCTTCTGCTTGCTGCACTAAAAAAAAAATAATGGTCAAAGTAACTGTTCCTACTTAAAATGGTAAAAGAGCTATGAGAATGGCAACCAGAGTGGGGAAATAACTTGCTGAAAGTTTTTTTTCTTTAAGACTAAATCCACTTTAACATGGTCAACAGAAGCAATGGTGGAGAGAGGTCAAGAGAACTCCCTTCACGCTGGGGTGGCTGATAGAGTTCACAGGGATTTCCCCTGGACCACTTTCTTGTGATGGTGGCTGCCCCCCACTCCAAGAAGCCTGTGACTACTAAACTCCCACAGGAGAAACAAACCAGCCCTGGTGATTCACAAACTGCTTTTAAGATGTTTTCAAACCCTACTGCTCTTCTACTTGTGTTATTAGCTGAAAAAAAGTTTAAGGGTGCTGACTCCCACACAGGGAGATTAAACTGGCCCAGTGCAGCATCTCCCCTCTCACCCAGCGTGTGCAGCAGCCTCTAGTTTGACATGGTTTAAGTTCATCTCCAGCTACAGAGGACCCACAGGAGCACGTAAATGCTAGATCACCACCATTTATGTCTTTCTTCAAGTCTATGAGTGCCTTAAGGAACAAATTCAGATTTAATCTAGTCAGATACAGCTCCAAAAGGAGACGAGGATCTTCTTATGTCACTTCAGTGTTTGGCCCTCAACCTGGACTTTGACTACACTGTCTCCAAATACCACACTCAACCTTACCACCACCAAGACTTTCCTTCTGCCATCCCACTGCAATTAGCCTTTTCCTCAGTTTCAGCCTAGTTCTGCCATGTCATACTCTGCTGTTTCCCTCACCTACGCTCTAAACGCTCGCACGTTCACATACATGTAGGCTCCTATCATCACAGTACACACACCATTTCAGCATGTCCTGCAGATCATCACCATTCTGTTTCTGGTTGAAATCACTCTAATGACTCCAATTCTCTCATCTGCAGGAGGGAACAGTTCTCCAAGACAGGCCTAATGCCTCCCTAATCTGTCACGTGCTGCTTCTCCAACTCACGGCCCAAATTTGTCCTTTTGTAGAGCCTCGTATCTAATTTGCAGTCCACTATCTCTCTATCTCTTTCAGCCTTATGGCTTTTACAGCTTCTGCTCCCATGTATGCCTGCATTTCAGATTATATTTCTTTGGATGCATTAGCCTGGATATTTTCCAAGATGCTCATTTTATTTCCTGTGCTCAGTTATATTTTTCTTCTTAGTAGCACTGCTTTGCACAGCCGTTTTCAGTCTTCTTTGCTGTATGACTCACTTTATTGTCTCCTGCAGATTTCATTAGTGCAGTTCTCCATCTCATTATGAAGTAGGACTGGATTTCACACATTGTTCGAGCTTTCCACAAAATATCTTCTTGCATGTTAGTACCATCTTCACTGTTTGCTTGGGCAGACATAGAACTCCTCAAAAGGAAAGATCTCGGGGTAAGAGAATCTGCCTAAATAATCCAAGTTTCCTGAAGTGCTACGAGGAAAATGCTAACAGTGTCAGAGAAGCAGGGTATGTTAATGCCATTAGCTCCTGGAAGACTTTGGTTTTTTTCCCATGACCTGTTTTGTTAGGTATTTGAAGGTAACTCCTGCCAGGAACAGATGGTGTGCAAGCAGACAACTGGCAAGGGATCTAGAAGAGTGCACTGAGATGGTGGTGTGCGCAAGTCTGGCCAGTTATCCAAAAACCGGTATGAATACAACAGGAGCTGCCAAAAGGCATTGTTTCTGAAAGAAAATGTAGTAAGTAGGACAAATAAACCTGTAGGTGAGGAAATTTTAGAAACTTTCTGATACAAGGATGGTGCCATGTCTGTTAGCTTCATTTCTGAAGCATTTGTAACAAATATTCTATGGATGGTTGGAAATGAGTAATGCTTAGACACGTGCCCGTATGAAAGAATATGATAATGATCTTTCACAGATGTGATGGCACAACTAAAATAGTGGACAAGAGAAGCACTTTTTGAGAAACACTTAAAACCAAACAAATCTTAATCCTCCACAAAAAGCCTTCAAGTGGCTGAATAAATTTCCTCCCAATTTATACTCCAATATTATTTTACTTCAGACCAAAAAAAGAATAACATAGGAGACCTTCAAATGAATTGCACTATACATTATGTACATGTTTCAGATAATCCCTGATAACTGTCCAAAACCATTTCATTTTCAGAAATCACATACTCCCCCAGCATAAACATTATTAATGATGCAAAATAAAACCAGAAGGGATTCATCTCCTTTCTAATGCTAAATACTGCACAAGAAACTGCCATCTATGTAATCTCAATGCAGCCTCTACACCATTTCCAAAATCAAATACAAAATTGAGAATAAATTGTTAGGAGATTACTCTTCAAGGGAACTATTGCCAGTAACCTCCTAGCAAGACCTGTCATTTTGACCTTCATGCATATTTTTTTTTAACACCCTCACTTGCTGCAATGTTTGAGTGAGCTAAAGTGCAATGAGGAGCCAATTTAGGAAGAAGTCCCTTGTGCATTACACCTCAACAAGCCACAAGCTTGAAATACCCATGGAATCGTTTAAAATATTTACGGCCACGAAGGTCAAGTCCTAGAAATCCTGGATAGAAATCTATCACACTCTGAGAAATGGAAATATTTCTTTCAAACCTTCCCCCTTCAAAAAGTATATTTATCAAAGACTTAAAAGTATTGTTTTAAGCAAACCCTACAGATACAGGGAAGTTCATATACAACACATTTTCTCTGTCCATAACTTACCTCTCTGCAACACACAGATTACATTAATCTTTACACTGTCCCCTATAAAATCTAGATGTAAGGGGTCCTAACCGCAAGATACCCTGTCTTTATTTTGCATGTATTTGTGGGGAGCAGAGAATGCTGCAGGGGATAAGCCAAAGACAGCATTAGAATTCTAAATGCCAAACACTGCAACGGAAAAGCCCCATAAAGCTGTTTACCAAAGATAGCCCTGTTACACTATTACTCATCAGGGGATGGTAGGGTAAGAGCAGCTGCTGCACTTCTGACCATGACGTAACTCATGATACTGTTGCAGGAGTTCCACTAAATGTCCTGAGGTTTCATCACCCATTGCACTCTGGCTTCTTATTTCTATCATATCAGTGATGTATCTACCATTTAATGGACATATAGGTGACTCTACGTTTTGCAACACACAAATAATTTAAAATTCTTTTTTTGTCTCTTAATCATCTCTCCTTGGTACATGATTTTTAAATTATTTTGGTTAGGGTATCTTAAGCAGGGTCAAATGATTTTGATTACAAAGTGACATTTGCATAACAGAGTAATTCAGGGAAAGTTCTACTTTTACGTATGTACCATTTTGAAAAAAAGTTGTTTGCTCTGTTCCTCCCACTTAAACAGCCACATAATTCTCCTCATTCTAACCAACAACTAAATGCTATGTTCCATATCTATACTTGCACATCCATTAACAAAACATTCACAGCTATCAAGGCAATAATTAAAAACCATTAAAAACAAGTCACAGTCTGACCCAGCATCAGTCTCAACCCTTTCAGGCAATGAGAAGTGTCACTGAAAGTGACAACTTTCTGGCTCATCAGGACACTGGTAAAAAAAAAAAAGGCCCCAAGAAATCTTGTAATTTTTTTAACAAGATCCTAGTCTATCTCACAAGTGAGGTTTCCCATTGCCAGATGGTCGATAGGAATGCTAATGGAAAGAGTTGAAGCTGAAATAAATCCGCCACTTTTAATCAATCACAGACCACTCTGTCATCAATAAGCAACTCATTTTATGACAAGCTCCTTTTGGTTTGCTACAAGCAAAGTTGATAAAACGCATCACACCTACGTATTCATTGCCAATACTGGGCAACTTCAACATATGCATTTTTGAGGGTTAAAGATTATTCTTTCCCTAGCAATGCTGTGATTTTGCATTCATTCTGAAAAATTGCTCAAATTAACAACAGTTCCTAAATGTAAGAAGTTATTTAGATAGTAGCTCAGGTGGGAGAAACAAAAGCCATGGAGAAAAACCCAGAAAACACTAAAAAATCCTCTATCAGTTACTGCATAATAGAAATCCACTCCTTATTTTACAAGTCTTTGCCTATGCACACAAGGTGCACTTTCAATTGTATGGAAAAGATTCAGGCAGTTGGGCTTGTTCAGGCTGGAGAACAGAAGGCTCCGGGGAGATTTTATAGTGACCTTCCAGAAACTGAAAGGGGCTACAGGAAAGCTGGGGAGGGACTGTTTCCAAAGGCTTGTAGTGATAGGATTAGGGGCAATGGGCATAAACTGGAGAGGTCATGATTCAGACTAGACATAAGGAAGAATTTCTTCACAAAGGCTTGTAGTGATAGGATGAGGGGGAATGGGTATAAACTGGAGAGAGGCAGATTTAGGATAGACATAAGGAAGAATTTCTTCACCCTGAGGGTGGTGAGACACTGGAACAGGTTGCCCAGGGAAGCTGGGTCTGCCCCATCCCTGGAGGTGTTCAAGGCCAGGCTGGATGGGGCCTTGGGCAGCCTGATCTAGTGGAACATGTGTCTGCTCATGGCGTGGGGGTTGGAATTGGATGATCTTTACGGTCCCTTCCAACCCAAACTATTCTATGATAGTTATAAAAGGATAACTGTTCAATAGGCAACAAGCTGACAGTTCATCCATCTCTCTTTCACTCCACTCCAGCCCCCCCAGGTCGTCTGGGGATCACAAAATTCAGTAGAGGTGGAAGTGTCACAAAAATAACCAAGTTCCTATGCTCTTTGTGAAAATCACAAGTAGGAAGAGGAGACCTAAAAGAGGTCTACTTCCAAAGGGGGAAGAGTGACCACTTCCCATGCAGGTACCAGCTGGGCAACAGCTCCATGCCTCGCACCAGAAAATCCATCTCTGCTTGCAGAAAAGGCTCAAAGAGAAGAGCTGGGGCTCTTGCTCCAAGGGAGGAAGGGAAAGAATATGGCAATCAGTAGAAAACTAGACTTTGCTAGTTCCCTTGCACATAGCACAGGTTGCTTTACAACCATATTTTTAACAGAGGTTTCCAAATCTGGCCTCAGCAAGAATTGGGTCTTTTTGCTTTCACTGACTATGGTCCATCAGTGTTTTAAAACATAATTGCAAAACCAAGGCTCTACGATTAGGCTAAGGAAATATAATAATTTCCTAGTTTGGAGGTAACGTGCCATTCAGTTGCTTGGAAGAAAGAATAAATGACAAAAGTTACTATAGTGGAAGAGCAAACAAGTCATTTCAAATCCACTTATGGAGTCACAGGAAATTATAATTAGCCCAAACTTCATAACTTCTCCGCCAGTACAGCAGTAAGGACATCACTAAAGGTGCTTCTCCCTCCTCGACAAATTACAAACTCCTAGTACCTAACTCACAAAGACCCAAAGTCAATGCAAAAAACTTTCAAGCTGGTTTTGCAACTCTCACCAAGCAAAATGATGACAACACACACTCCTTTGCCCTCCCTTCCTCATCCAACTGAGAGAGATGACACCTACCCGATGCCGAACATCAGATACAAAGCAGTCACGTTCTGCTTGGGTTTTGCTTGCTTTTTGTCATCCATCCAAGTGCAACTGTGCTGGACAGGATCACTAGAATAGCATGATCACGTTTCAATATTATTTGGAAAGAATATTGAACTGTGTATGCCCACAGAGAACACTGTTGATCCATTTTATGAAAAAAATTAATGTCAGGATAGGTATCTCAATATCTTCAAAATTTAAACCTAGCAATTTTTATTCCAGTTATAATACTCTGCAAGATAATATGTTTGAGTTATTATAGACTGCTGCAGCATCATAGATTAGTCTCATAGTATTGATCTTCAGGAGACCAAAAGCAGATATGTGAATGTTCCCAACAGGTTAATCAGTGAGCATCTTTCTATGTTTATGAATATTTTTTCTCTATTTTCCTATATAACGATTTTTGTGCTTTTGAAGTTCAAAGGAAAAAAACAACCCACAACTATTTTTTTCCTTTTTATGCAAAATGAAAGGTTTGTTTTTTAGGCTATAAGAAAGACTGCCATCCAAACAGTATTCGAGAGCCTAAGTTAGACAGAAAAGCAATAAATAACACTGAGATACACTTTATAAGACCTAAAGAAAACCAAAATCATTAAAGAAAAGGAAGATGCCCATCCTAAAAATATTGCTGAAAAGAAAAGAAAGGAACATATTTGCAGCAACAGCAAAAGACAGCATGTTTAGTAACTTATTGGGGAAAGCTGCAGCACAAATTGACAAATATTCAGATGTTCTTAAGTAGATTGCTTTACCATTTCCTTCCAAAAGCATGCAAAAAGCCGGAGAACTTCAATTCAGTCAACAACCTGCCAAGAGTCTCAAAATTCTCTGCTGCGCCTGTATACACAGCAAAACACACACTGCTCCACCATTTGACAGTCTGAACTTAAGTCGACCAAGGTCAGTGTGACAAAATCCAGCCCTAGATGTGTTACAGTACAGAAAATCTTAAGGTGCGTCATTAATAAAAGACCTGGGTAATTTAAATCACTTTCCTGAAACATCTCCCGTCTCACCTGACTGACATTTTTAAAGCAGTTATGTTCAAATTCCTCTTTAAAAACTCTCTTGCATATTAGTGCTTCTATAGCTCCTGGCTTCGACGCTTTGGTTACGGTGGTAAATTGAGAGTGTTTAAATCATTTCAGATTTACCCTATTAAATGAATTTAAACTGGAAGCCAGCCAGATATCTCTGGAGCTGTGATGCAGAGCATGGTGCCTAGGCAAGAGAAGCTCTGCTGTTGAGAGCGCTTTAGTAAAAGATAAGTCTTCCAATAAAAGCCTGGAAATCTCGATTAGCCTTTAAATTACTTGAAAGTAGATCCTAATATGGGTACCCTCAGCTGAACCATGTCTCCCACAGTGTCTGCCCAGCACCCTGCCCAACACAGGCAACATCACCACAAACAACAGCTCTTAAAACTGTTGTTTGTAGAGAAATGGGGTATTAAAGGTCTTGATTACTGTGATAGAAAAAGTCTCAGCTATTTCATTTGCTTTATAATGGGTTTCGAAATGAAATCAGCAGATATTGAAATTGAAAAAAGAGGGAAAGTAATTTAGACAAAAATGCATGTTACTGTGGCTGGCCTCTTGCAAGGACTCTGCAAAAACCATCTTAAATCTGGACTTTCCTGTGTTACAAATCCTATCAGCAAATGCTGAACCATAAACTTGAGTGTTACAGTGTCCGGTCTTCACCAAAAACAATGCTATGCTTAATACCTGTGAGCTACTAATGTAGCAACAAAATAATGAATACATACCGCTCTGCAAGCCTACTCTAGGACTTGCATCTCAGGATTTCCTATTGCTTCATAATTTGAGACTTTCTTACGTTTTAAGGAGTAGTTTTAAATTACAATCCAAAACTAGCAGAAAACTACAGCCTGGTAATCATCAGATCTTAGAAACATCCTCCATCGATTCTTCTGATGAGACAGAAATAAATGCATAAAGCCTGCATTTTCCACCAATATCTATTTAGAGAGATTTTTTTGTAAAACTTGTGTTTGTACATACACATGTATATACACACACATACATATATATAGATAAGCATATATATATAAAATCTGAAGATTACCATGTGCTGAAACACAAACATTTGATGTGATTTAATTATGTTCGTATTTTCTGTAGCTGAAGAAAATATAAGTTATTTATCCACTCCTTAATAAACTATAGGAAGCACCCGAAAAATGTTTGCTCAGTAAAACCAGCAAGTCTTCCAAACAAGTTGAGCCAATGAATCCTGGAGTCAGGTTTCCCATCCATCACACCGGGAGCCACACATTGTTTTTCCAAGGCAGGGTTTGAGATGGCCAGCCTGACCTACAGCCACGGCTGCATTGTTGGTGCCAGCGGGTGAAGGCTCCAGAGCAGGCAGGCGGCTGCCTCTTGATAAATCACTCCTAAACACAATGGGACTCTGGGAGACAACACTGTCTACAGTTCCTTTTGATGTTCGAGGTTTTTCTAATCTCTTCAGGTTAGATGAAGCCAGGGTCAGTAAAGGTCAGTGAGGTGAGGTTTCTTTCTTTACAAAAACCTTTCCTTTCCAACTAAGACCTCTCCAGCAAGTTATTTTGCATTATACAGAATTCATGATTTCTCATAGCTTACACACACCACACTTTACATTGGACTCAGTTCACTGGTTGCAAAAAAAAACACCCAGATCCCAGTGGCTTTAAATCCCTAATTAGCCCTTTCTTTTCCTTTTCTCCCTTTCATGCTTCCCCTCCCTTTGTTGTTGGGTTTTTTTTTAATAGAACAGAATTAAGTATTGTCACTTCATGCTTTTAGAGTTGATGAATCAGTATTTAGGTTTATTTTCATGAAATGTATGATAGCTTCTATCATAGGCACATAAAATCAATATATGTAATCCAATTAAACCAAATTATTTCATTACATCAATGCTTTGCTGGTGAAAAGGAACAAGAATATTTTAAGAAATAACATGGAAATGAAAATATGGATGCAGGGGTAAAAAGTAGTTCTGTTCCTACAGGGGTTTAAGGAAATTTAAGATGCATGTACTCTGAACTTTTCCCATGATGAGACGAAGCTTTTTCAGCAAGCTTCTCTCATATTTTTGGAGTATATATGTTCTGACTGTAAAAATAAAAATAAGTTATATAAAACCTGACAGTAAGGTCCAGGATTTTTTTATATGCAGATCAAAATCATGTTTGCACTGGACCAGTTTGTAGGCAAAGCAAGTTCTTATTTTACCAATATGTTGAGAAAATCTAAAGAGGTGTGGCAGAGGTGGTATCACGAATGAACACGTCAGCAAATGGTAGGTTTTTTGCACTGCCACATCACTGAGAGCCATTAATGATCCTAATCTCCTGGACACTATCCAGAGGAGGAGAGATTTCAGAAGGTACAGCCTGATGAACACCCAGTGAAAGCTCACAGGAGGCATCCATCAGCACCACGAGCAACCTAAACTGCTCTCCTATCCACCTTGTTCCACAAACAACCTACACAAAGGAGTTCACGGCTTTCTTACTCTGTTCCCATCAATTTTTTTCTGCACTATTTCAATAGCTATGAATAAAGTGCAAACACGTTTAAGACGTGCTATATTTGCATATCAAATTTTTTTAATCCAATATTGCTTGCACACAGTTCATTTGGCAGGAAATGGAAAAAGAACAAATGTCTACACCACTTTCATCTAGGTAGCACATTTAGGCACAGAAATAACCCTTAAAGTGACTTACGAAAGCACTAACTGGAAGGGCCCATCTCTGCCTCCAGGAGCCAGGCAGCCAGTGATGCTCACTCGTTATCCAGTCGTAACAACCAGTCGTATGTTTTAAATCACTCTGATTTCTGTCTTGCTTCTCTTCATCTAATAATTTGATTTGCTATTGACTTTAATCTCCACTATTAATTCATCAGATGACTGACTGATTCAACAACAGCTTTAATCTGATGATTGTCTCGTTCAACTTCAGCAGCAATAGTTTCAGTTAGGACTTCAAATTATTTTGTTTCTTTATTGCTACATTATAAAATCCATGGAGAACTCTAAAAAGGCATTTTTCTATTAAAACTACCATGTCACCACTGTAGACAGGCAAAGATAACCTTACAAAATAAATACAGCAGCCAGTTCATTCTGCTTCCAAATTTGTATGTGTGTCCTTCATACTTCAGATCTCAAAACACACAGATTAAATATGTTGATAACTTCTTGAAAGAACACTATGCTGTAAAGTAGCATATATTTATTTCACATAAATACCACATCCAAACCCTTTTCTAAATAAAGAGACAACAGACTATTAAATACACGTCCAACACTTCTATTCCGTATGGGACCTGACAGTGCTCTGAATACACAAGCATCTTCCAGTGCTGCAATTCAGCAAGGATGCACTCAGCTCTTGAGTATCAATACACATTTCAAATCTCTGGCAGCATGTCACGCTGCAGGCCATACTAGCCTCGTTGTATCCTTCTCCTGCCAGTTATCACAGTCCTGCTTGAATGGAAAGATTTCAAACCATCTAAAGTTTTTGACAGCAAAGCCTTGAATGAGCACTTGAGGTGAGATGTTCTCCACTTGCATGTGCACTTGGGAGACGGACTGTATATCCTCATGTCTGTACACACTACACCCTACCCTGTACCTTACCCTCCAACCTCGGCAGCAGGACAGATTTCTTTTCACGAGTAGAATACGAGGAGAAAGGAAAATGTACGTAAAAGCTCTGGTTTCCTCCCTTACTTGTTTCTGGGTTACAAGGAAGGGGTCGGTGTGACAGAAGAAAAGGAGATACACTGCTTCAGAGCAGGTGGAGAAGTTACTTTGGTTCCTGTACATTCTAAACAAAGCAATAGGTTTGTTCAATTTATTGCTGTGTTGCACTGGAGGAAGGGGAAAATGCTGTACAGAAACCTCTGACTCACAATAAATTGGAAATTCAACAACAGAAGAAAAAGTTAAATTTGCTGCGTATATCTTCCAAGACCACATTTAGAAGTTATCTCAGTATGTTTCATCCTATATTTACTAACAACTGCAGCAAGGTAAAACTGAAATCAGTCAGCACACCAGAAGCATCACTGGGTAATGGAACAGCACTTACATAAATGACTAAGTTACAGTGCACTGGACAATTTAAAATTAATTAAGTAGATGCTGTTACATATTATGTGAACAAACAGTACTTCAAATTCTGCAACAAACTGCTTTAACTTTCCAATACTTCACCCAGCCACGGTGAATAAACTGCAGTCACAACCACATAATGATTGCCAGTTATCTGGTCTGGCAATATGTGCAAATATGAAGAAACAAGAGCTTGAATATGAAGAAACAAGAAGCTTTGTGTGACCGCTCTCCTAGTTTGGTTATTAGGCTTGGTAAAATAACATATGTCACATTGTAGTGAGGAAAAGTTGATTTTTTGTTTGTTTTGTTCCATTTCCTTCAATGCTTAACAAATATTCGCTGAAGACTCAACTTCATTTGCAAATCTAACACACATCAGACATGTGCTTCCTCTGGTTTATACTAAAAAAATGAGCAGATATATACTGTAAAGATCAACAAGCAGACCCTGCTGGACTAAGGTCAACAGAAAATCAATTCAGAAACCAATCATTTTCCACCTGTGAAAACACAAGGAACTAAATCAGAAGAATCTACAAACTGTGAATGAGCATTGCAGAGAGCTGAAGAGCTCTCAGACATGACAGCATGATGGGCACTTTTAGGGTCTGATAACAAGAGCCATAATGCTGGCAATTTCTCTGTTACTCCCAACTCCCTTCATCCCCACATCACACACAACTATTTTTGCTAACGCACTACTAAAGTTCAAGAGACTGCGCATACATATGCATATCAAGCCTCCCATTAGACCCATTGAATGTAATTTGGAAGGAAAAAAGCTCACAGAGCATTTTCTTATAACCAACCTGAAAATGAGAACACAGATAAACTGGGCACTCGCAATCCAACTGTCACACAAAATTATTTTCTGGGATATAATAGCTCCTATTTGGTCTTAAAATGCAAGACAAAATTAATTCAGACAGTCACAAAAAAATCCCCTCTGCATTTTTGCACTGCCCAGCCGACCTCTCCTGGAATCCAACAAGGAGACACTTTTCTTGAGTGGGAGGCGGAAAAGCAATATCCAATTTATATTAAACAAACAAGAAGGCTGCTGTGAAAATAAGGAGACGTGACCTGGGTCTAGGCCACAAGGTTGAGCCAGATCAATGCCTTTTTAGTTTTAAATTGAAGGCATTCTAATCATCTGGGGCAAATGGAACCAGGCACTGGATTTGGCAGATGCTTGTTATTGCTGCAACATTTGCACATGCCTAGTTGTGTCCTCACCCAGTCTTGAAGGGTTTATTTACATATATTTCTCTGAGGTTCTTCTAAGTCCAAATAAATGACAGCTCAGGAACACTCCTTTGCAGTCCAAGCAGACCATGTTTCCTTACCCTTACACTAAGCCAAATTTTGACAACATTAAATGTCTATACTATAGAATTTGAATGCTCTTAATGAATGATGTACAACTGGAGATGATTTGCAGCATCACTAACTTAGATAAATTGGTACGGTTCACATCGAAAGGTTTATTTCTTCTATCATTAAGCTATTCCAGGGACATTTCTCTCCAATTATATTTTACAGAGTGAAAATACAGGCGGGTTTGTTGCTGTCTTGAATTTTTGACATTTTATTCAAGTAGTCAAAAATGAATTACTTCAAAACTCAGGAAAAGTACTCCATTTTAATAATGTAACAAGCAAGAAAACCTTCAACTTCATTTCTCTTAACTCCCTGGAAGAACAGGCATGAAAGGTGGAAATTACTCAGCAACCAACTGCAGGAGGAAGGAAAGGGCTGAGGGATGAAGGATGAAGGAATAAGCTTTTTGGTATCCTCACCCTAATGAACTGATGCTGTTCAACAGGCAACTACAGAGTTGCTGGATTAATTGCTGAAATGATGGGAGTCTGTGGCAAAAGCTGCTCTGCAGCAGCACAAACGTGCCGAGAACCTGCAGAGGATGGCTGGAAGGGAGATCCTTTCTCAAGAGTACAGAGTAAAGCCATGTGAAACACTGCCCTTACCTGCTTCAGAGTTTAATGCAGCTGTATTTTCAGTCCATCAGATGTGAAAGAAAAAGGTTATAATTGTTATCAGGGAGAACTGATCTACAAAATAGCCTGAGTAATCAGAATAAACATCAAATGCTGACAAACACCTGCCAGTGTCAGAAAAATTAATTTGAGGGTAAAGGGATAACCTGCTGCACCAGTGTGCTGGTTCCTGCCTCCCCAGTCTCTCAGTGGCATTTGCTCAACTCTCCATACACAGAGAAGAGATACATTTTTCCTCCTGTGTCCTCACCTAATGAAGAAGGAAAGGCTGCTGGTCATCACATGAGAGCATTCAGAAGTTAAAAACACGCACTCATTTTAAAATGGGTTGGGTCAGATAACATTTCTTTCCAGTTCTTGTCTCTGATTTATCTCCATATTACAAAAGGCTTCTTAGCTCATGTAACCTGCAGCACTAGCCACATTATAACATTACTACAGGCTTTACTGGATCAACTCTTCAAATCAACTGTGAACAAATAAATGCATATGTCAGGTCCTTTCAAGGTCGCTGGGAAAGCTCTCCCCTGTACAACTAATTTTAATAAGGAGATGCATGACTTGAAAAGCATAACTTTGGAAATCTTGAATTCATTTTTTCTTGGCTTTGCTTTTTGTAAATAAAATACTAAACATAATTTGTGTAAGCTTGTCCCTCTAAAAATTACAAGACTGGAAAATACTGGTAAGATTTATTTAGAGCGGAGGTACTTATCAAATATCACCATTTTCCTGTTGAAAATTACTAATTATTTTGATTAACCTTTGATTTAAATGATTATATACCACAGCAAAGCACAAACATACATAAAATTATACTCCAAAGAAATTCTCAAAGCACAGATCACATATGAAAACAGTTACGTAAAAGTGGTTAGAGAATTTATATACCACGTACATAATATTCAAACCAAAAGCTGACTCCACAGGCTCAACAGGAAGGCTCCCACACGTACTTTCATACCCAGGAATCACAGCCTAGTTAATCCTGCAGCCAACACGAGACTGCTTCCAGAGGAAACACCAAAAATATCAACCAAATAATAATTAAGCTATAGAAGAAACTCCTGACTGCCATCTCAACAAGTACTCCCAGTATCTTCTATAAGGAAATGCTGCTCGAATAAGACCGCTGCTCGAATACTGTGTTCAGTTCTGGGCCCCTCACCACAAGAAGGATGTTGAGGCTCTGGAGCGAGTCCAGAGAAGAGCAACAAAGCTGGTGAGGGGGCTGGAGAGCAGGTCTTATGAGGAGCAGCTGAGAGAGCTGGGGTTGTTTAGCCTGGAGAAGAGGAGGCTGAGGGGAGACCTCATTGCTCTCTACAACTACCTGAAGGGAGGTTGTGGAGAGGAGGGTGCTGGCCTCTTCTCCCAAGTGACAGGGGACAGGACAAGAGGGAATGGCCTCAAGCTCCACCAGGGGAGGTTTAGGGTGGACATTAGGAAAAAATTTTTCACAGAATGGGTCATTGGGCACTGGCAGAGGCTGCCCAGGGAGGTGGTTGAGTCCCCTTCCCTGGAGGTGTTTAAGGCATGGGTGGACGAGGTGCTAAGGGGCATGGTTTAGTGTTTGATAGGAATGGTTGGACTCGATGATCCGGTGGGTCTCTTCCAACCTGGTTATTCTATGATTCTATGAAATTTATTCCAGGTGGGAAATCAGTGCTAGTCACATATAAAAAGACAGCCCGAGTCAGCACAACACAAGACAAAATTTAATACCTCACTTTGAGTAAATACACATGAACGCCAAGCCATGTAGAGATTACAAAACACAAGGAGAAAAACAGGACAGCAAAGGTAAACTAGATCTGAAGGCAATTCTGAAAAATAAAAATATATGGTGGAAAAATTAAAGCATATAAAAACACTCTTAAGATCTCATCTCCAAGGGCCAATTCGTGCAGAGCACACGTACCACCAAAGTTATCGTGGAAAAGATTCTGTCAAAAGCTTTTCATCTGCTGAACACAGTGACTTCAGACACTCAGGATACCTTCAGATTATTTAAACTGAGCACTGTTCCATACAGTTCTGGGTTAATCTAAGTAACTTAAAAAACCTGAGCTCACACTCCTCCCATCCATAAACACCGGTCTCATAATGTAAAATAAAATAAAATACTGTACATTAAAAACTCCATTTGCTTTGGGTTTCTAAAAACAAATTATAAGCCATGGCCAGGATAGAATTAGTATTCAGGACATTCAGAGCTGCAGCTGAGCAAGAAGCTCCCAGCCAGGACACAGCACAGCACTTAGCACACTTCCACCCGTCAAACTACAAATACAGGGCTTATCCTTATCAGGGATCCTGGATATGAGGGGAACAGGTATTTGGGGCTTCTTCCCTCCTTATTCCCCAGGAATTCCCTCTGCAGCGTGGGATCATCGGGCTCCTCCAAAGCACTTAAATTAGGCTTCTGCTCATATTTTCCTGGGGGAATGGGATACCAATTAGTGTCAAGAAAGTACCAAGTAATTTACCAGCTTAGGTGAGATGCCAAACACCAGGCTGTAGAAAACTATTACATACGTTCTCCTAATAATAAAGGAGATTTTCTGCCTACTGAAAAGCCATCAAAAACGTAGCTGGAGCAGATGCTAACTGAAAGTGTCCCTCTCAGGGCAGGAAGTTAAGCAGAACAAGTCCCTGGTACAAGTTCCTCAGCTGGCAATATCGGGATCCCGTAGCTCCCAAGCACAAGTGGAGCCACATGCCAACGTGTATGAGCAAAGTGGATGGTCGATAAATACAAGTGAGACCATGGAGAGAATTTGGAGGTGAATTTCCAAATCTAATCAAATTTGAGATCTCTACCAAGTGCTTTTGTCATACTCATAGCAAGCATGATTTGGTTTTCTATTATATATTCATATGCTTCCATTCAGAACAACCTTGTTTCATTACAACAGATTCAGCTGTGCTTCACAGTCGTGCTTCATTTCTTCCAAGGCAAATTCTTCAGGAGATTAACCTGACACATTTATTCCCCTGACAATATATCCTGCCTTTTCTGATATCATTAACAATTTCAAGCACATAGCAATAAACAGGATTAATTTCTTTGAAAAAGTAGTGACTTGAAAGCTTTCTTGTTCCCACACTTTCTTGGTACAACACATTTCACTTCACAAGTAATGTTGTAAGATTCATCTCGAGTAAATATAAAATAAATTATTAAGCTTCTAACCCAAAAGCTTCCTAACCTCACCCTCTTTACTGGACCTGAACAGCTGCAGTGCATGGCACAGCTCTAACTCGAGTTCAGGTTTTAGGTAGCTCAGAGTGGCAAGTGTTCATTTCTAGGAGTTCAACATGTTATTCTTCATACGCACAGAAGACATTAGTGAAGATAAACTGTGCAATTGGTAATTGAAATTAAAGTTGCAACATCTATTATGGTAACATCCGCCATGCCCCATCTCTAAAACACAGAGAACGAAATGGCTTTTGCATATGAAGCACCAATTGTGAGATCGACTAGAACAAAAATGCATTAAGAAATGTAACGAAATACATTTACACAACATAAAATTTCCTGAAGTTACTTACATTGTCATTACGTCTCCTATCATCTAGACATGTACAATAAGTAAACTCCCAGTATAATTCTGGGAGACGTGTTTGAGAAATGCAGGCCTTTTTCTAAAACTCAAAAAGCTGCACAGCATTCATGCATGGTCAAGAAACCTGTTCAAAAATCCAGTTTGCTTCTGAAGATATTAATGTATATAATATGTACTCATCCAAAAAGGAGAAATCGGTGTGAACTTGGGAAGAATTCTTTGAATGTACCTCCCTAACAAAATTTCAGAAAATGCCAAACATTTCTGAGATTTCCAAATCAGGATTTTTTATGAAATAATATGTGGATAAACAATATCGCCTTTAGAATCCAAGTAAATATTTAGTAAATATAGCAGCCACAAAGCTATATTAAAAGGTCAGCAAGTGAAAGAACATTCAGTCTAACCATGCTCCTGGGACCATGCTAAGAATTCCAGCTCCTCATAAATTTCTCGCATATCAACAACTTTTCATACGACAGTAAAATTTGCCTATTTTTATCACATCAGTAAACGAAAGCTTTTCCAATATTTTAAGTGGATAATTCTGTAACTGCTAGTTTATGTCATATTAAAAAAAAAAGAAAAAAACACTCAGCCATTGCACCATGTCTGGCTGGGGTAACTGTTTTTTAGAGATAATCTGAAGTCTTCAATGCAGAAATAACAGCGCAATGTATTTTATAACAAGAGACAATTGGAAAAATGGAGACAAAGATCAATTTCCTATTTTCAGGGTGCTACATACTGTATATGAAGATGCTTCCTGAGACACCTGACAAACTTGGCTCCATCATCTGTTCAAGCCTGGTGAGGTATGCAAACCTTCACTTGCAGAAGGAAAGCATTAAGATATTTCTTTTAAAAAAAATAAAATCTACTTTCCTACCTCCTAATTGAGATCAGGACAAAATCAGTAGCTCTTTAAAATCTGACTATAACTCAGATGAACTAAAGAACCAGATCAAAGCATAGTTATGCAAGGTGCTATAGCAGCCAAATGCAGCTTACTAAATATTTAAGACATATAAAGATAAAAACGCAGGATGGTAAATCACTACAAACCAAAACAGTTAGCAAGATCCCTGCAAATGCCTCCTGGATAAAGATACATTATGTGCTTCATTCATTTTCTAATGACTGATGTTCAGGGGGTTTATTATTATTAATTGCATATGAATTACATGATTTTTGTATCACTGGGAAAGTATCAAGCCATTCACCCCTCAGAGGAACAATGCCAAACAAAGGCAATGAATTCATGGCATATAAGAACACCACAGAACACAGAAAATTATGCACACCATTTAAAAGGTATGGCATTTAGACTACTAGGAAAAAAATCAAAAGTATGCAATATATCTTTAATTGTAAGGAAAAAAAAATCCCAGCTGATGGTTTGCCAAGTCCTTGATACTATTTAAGCAAAAACACTGCCTACTTCAGGAGTGCAAAATCTTAACTTGCATATCTGCATATATCCCCAATCTCTTCTGAAGTGCTCTGCTGCAAAATTCATTGTATCTGAGATCTGCTAATCATAATCAGGAAACTCTGTATGCATCTTAAGGACGTACTTTAGGCTCTCAAGAGGAAAAATAAACACGTTTTATTAGCTGCTTTTGGAAAATACTGATTTGTATTTATTTAGAAACCTTTTCAAGTTGCACCACTGTTAAATTAAATATTTATGGCATGATTTTCCGAAGAGTTTAACACCTGTTCAGAGTTTAATGTGTTGACTTCAATAGGAGTGCCCAACATTTCTGCAAACCTCAGAAGTGACAGGTTGGGATGTGGCGAAGCAGCTCAAGCGTGGATTTTACTGCTGAGCTCTGAAATGCAACCAGGATCCTGACCAGCCCTGACCTCCCATAACAGCATTTCAGACAACTGAATTGGATATATTTTCCTAGAACTATGACCAAGATGACTCATTAATACCTGTTAAATCCAAATAAGGCACAGGCTAAATGCTGTTAGCTAATCCACCATGCATCTTTACTTTCCTTCACTAGCAGAAAACTTACTTGCTTGGGTCATCACTTCAAGTAGCAACTTACAGAGGAGACTAAAACCCACAAGTGAGTCAAGAACTGGAAAGCAAAGCTGTTGATATTGAGTGAAAAGTTGAACAAGGATGAAGCCGTCTTGGTAAAATACAGAATAAAGAAGGTACAGCAAAGAAAGAAAAGATGTTTGGTACCCTGCAAAAACCTGTATCCTGGTGACAAAGAGCTGGGGCTTTGGCATTTGGCTTCTCAGCCAAAATTAAGGACCACGCCTCTGACCTTACTGTCAAAGGAAGTAAAAATAAGGGGTCGGGCCTAGTCATCCTTATTTTGCTTAGCTTCTGAGGGATGTGCACTCACTATCCCTCCCAGCTTCATGTTTTCAGGTATTCTACATCTCCTGTTCTTGCACGAATAGATGATTTCTCACTGGCTGCCCTTCCACCCTTCCCAGTCCTTCACCTGCTCTTGGCTGCAACGTACAGCACCACAGAAAATCTCAAGTTAGAAGAAACCCATCAGGAACATTGAGCCCAGCCCCCTAAAATGGAGCCAGAACAGAGAAATCTTGGGGGGACAACTGATGCACAGGCCACACATTGTCAGGGGCTGCAGTAAATGCTATTGAGTAACTATGAATTCAGGCTTACATGCACAAAAGCCATCATCTTAAATTTAGGAAAGCTGAGGAGAGAAAAAGCCCTTAATGGCTTATGTAAGAGACATTTGACGCAGTCAAGGTCTCAAAAAATTTAAAGTTAAAAGCCCTAGAAATACCACCAAACAAACTAAAAACATTTAAAATCTTCAGTCCAGTTACTGACAAGGAATCCGCAAATCTGAACTATGGAGTAAAGACAACATCTTACATTTCCAAATTAAGTACCTAAATTTCCTTGTGGCATTAGGCCTACACTTCTAGAAGCAAAAAGCTATGTATTTTAAGCAGTAAATAAATATATAACATCTAAGTAAGAAATTACTATACATAGACACGATCCAAATGATCATCCAACATGATTTTATAAATTGAAGACAAATAAAATACTTGAATATTGTAGATAGAACACATCAATCTCCTCACACATTTTACAGCATATTACAAATCTGCCCAGCAAGTCGAATATTGTACTCATTAAAACAGTAGCTTTCATCACACTATAAAACATTTACAAATGCAGACCAGAAAACCGAAAAGCGTATTTACTGTAAGGCTTTATATTTGTGTCATTGATTAACAAAAAAAGTTTGGAATAAAACTAAAATAACAGCTAATCAAAACAGCTAGCTGTCAAAATAGATGGGAAATATATTTTTCAAATCAAGCAAAAAGCCAAGGCCTTCGAACATTTAGTGTTGCGTCAGCTGATACAGACAGCTTCAAAAGGAAGGACAGCAAATGTCAGGAGTATATGAAGAAAAGGTGCCCTGGCTGAAAGATTCAAGTTTATGAATTTTCATTGATTTTTTTTTTTTTTTGCTCCAGGATGATTAACTCACACCAAAGCAGACCTCTGATATATGAACTATAAATAAGGTGCTGCTGCGACACTGCAGGCAAAATAAATAAAAACAGAGCCCTGACAGTATTTCACCCTCAAACAAATGTTTCAGTCCCTACATTGTCTGGCTCAGAAAGATACATAGACAGTCTCACAGACAGAGATATAAATGAACAATTGCAGTACCTTTTTCCCACACTGTTTACAGGGTTGGCTATATTCCTACTGGCAATAGATTTTCTTCTTGACAGCTTCTTGGTGTTGGGGCTCTCATCAGTGCTGTCATCCTCTTTCTTTGGTGTGTTACTTCCTTTGCTGTTCAGGTCCCTTAGCACATTATAATTAATTTTACTTGAGATTTTCTTCTGTTCTAACATCTTTTCAATTGCCTCTCCTGCTGTGCTGGCTTGAATTGGCTCCCTCTTCTTTGCAGATTTCTTTGGCTTAATTAAAATATAAAATTAGTGATGTAGATACAAACAAAGTTTCGGTGAAGCAGAAGGGCGAGCTGCAGTTCAGCAGTCCTGGCTCAGATGCTGCTGATGTGGGATGCAGGAGACGTGGACAAGCTAAGTCAGCTCTCCCTCTCCTAGTACTCAGTGGGACTGAGAGGTCTCTTTTCTCCAAGAGGTAAGTGATCACTTTCATACCAAATACCCACATGGTTTACTGCAAATTCTTTACTTAGTATTTGTAATGCTGCCAGAGAAGAAATGTGGGCCATTTCTCATGCATGAAAAAAAAATGGATTGAACTCTGTTACAAGAACAGGGACCCTGACAGCATCAACCAGCATGTAAAAAAATGAAATCCCCCCTGATACAATGCCTATAAAGCTAAAGTCAAGCTGGATCCCAACCCCTCTAAGCACTGACAACTCAGTATTGAAACTGCAATGGTATTTTATATAGTCTGAATGTGGTGTGGGAGAACATCTACCCAACTCCTCCTCCACACTGAAAAAGGCCAAGAATATTAGCAGCAGCCTTCAAAGTGTGGACTGGCATTAAGGCCAAAGGATGGGAAGCAGAAGGCTGCAGACACAGCAGCACAGCAACAATGTCACCTGCAACTATCCCTTCCTAGGCAAATGCTGCAAGCTCAAGCCCAGTGTTGTGCCGCGGAGGTTGGTGCTACACAGACCCAGACAAAGAGAAATGACACCAGAGAACATTTCTATCCTGATGCCTAAGTAGGTATGAAGAAAAAAGAAAAAAAAGAACCCCTGTTTCTCATTCTGCATTTACCTTTTCAAAGGGAGGTTTTAACACCAAGCTCTGTAAGAGATTTATTTTTTTTTATGGATAATAGCCCTTCTGTTTACCTCCATAGGTCAAGCACTACCTTGAAATGGGAAAGCACTACATTAATCAAGTTATACTCGAGCTGTCAGAAACAATACAGAGTTAAAGAAAAACTCCTGTGTTGTCCGAACAAAAAGGTGGGTGTTTGGGCTACTTGGCAATGCCAATGAGTTATACAATTTTGAAAATTGCTGGTAGACTGCCACGTCTCTGTAAGCGCAGGATGAATGAGAAACTCTGAAGCATAAAACAGTGTTTCATTGTCTGGCTTTGTTTTTACTGTTGAAATACCTGGGGGAAGTAGGAAGCCCTGTCTTTCACATTAGTTGGAAAAAAAGATAGAGGATATATGCACTAAAAATTAACACAGATTTTAGTTGCATGTGGAAGATTTGACTTGTCACTTGCTCAATTACACAAAATACTAACGCCGTAAATCCTGAATATACGGCCAATTAGGCTGCTTTAAACTACTAAACAAGGAGACAGGACATGCCATTTGTTAACATAACTGTCGCATTCTTTATGAAAGGTAAAAAAATATATTCCTTCAAGTGACTGTAACAAGGGTCTGTTCGGTTCTTCATAAAGAAATCACTATTCTAAGAGCAAAGAAAGCTACTGAAGTTATGGCAAGTACAAACAAATCCCCCATGCACACATTAAAAAAAAATTAGGCATGTCTTCAGACCTGTATTTAAATAAGCAAGCAATTAGGACAGCAATCATAATAAATGCTAAGAGCCAGCTCTGACTTTGCCATGCACAGTATTTTCTCATAATAGTAATTCAAAATAAAAGTTTGGGCAAGGGAGTGTTTTACTTACCACCTGAAAAATCATAGCCTTGTAATTCAATAACAGGTAGAGATACAATAGCTTTTGCTCATTTAGTGGTGACCTATACCATTACGCCCATACATCCCACCTGGAGCTGATCGGGAAACATAATGCATTTCCAAGACATTTTCAAACAGACACAATTAGCACACAGTTTAATACCTTGTGTTCCTTATAAATCCCAAGTTCTTTCTCTTTTGCTATTCTTGCTTCCTTTTCTGAAAGATGACAAAAGGGTAACCAGCATGAAGATTACACAGACTGCACATTTCAGCAACACTGGCCAAAAGGAGAATTTCAGTCCTATATACTTACCTTTTTGTTCCTTCAAATAATCTGCATTTTCTTTCATCCACAGCTCTGCTTTTATCTGTGCTTCTGCTTCATTAAGTATATACTAAAAGACAAAACAATTTTATCTATTTTCAGAAATCAGGTTGAAAACCATAGGCAAAATGGAATTGAAAAACTACTGGCAAGGTCAATTCACACTCTGTTTTTAAAAATATGTTAATATAAGAGAATATAAGTGAGATGTGACAATCAGAAAGCATTTCCAGTAACTTCCAAAGCTGGCAAAAAACAACAACATGTTTTCAAAACATAGTGCTTGGTTTCCTAACTATGACGAGATGACCAAAACCATGCAGGACTCATTGTACATGGTCTGTAATTAACCTAAACTGATCCTGGGTTTACGATCTTTTTCAGATGATATGAGAGGGTATCATGACAACACGGTCATCTGCAAGTAATTCTTGTATTGATGGTGGTCTGTAATTCAAAACAGTATGGAAACCATTGCCTTGCCCTACCAAAACAGAAACATGTTTCTTCTGGGTATGTTTCTGCAAAGGTTTAGGCACAGTTACTGAGATTATTAGTTCAATGGCCACATCTGTGTGAATGAAACCAGGCAGGATCGCCTGGAGTTTGAGTCCTCTACATTTTAGAGAGCTGGGTTCAGTAACCACATCTAGGCTTTTTTCAGTTAATTCCACTTAGTCTTGGTAACATCATTAGCAGGTGTGGAGCTGTAAAACACACACCTGAAAGTATTCAGATGAATTACAGAAGTAAACAAACAGGTAAGTAGCAGGTGGGCTAGCAGGTAGATAGCTACATCTCCTCTTCAACTACTTAAATATAAAAATAAGCCCAGTATTTAGGAAAACTGTCCATGAAATAGAAGTTCTCTATAGCTGGTGCCGTTTAGGCTTGAAGAATTTCTGCAGAATGGAGATGACAAATTCCTCACAAACAAGACATTTTTATTTTAAAGCAGGAGACCCAAGGCTTGTACACAATGCTCACAAAAGCCAATTTGAGATTTCTCCATCTTATGGGTTTGAGCATCGGAGATTTTCTCCAAAGTAAAATGCATGCATAGAACTTCATGAGAAAAAGAACTCCAGTCAAATGAAACTAATGCAAGGTGAAGTCCTTCCTCCGAGGGCAAATGAGGTGAGCAAAAAGCTGTGCAAGTGCTGGTTTATCAAACCAATATTTTCAGTCTTTCATCTGCTTCTATTAAAGGTGAGCAGCAATAGTAAAACTTGCTTCCTCCTAGCTCAGTTATTCATCCTTCTTATGCTTTTAGGGAGTTCATAATCTTAGGCTTACAATACTACAGTCTATTGCCATGGAAATGAACATGAGATCATAAAAGCAGAGTTATGACCTCATCACAAAGCCTAGGGGAAAGAGAAAACGCACTTGTTCTTCTCTCATGGTTGTTTAAATTATGCACCTGTTATATTGAATACCTCCAGCCTCCCCGCTCCCTCTATACCATGTCCACTCGATTCATAAGATCCTAGAATAATAGAATGGTTTGTGTTGGAAGGAACCTTAAAGATCATCCAGTCCTAAGCCCTCTGCCATGGCCAGGGACATGTCCCACTAGGTCAGGCTGCCCAAGGCCCCATCCAGCCTGGCCTTGAACACCTCCAGGGATGGGGCAGCCACAGCTTCCCTGGGCAACCTGTGCCAGGGCCTCACCACTCTCATCGTGAAGAAATTCTTCCTTATGTCTAGCCTAAATCTGCCCCTCTCCAGTTTATACTTTTCCCCCCTCGTCCTATCACTACAAGCCTTCGTGAAGAAATTCTTCCTTATGTCTAGTCTAAATCACGACCTCTCCAGTTTATACCCACTGCCCCTAATCCTATCACTACCTGTTCAAGTGTTGACGTGCTGTGTGGCCTTCAACAAATCATCTTCCACAGCTGTCTGTCTGTCATATTCAGGTTGTATGGCAAAAGGTATCTTTCTCTGCCACACAAATAACAATAAATCCAGAAAATGTTACAGAAATTTTAGAAAGAACACAGAAGCCGTGTGTGCTGGTTTGACAGTTTGGTTTCCATGGTGGCCTCCTATGTTGAATATATCTTAATGAAATAATTAAATTAGAGCTCAACCAAACTTTTAAAAGTCCTTGATCAGAATAAAAGGCATTCTAAAACAGAATTATTCCAGCACGATACGAGCAAGCAGCAGTCAAATATATATATAAAATGGGCAAGGAATACTAAATTCACAGCCTCGCATGAACCTTAGTTTTGATCTCAGGTCACTGAAATCACTTGACTCACTCTATAGATCAGAGAGAAGAGGCAGTGAGGGGAGAGGATAAACCAGATAAGAACTATTTTTCATCCTCAGATATCCAAATGCAAAGAGAGCCAGGATAAGACAGCACCTTACCCGATCTATTTCACTGTCATCAATCCCACTCAGATCTAATTCACCATCTTCTGTATTCTCATCTAAAGAAAAGAATAGATTTTAATTAAGCAGATGTTTGTTCAAAATCAATCATAATTCAAGTTCTATGGTAAAGTAACACCGAATAATTGTGCTTCAGAGATTTGCATCCTTCTATGTTCATCCAGGAGGTTTAACATGTTGCTGAGTAATTTCAGTATGGGGATACCTGCACACACAAAATCACCACATTGAATGAATTTAAAATTCAGGAATTGGTACAGTCCTCTTCAATACTAAAAGTCTGCTGGACACTTCCAGTGACTTTTTTTTTTTTCCATTTTAATGTACAGCTACAAACATTCAGCAGGAATCTGGGGAAACCATTTTAAGAAGATAACCATTTTGCTTTCATCATAACATGAATTTCTCTGTCAGTGCCTATAGGTCAATGATTCATCCGTAAATCAGGGCTTAGAAAATATTTTCTGTTTTCAGGGAAGCAGTGTGGAACAGTAAATAACACATCATGCTGACAGTCATAACACAGCTTTTTTCTTGCTTCTGATCTACCATGATTCAAACCACTTACCTCATACCACTCTGTAAAAAGATGTGTATTCATTTCTCCTCTCTGTAAAATGGGAATTATTAAAACACCTCCAAATTTAAAAATAACTTTTAGAAGCTATGGAAGGCCCCAAATAAATGTTAAACCATAATGAGTTTTTGTAATTATAACTTCACTGTAATTTTTCTAGTTTTGTTTTTATTAAGACTTCTTCTGAAAACATGTTCTTTTACCTTCTACCTATAAAAAAGCATAACAGCACAGCGTAACAGGCCTAACTCAGGACTGGCACAATGTACACCAGCAAAACATAATTTTCCACATCACATTAACGTACAGTAGTAACACACTATTAATGTAGTTAGGGTAGAGAAAATAATAAATTATTCAGCAAAGAGACATGCTAGGGAATGAAGCCATCTTCTCGGTCGTCTCCATTGCATCTAATCAAGATTAGACAAGGATGACCTAACTAGTTTACTTGCAGAATAAATAAATTATACTTCAACAACCTGCAGTAACAAATTAAGACTGAAATGGTGCAGAAGAGCTTAGCATCTTCACGGTCCTTGCTCTCCAGTCCTAGGGATGTGCTTCCCCACAAACCAAGACTTTTGAATGATTTGATTCCCTAGACTGGTGCTTCCTTGTGGAGCAGAGCTCCTGAGCGGTGCGGCGTTGAACCTGTGGAGGGAGAAGGAACTGCAGCTCTTTGATCCCACAGCAGGTTACTGCAACACAGCGCCTCAAGGCTTGAGGAACACCAAATGCTGAAGACAAGCAAAGTAGGAATTATGAACTTTACCAGAAGATGAAAATGATGCTCTGCAGTTGCCTGATGTACTTGAAAACACAGGGTTAGGAAATCAACCGAAACACCAGTTAGGAATAAAGGCTGCACATCCTAAGGTGGTGCAAAGGGTGTGGATGCTCAACCCAACAGACATTTACTGGTATCAGAGACTGAGAGCTTACAAATATGTTTTCAAAATCCACCTCCAACAACCAACAGAAAGTTCTAAACTTTCCATACAAAGTCATGTACAAAATGGGTTTCACCCTGAAGAAAATGTCTTGTGACAAGGAACAGCATAACACTGCTTTTATTTTTTTCTGAGATTGTCTCATAAACCTAGTATTAACTTTACCGATCCAGATAATCTGATGCTAAAATGACTGAAAAGGCCTTAAGGAACGTTTCTCATTGCCGTTACATTTAGAAATTAACTGTATTTTAGTCCCAGGCACCAGATTTACTTTATAATCTTCTTCCCCAACAACACTTTAGAAGTGTAAAAGATTTTATAATAACTATATAATTGCTCAGTACACATGCTTTTCTTCTGGTCTGATTTCTATAACAGACCAGTAAGAGCAGGGCTTTCTGCACCAGGGCCACCTGTTCCCTGCACAGACGCCCCGGTGCCGGCCAGGCAGGGACGTGACCAAAGGACACAGCAACGCATGTCTTGGTTCAGGGTTTGTGAGAAAAACCAAGTGACAAAACATATCCCAGTGGTTTGCTGTCTCTTTGACATAATTCACTGGATTTTTTTTAGAAAACTGTAATCAGGCAAAGTGCAGAGAGGCATCACTGTATGTTGCATCACCCATGGGAGTCTAGGGTATTCTGCAGAACAGCACTACACATCCCCCCTGCCGGAACTGAGATATACATTTCCAGTGACTAAAATGCTTAAATATTCACCAAGGATGTGTAAATATTGCAGCATAGTGTTTGAGGCATCTTCCCAGGAGATTGTCCATCTGAGCCCAAGAAATGTTTCATTACACAAAATAAAACAGCTCAACAGCAGAGCACAAGAGTATCTCCAGGCCAGAATAACCTGTCTCCTAGTTCGGAAGGAGTTCATGCTGAAATGGGACTCCAACTGGATCTTCCCATATTCTGGGTGAGAGCTTTAATAACTAAGCCCTAAGACAGAAGGGGTCATTCACAGAATCATAGAATAGTTAGGGTTGGAAGGGACCTTAAAGATCATCTAGTTCCAACCCCTGTGGCGTTGGAACAGCTTCCCTGGGGAAGCCACAGCTTCCCTGGGCAACCTGTGCCAGCGTCTCACCACTCTGATGGTGAAGAAATTCTTCCCAATTGTCGTTGTCTCCCTCTTCTTTGTGTAACCTACCTTTTGTTTCCTCAAGGTTTTTTGGTTTATATGAGCAAAGAGAATTTATTGGGTTTTTTTCATATTTATTGCACCATAAAAATATCAACTTTGGAACCATTTGCCCAGAGAAGTCGTAGCTGCCCCATCCCTGGAGGTTTTTAAGGCCAGGCTGGATGGGGCCTTGGGCAGCCTGATCTAGTGGGAGGTGTCCCTGCCCATGGCAGGGGGTGTTGGAACTAGATGAGCTTTAAAGGTCCTTTCCAACCCTAACCATTCTATGATTCTATGACAACTTGGAATTAAGGACAAAGAGAAAGGGAGCCAATCTGAAAAGTCTGTATTCTGAAGATCACAGGCTAGAAAATCAAAATTTTGAAGTGGCGGCAACCACTCTGGACTCAAGTCACTACTCAGCTTTATACTCACTACTTTAGTCACTTCTGAATTTTATAATTCTGCACATCCCAAAATTATTTATAGGAACAACTGCCACATCTTAAGAACAATGCAAACATCCCACTGAAATGAAGCTGTCACTGCTTTTACTCGTCATTAAACACCTCAGTCCTCCTATACACTGCTGTATTTTTGGATCAGAGGTTTAAAATTTAATATGTCACAGTACAGTAGGTGTCTGTTCCCTTATACAGCCCTAATACGCCAGACTGAAAATGATGTAATTTCAGGCACCGCGAACGATTTCACATGTCATTTTAAATATAACTTGTTACTGAATTAGGTGCCAGTTTTTCTCATTGGATCAATTAGCAACAGGGACAGAAAACTCATTCTCCAACTGGTAAATTGCAGAGAAGAATCCAGAAGCAAGTTATACGTAATAAGCATTTCCTAGACCCCATAACGGCAGCAGAGGGAGTAATTGCAGGATATCCCTCTGCCTGCAAGTCGTTCTTTTTCCTGCCAAGGCGATAGGCATTCATTAAATGTAAGGGGCTTTTCAGAAGAGAAGATGCCTTCAAATCCCTAGGTTAATGCTTTCACTGAGAAAAAAATATATGCTTTGTTACTGAGCGCCAATTCAAAACAGAATACATCAGTTTTGATCTAAAAATTTCCACAGCAATCATTTCCAACATGAGTAGATCCCACTAGCCATAAATATCCATCTGCCCGATGTTACATGGAAAGTAAATCCCTTGCTTTTTTATATAACAGAAAGATCTTCCCAGCTGCTAAACTTTTCAAAACAATTTCTAAATGATCATTTTCTCTTTTAATAAAAGGGTCGAAATGAAATGTTCAACGAAATAAAAACACAGATGTGGCCAACATCTGGTCCAACCTCTTAAAAGCTTATTTAAAAGCAACAGCATCACATGGCATGGCTCTTAGTCAACATGGCTTTCTTCCGTTAAGAAAAACAACCACTTTACTGCAGGGCACAGGCAAGAAATAAGCTGGGCGTTAAAAACAACAACCCTCCCCCAAATCCAGCTCTTAAATGAAATACCGTTGCAAAGAGCGTAGAGCGAGGCAGCGAGTAGCAGCCTACTTCATCATTACCTAACATCTACATGGCGAGCAGAGGATGGGCACTTCTAGAGCTTTCCATCAAGGTCCCAAACAACTACATTTATACCACTTAAAACCATCAGACACCCAGCCAGCTCCCCCAGTACTTAACAATACCCCCAACAAAAGCCTTTTCTTTGCAGTCTTTTAACGTCTTTGCCAACTGACTCCAGTACATGAGAGGGCTACAATCAGACACTGGGGATTAGGTTTGTAAACCTGTAGGATTATTTACTGTTCTTGTCATTACTAAATGCACGCTAAACCCTCTCTTAACACACTGTCTCTCCCCACCTCTGTGTGGCTAGTTCAACATATATATAGCTTGCTATTATGGGGATTTATTACAGAAGAATCATTCTAGCCAATATATTTGAAACCTCACATTCTTAAAAACAGCCATGTGAAGAATGTGTTTTTCTGTTTCTGTTACAGCAGGCAGCACTATTTATTGCTCTGCCCAGATAAGAGGATTTCCTTACAGACAGAAATGGAGGCTGAACACTTCCCAGGAAATCCTCCAGAGCAAATATAATAGGAGGCACTTGGTGCTCTGGTCCCATGCAGCAAATACACCCTTCTCACACCATTTCATAGCAGTCAAAGAGCCGAAAGAGTTTAAACAAAGAAGGCTTCCATCTATTCAGCACAGCATCAGACACTAAGCAGCCCCAGCATTTAAGGAATACTTTGGGTGTAGAATATGACAAAATCTGAAAATAGTTACAAGAAGCTTTTTCACTAACAAAAATCCTTAAGCAACAAACCAACCGACCTGAGCCTGGGGGATCAGAAACAGTGGGATTGATTGTTGCTCTCCAGGGAGGGATTAAGACCAACAGGAGCCACTGAAAGCTCCCGCAGATCATCGGAGGAACCCGACAGGGCAGAAACGCTTTTGCAGTTAAATCTGATGAGTGGAGTCAGTGTCACTTTGGGAGCTGCAAGGAGCGCAAAGGAAAGGCGGTAGCTTAGCGTCAAAAAAGGCACTGCACAACCGCATCAGAATATAATTGATTAGCTGATCAGAGGGGACAAGAACCCATCTGGAGGGGAAGATAACTGATTTACCAAGGGCGTGAAAAGAACAGTCATTAAGCATGGGTAACTGGGAGGGGAGCAGCAGCAGTGCAGGGCAGACAAAGTGCCGTAGCGATCTGGTAGGGAAGAGAAATGGATGTGAAAATGCTGCAGTAGCAGCAGCGCAGCATAAAGTGGGGTGTATGAGGATCGATGGGTGTGCAAATGAACCCGCTGCACATTCAGGTGTGCAGAGTCTGTGGGTCTGTATGAGTGGGGTATGCTGAGAGTTTTAGTACCCCCCTGATCACCTTTGGCAATGTCATCATGTGCTCTCACAACAAAAGCATGCCACAAAGAGAAGATGTAAGGACAGAGAAAAACTAATTGCATTTAGTGACAAAATAAGGTCAAAAAAATGCACGACGCGTATCCTCATATTTAAGTGAAAACGTTTTTTATTCTATTGTACCTGAAGCCACCTTGAAAATTACAGCCTACTCCTTCATACTGCCAATTCAACACTAGGATTTAGGTCTGATGGTGTACGGAGCACATGAGGCCACGCATACAGCATAAAGATAAATGAAGTCTGTCACTTTATTATTTCCTTCTGCCAAGGCAAGGTTAAGGGGTCCACTCCAGCTCAAGCCAAGTTTCCAGCCTGCTAGCTCCTTCAGAGAAAGCAAACACACTGCACCACGCAGAGTGAGGCCCCTTCTTCCCAGAGATGTTCATTCCTGCCGAGGAGGGATGGTGGGAGGCATTGCCTGCTGGCGCCGGGCTGCCTGGCAGCACCAGGACACACAGTCCTGGCACTGCACAGCATCCACCGGCCAGCTCCTCACTTAGCATTAGAGATACAGAAGAAAAGCCCATCAACGTGCAAATGAAGGGCAAAGAGTGAAAAGGCTAGATCAAATAAATCAAAGTATTTCCATATATCTGCTACATATCTAACTGCTGCAAGCATGAGAGAACGGCTCTGCAAAGTCAGCCTGTCCAAAAGCAGAGATGTACAAACTCATTAGCTCTTTCCTCACTCCTAACTGCTGAAAATATGCCCTTCTCACAAAGCTAAGACGAACAAGAGCCAGGATCAGTGCTGGATGGTTTGCAGTCACTGTATGGGACTCACCCACATCACTGCAGGCAGAAGGAGGTTTTCCTACCAGACTGTCCCTTAACTCCCCACAGAAGTACAAACCTATCTTTATTAAGTGCCTGCACCTCTATTTCCTCACACTGAGACTCAGGCTCTGGGTGTGACATCTGTCCTGCATCAGATGATTGACATCCAATGGCCTTCCCGTATCAGCTGCCTTCATATGGCAGCCTCAGAACGATTATCCCATTGCAGGAACAGAATTTCAAATTTGTGTGCTTAATGATATGTGGGAATAATTACGAGAAAAGCTTTTCCTACAGTCAGTCATCTCGCACAGAACTTTCCTTAGATACTTAACGGGTCTTTTATAAATTAAATTTCAATTTGGATAAAACCCCAGCTTTCCTGCTGGGTTTCTGGCAGCACATCCACACTGAAACAAATGCTATTGTTTCACCTCACAGTCCATGGAGGATCTAACCAAACCACATCCGCACATTTTATAGCCAGGTAAAGGTTATGCCACTAATCTAATAGACATGGAAAATTGTTAACTTAGACACTAATTAATCAGAAAAAAGAACAGTTAATCACTCAATTCTTTCTAGAAATCCACCCCCCAGCAATATATACGCTTTTAAAAGCAGGTAGTACAAAAACAGACCAGCAATAAACAATGCTATTCTCATTCTGAAGATTTTCCTTTAAAGGTAAGCTCATGCTTATTGAACTACATAGCAATATAAAAAAGCCCTTAAGAAAAAATCCTTTCAACCTCCCAAAATAAATACAGCTGAAAGTTAAGCTTTTGAACTGAAGAACATCTTGACACTGTCCTAAAAACCAGCAGCAGATGTTCCTCTTCTGGAATAACGTTTGCATCCGCCCAACACCTTTTAAAAAGAGCGTAAAAGGGCATCCTTTATGCAATCTACATTACACAACTCATTCTTTTTTAAGCTTCCAACCCTGCTGCCATGACCAAGTTCTCTGAGGACGGCTGCTCTCAACAATATGGCAAAACCTATTGCTTGCTGCTGAAACAATAATCATAAATAACCAACCTGACAAATACACAGAAACATATTAATTAGCTACCACAAATGACGTTTTTCAGCTCCAAAGCCCAGAAATGGTACGAGCTTCCACGCAGACACAAGTCCTCTCCAACTCATGATTTCTGTATCTAGCAACTCCAGGAACCATTAGAGCTCTCCTGCCAAAGATGCAACACACATCTCTGCATTTGTCCCTGCATTCCTTCCTGAACAGTTATAAACTTAAAAGTTTTAAAAATGGAGACAATAAAGACAGATTTCCCCTACTTCTTGCTCTTTTCCATCTGATCACCAATTTCCCATTGTATTTTCCTCCTTTGCCTTTTATGCTGTTCTTGGCATCTTTTCCCTCCTTTCCCTTCCCCCACCCATCCTTCTTCTTGGTGCCTTCTGGCCTGTATTTTCCGCATTTTCTTAAAATCTCCACAGGGGTATCCAACAGGAACAGTTTACATAAAGGGAGAGGCCAGGGAGAAGAAATGACCAGCATCCTAATCAGTTCCCCTCTCAAAACCCCACGAGTGCAAATCGCCACCGTATGGCTTGCAGGGGGCAAAGGCTGTACGATGCCTTGGAGAGCTGGCAGCAAAGGCAGCCAGGCTCAGATCAGTCTCCAGCTCACTTTCCCTGTGCTGCCAGACCACTATGTAAAACAACGAGAGCACTTTACATCTGAGCCAGCCATAAAGGCAACAGCTGGTTTAATGTTTAAGTGCTGAAGCATCACTTCTGCAACTGCAGCTTGCCAGTTAAGTAGCCAGGTCTTGCTGTGGGTGCTAAATGCTCTGCTGTCCATCTCTGCAAGCTCAAGATCCTTGCCTGGCCAGAGCTCAACCACCCCAGCAGAAGGACATATGTTTTATTGAGAAGTAATTCTACTCCTCTAACATGTCACCTCCCCTATACCAAACAAAATATGATAAGCTCTACAATACAGAGAACTTAAAAGCAAATCCTAAAATTTTGCTTGGATTATTTTTATTTATTTATATTTTTTTTAAATCGTTAATCAATTTCTGTTCCACCAGGGAAAAAATTTTAAATATATGCAGCCACATAAAGGCAGCTTCTAATTACCCTTACCTTGTCTCAGCAAAGGCGGCCCAACTTCTACCCCTTCCTTTGAGGTTCAGAGCTGGTCTATGGAAGATGTGGTGACAGGCTCAGCACCAGCCACCAAAAGCCACCCAGACTACAGAAATGCCTGTGACAGCAGGCAATTATTAGTATTAAGACAACATCACAATATAGTGTGTTAAATTATATAGCTGAGACTTTATTTGGAGAAAAAAAAAATCAATTTGTTTTGTGGCCATTTACCGCACTGTCTGGGCAGGCTCGATGGTGAGAAGCTGTTAAACAGAAAGAAAATTATCAGGTAAGAAATTTCTCATTTTGTAACCCAGCTTCTTCCTTTCTTCATTGCTAATGAGAAATAGCAAGCAGGGAATTACAGATATGGGGAGAGGAAAGAGAAGGGAAAAGTTTATTATCCTTATTCTTACTATTTATTATTGTTACAGGGCAGTAACCAACAAGAGCAGAAGCTCCCCTGCAAAAAATTATAAGTTTTGCAAACAGAGCAGTTAGGTAGGATCCTGGCCCAAAGGAGAAAGGCTCAGCAGTGGATGGGGCTCAATTCAGAGCAGCTACCAGGTTGTGTTTTATGCCACCAGGACTATCAGAGACACAGAGCAGAGAGAGATCCCACATTGAAGATCCCGACTCAGGACCACTAGTTGGGATTCACGAGCCTGTAAGTAAGAGACACAGGTTTGAATTCTTATCAATTAGCAGCTACAGAAATGCTGATCTGTGTTAAAAGCACCGGTCCACGATGTAACAGATGGCCACAGCCAGCACAAACCATGCTATTAAATAAAAATCACGGAGGTTGCACAGTTGCTTGTTAGACAAGGTGCTATGTTTTCGTCTCTGGCCATACCTAAAGGCTGAGAAGCAGGTGAGTGGTAAAGTACTTTCTCTCTCTTGGAACCCAAACAGAGCTTACAAACGAGCCCTGCTCCAGGGACCAGGATATTTTTGTGTCCATTCAGGCAAATGTATGAAGCATATAAGGATCTCTGCAAAGTATAGGCATTGCCCGGGTGGCCACAGGTGACAGTGCCGCAGAGCAAGCTCACCTGGTCATCTGGCTAAAGTGTAGCACAGTCCTGCTGCAGATAGCACATGCGCTGCAGCGAACTCTGTGAGAGGATGCGCTTGTGTTCCTTCTTCCTCTCCCCAGATGTTTTAAGGTCTGCGGCGAACCTTCTCCCAGATGCATAGTAGACAGTGGTGAAGGATTTTAACATTTTGCCTGCAGGAGCTCTGAGGCCCCAAAGCCTTGGCATTTGGACAGACTGAACCGTAAGCACAGCATAATTAGCATGTGTACTCCATATGCTTGAGATCCATCATTACAGCACTGGAATGCCCTCCAACACCACAACTTTCCAACAGAAGAAAGTTGTGGAGAGGTTCTTGGAGAATAATTTGTCTTATTCTCCAGGTACGGTGGAAAAAGGCACTTCCGTGCACAGGAGGTTTCAGTGGAGCTGGAGAAATAACCTTTTCCTGACAAAGCCCAGCAGCATGATTCACCTATAAATAATGGAGCCGGTTTCAAAGGTGGCCTTTCAAGCTAATGGCTATCAGAAAGGCCAGCCATATGCTTGTACAACCTGTCATTCTGATTAATCTCAACATCTGACTGCTGTATATAAAGTTTATATAGTAACAGGACTATATTTAATATGTCATTTTAGCTAGGATATGTATTGCTGATTTTACAGTTTCTCACCACTCTGCCATTCTCCAGGGTACAGACACACAAAAGAACCTGTTTAAATGTTGATTAGATGCAGAGCAAAGCGATGAGTTCAGAAAGATTTTAGTAAGTCTCACAAACCAGGTAGGCAGGTAACATGTTCCAAAGACAGCATTGGAAAAGATAAGGTCCTGCATACCATTACAGGGAATTAATTCTTTATTTAAATATACTGGGATTCTACTTAACACGGTATTGCAGAGGCGAGAATAAAGTCACAAATCATGGCTCAGCCTCACATACACTAAAAGGATTCTATGGTTCTTTCTGCCATGCACCCGCTTTATTTTATAGCATATGGCATAGTATCAAAGTTGTTCTTTTTTAATTAACTGAATAACGATGTTTTCCCATGAGGCTTAATCTAAGTTCACTATAACATACTGTATTATGGTACCAATTCTCAGAAACACGACTACGTGTCCACAGCCCATTTGGAGAGAGTGATGTGCATTTCATACACTGATTCATTTAAATACATTCAGCATTAAATGCAATATTGATTCCTTTGAAATCATTAAAGTTTATTTTGTATTAGCTAAAAAAAAAATGTTATCTTCTGAAAATAAGCTTTGGATCCTACTATTTCATTAAAAAATGAAACCCAACCCACCAGATCAGCATTTCAAATTCAGACCTGCCGGCCTTTCTTATAGAATAGATGTTTATTTCTACTTTATTTCTTCACTTTCTTTAGATAAGGCTAGGATGGATTGTTCTTCATGTTAGTTTTAACTAGGTAAATTCTTTCCACAGTAGACTTAAGCATCATTAACTGTGCAGTGAAATAAGCCCAGGATAACAGGATGACAGAAGGGATGGATGAGGGATGAGGGAAAATCTAGGTGACAAAAGCGCTGTCTCCTGGAAGTGTAAGATTTTGAATCTTATCAGCATGATAAAGTAGAGAATACTGAAGTCCAGACAAAACATTCCCATGGAATTGCCTTCACACCATCAAAACCAACATAAAAATCTTTAAATGCCAAAATAAAGCCAATCAAGGGAACGTTACTGTCAATGACTGCCAACTGAAATGGATATTCTGTGTTGAAAGTGTTTGCTGATGTAGCTACAAGTTACTACAAATAGCCTAGGGCTGTGGTAGCAAACTGGTCTGTAAAATAGCTCCTCACCTCCTGCTGAGATAAAACCAGGCACAATGGACCTCAACTCTGCCACCTCGCCAGGAACTGCTCCTCACCAGGCACACAGATCTCTACCCTGCTATCGACCCCACCGAACAAGATGAAGCTGGAGCTATGCCACTCGAGGGTCTTTTGGGAGCAGGACCAGCTACACCCCTCACTCTAAACTGGACATAACAGACTCAAAATAAGGCCAAATGACCGTTTCTGGCAGTGACAGCAGAGAACCTGTGACTTTTGGCCTTCACTCAGAAGAGGTTTGTACGTCAATACAGGCACCTTATAGCTAGGACGTCACTAACAGGCATCCAGCACGGCTGTGCGAATGCATCCATACTTCCAGCATCGCTCTGGGGAAAGCAAGCAGGAGAGTACCAGGAGGCTATGCCAAAGGATGAGGAGGCAGTGTCTGCATGCACAAAAGGTTAATTCTCAAGGTGTTTCTCAGCTGCTACTAAGAGATGATTTCATCACTGTGGCGAGATCGCAGCCCACAATCAGCTAACTGACTGTGTATCTACTGGCCATAAAACCTTACAGACTATTTTATTCCACATTTTGCCCTAAAGAAGAGGATAGATGGGAACAATACAAAACCATCTAAATCACAGCCTTAATTATACTGGCACTTAAAAAAAGAAAGGAAACAAGAACACCAATTAGAGGCTTTTGTGTTATTTTTAGACCATATTGTAGTAACATTAAAAGTATAGGTCTTTGGATGCAGCAAGGAAAATGAAGGCGCTCGCCAGATTTTGGAGAATTAACAATTAATATAGTAATAATTAATTCTGAAGAGTAACTACATGACACTAGGGTTCCCTGTCTGTTCTGTCTCAGTGATTGTTAAAAAAAAATTGTTAAGAAAAGACATTAAATAAAAAATGTTGTTTATTTTTCTCGAAACTACCAGCATAGCAAACTCATGCTGGTATTTGAAAGTCAGTGTAGGCTCTCCCTGGTTATACATCCTTATTATCATAAACATTCCACAATTGGAAATTACTTTTTGTGATGCTTATGGCCAAGGAGAAAATAGCGGTATTGCATCTGCAGAATCAGAAGTAGTAAAACGTAATAAACATTCATCTTTGTCATTTGCTCTGCAAACCAATCTGTTCAGCACATAGGTGCCATTTCTACACAGTTGCTTTATTACTACATAATTATTGATGGATCAGCCAAGTGGTCTCTCAAGAAAAGGCTGTTCTTAAAAAGAGCTTGTTAAAAGTTTAGGTATAAACCTTAGGATACAACCAGCAGCTAGACTTCATCTGATATAAACTTTTAAAGAGGAAAAAAAAATAAATTAGAGGGACAATTTCAAAAAATGCTATGTTTGAGGCAGGCATGAAATTGAAGCAGACAAGAAACTTTAATGTGATAGCAAGAAAGAATTGGGGACATCTGTACCGAGAATAAGTTGTAAGCAGCAGGAGGAATTATCAATCTACTGATGTGCCAGCTCTCTGCATTTCAATTGCTTCACAGGCCATACCATAAAAATTGTTTGCAATAAAAGCAGTATGAAGAATTCCTACATTTTATTGCTCCCAGTGATATTCTACCCAGTTTGTGTGTGTACACCAATTGTAGCCTTTCAAGTACAACACCGTTTCACATTAGTACCTGTTTAAATTACTCACCCACAAACATCATTCCATGTTCAAAATACTTTACTGTAAAATTTTCTGTTTCAAAGTACTTCAAGAGTTTTTATCAAGCTTTCAAAGGCAAGAAAGTTTCATGCGAGCTTTCTGAAAGTTGAGATAAAGCAATAAAGTTTAAATGTAAAAAAAAAGCTTTTTTCAGGAGAGATTTCAGCGTGCCTTTTTTTGAATTCCCTCCTCACCTTGTTAAACCAAACTTCTTCATTGCTAGCAGATTTCTAAGGTGTCACATTTCTGGAGCTGAACTTCAAGCACCAACCTTACTCACTGTAAAAAGACTCTGCATATAAAATGATCTTGGGCAACAGCACATCTGAAATTGCCCATTCCTGTGCACTGATGGATTGTAAAACCTCTCCAGCACCTCTCAGCCTCCAAAACATATGTTCTTTGCCAACACAAAACCATGGTCCAAGGCAGTCTTCCGACCCCAGTCACACAGGAGCAGCTGGTTTCTGCCTCCAGCAGCTCAGTCCTGTGCCTCTTCCCTCCGTGGTGGGTACCATCTCCTTCCACCTGCTGCTCTACCAGCCATGGTGTCACTCCCAAACACACATCTGTCAAAATGACCCTGTTAATAAAAACAGTGAAACAAGCTGTGACTTTTTTGACAGACTCAGGTGAGGGGGGCAACTACACATGCACTGATGCCAGCAGATATGAAGGGATGAGCTGGTAAGGCAAGGACACTTTTTAACCTCAGCCAGCAGGACTCATAACATTACACTCTGCCACGCCTGTTGCATGTTAAAACTGGAGGCAAAATTCAAATAGCACAGCATAAAACAGAGATTTTATATTTGCTCTTGGGGGAGAACGTAGCACAGGAGGTTCGTATTCGTTCTGCAGCAGGCACAGAGCCATAAGCCAGGGCAGCAGCAGGGAGAGCTCCCACTAAATGCAGAGAGAGATGTTATGGAAAAGCAACTTCTCAATGAAGAATGTTTTATTTAATGGAAAACGCTGCCAGAATAAAATACCACCACTGCTAAGACAATTTCAGGTTGATATGGATGTTGCTGCATTTCAACACATGACTTCTGTGGTAATGTGGATTTGCATTTTTTAGCAGGAAATTAGTAAGGACCATTAAGCATAACTTCCAAAATCAGACATTCGCCTTGTTCCTATGTAAGTGCTAACAATTTGGTCACGGAGCACTGTTTCACTTCCTTCCCATCTGTGAGCACACGGTGCCTGGCCCACCGTAACTAAATCAAACATACCATTTTAGGTAGTAAATTCGCTGAAAAATGGTAACCTTCCACCCACAGTACAGCTGTTTGCTTCTGGCTTCTGCATCTATACCTACCTCAAGAGCCTTGTTTCCTGCTCCAAATTTCTTTCCTTGCACTACTTAACAGCGTTATTTACTCTCTCTCATTTCATATTCATTCCCTTATTTCTGCTACACTGTTGTAAGTGACCAGGTCTTTCACCACAGAAAACAACTTCCACAATCTTAGGTGTACACATATGATTTGATATGAAAACTGAGCCTTACCTTAAACTGTTGACTTTAAAAATAAAAGAAAGTATTTTCTGCTTCCTTTTAGCAAAACTAGGCTGCAAAAAAATGCCTGGAGTCAACTCTTTAAAATTTCCCACTAATGTGCAGCTACACCTCCCACCTCCCCAGGAAGCCTGCTGGCATCTCCTCCTCCAAATGCTTTGGACATTGACCCAACACAGTCCACACAATCCTATGTAAAAGTTTACAATATGTTATCAATAACCATCCCAAAGTGGTTCTTATTTGTCAGCTGTTCTACAGCTTTACACCACTGTAATTAATGAACACTGAAAATTCTGAACGCAATTTTTTTTCGGCCTTATTCAATGCTTTCTGGTGAGTGCATGTGAAAGGAAACTAAATTGAAAAGCTGAAGACTACAGTAGCCTCATGTTGACAGGTCACTTTGGTTCCAGGTCAAAGCAGATTCTGTATTTGCCTGCTTTGATTATAATTGCTTACAGGATAAAAAATAAATAGCAATTATCTCATTGTCACACAAGAAAAAAAGACCTAATAAATGAACCAATCTTAAAGTAACATTGAAAAACAAATAATTTCAAAAGCCACCAGGAGTAGTAAAACTCAGTTTCCAAAATTGTTTTTAATTGCCAGCAAAGTCAACATTAACATTATTCCTCTACTGGATAATATATCCATTTCAGTTGAGGAAAGCATTTAGCAAACCAAAACTGTCAAACTACAATTATACGAGGCTAAACTCATGACTGTTTTCATCAACAGTCTCTGGTGCCACATCTGAAATCCCTAATTACAAGGGTCACCTATTTAAGCCACAGTTCAACCCCCGCATCCACATTTATCTTGACTACTATGACAGCCTGACAGATTTCAGACCAACAAACAAAACAGATGAAGTACGTAGGGGTGTGATGAAGTTAATCCTTAAGAGGATCTAGGAATTAATTTTTCAAATTAAATTCAAAACTACCAAACAAAAGGAAAACAAAAAATGCTACACAGAAATATTAAAACCTTGCAGAAGGGGCACTCCTTTTAAAAGCTGCCTTTACTTTGGTGGATTTTTAGTTTGCAGGTGTTGCTTTTACCAGCTGAACCTGTACCACAAGAAAATAAAGTACCAACTGGAGGATTATTTTAGCTTTTTCTGAAGATGCAAGACAAACACAAAAGTGGTCAGGGTCCACCACAGCACTGCACATGGATTTATTACCCATCATATTAAATCCAAAGTAGCTAAACCTTGCAAATCTCTCTGTGCCATATTTTTTTCTTCCAAGGGCACGTTTTGTGGCTCCTTGACCTAGGTTAGTAAGTCTTTATTCTCAATAACAACTGAGACCATGAACACTCCCTGAACTGAACCTAGGCCTCCACTCCTGACATTTCAGATACCATGATGAATTGCTCAAATAACATCCTCCTGAGCAGGGAGATTTCCATATGAATTCAATGTCCTCTCCATAGCCCCATGCATTTAACTTTCTGCAACTCTAACGAACGATTTCAGAGTGAAATTTAGTGAGGTTTTTTGGTGAAAGACTTTTTTTCTTTTTTGGCAGAAGGGCAGGGTGGGAACATTCATTTCTTCTGCAAACAGGCCACCTAACAAAATAACTGTGAGCAGCAAATTCTGGCAGATGCAGAAAAGGAAACACATAATTCACATACTAGCAAGGAGGTATTCAGGTTTTTTTAGCTGGGTTTCCTGTGTGTCTGTAGGCATCTGCATAGTCACCTCTCAACACCACCTCTCCTAGTCTTGTTTTAATCCACAGCCTATTTCAACCAAGATTTAGGAGCTGGGCAGTGATCCTCCAGATGGTTACATTTCCACAGATTGCTTAAGAATCAGCCCCGGGAAAGGCAGGAGCAACTACAAATGCCCTTGAAAGTACCCCCCACACTGAGAGCCAGCATCTTTTCAGATGCTAGGGAGAGCAAACAGGAGAAAACCTGGAAAAGAAGCCCCAACAGAAGGAGAATCGTTGACTGGTACCTACAAATGCTAAGGCATCGAAGTCAACCATGAAACACAACCCTCCCTTAGTACCCAGAGAATAACTCTTCTCATAATTCAGCGATCTAGGTATAGCTGAATATGTAAAAGGATGATTCCTAGAGTCCTGAGCAGAGCTTCTCCTCTTCTCCCTACTTGCCCTGCTTTGTGCTCCTGGACGTTCGCACCTCTTTAAGCCTAAGTCTAGGTTAAGGAGATGACCGCAGACCTGGACTTCCCCTCAACACAAGAGAAAGCAATGCATAAAAACCTGCTTGGGCAGATTGCTTCTCCTTGCTCCACTAAGAAGTAGTATTGATGCAGCTGCACACACAGGTCAAATACCAACATGCAGAATGATGCACCAGACCCCCATTTGGCACCTTCACCCCCTTCTCCCAGCCATGTGTCTGCAAACTGGAGAAACAGCCCTACCGCTGCCTCCTTCTCTGCTTCGCTGCGGCCAGCAACCAGCTGAAGAAGCAAGAGAGGAGAAAGCAGCTTTTTTACCTTGTTTTCCTCAGGCGAGGGAGGATGGGACCTTAAGAAGCAATTTAGCCTTCTCATCAAAAAGCAGTGTAAGGCTTTCACGCCACTCAAATTGAAAACAAAACTGATTTTCCATCGTGCTTTCAATGGAAGAATTCAAGACAGAAAAGACACGTCCATTGCCCGCTCAGCAGTCACGATGAGGCAGGAGTCAGTCAAAAAAACTTCCAAGCTCAGAAAAGCTTTTAAAAAAATCTTTAAACATTTCCAAGTCCAGACCAGAATTTTATGAAACAAAAAATAACAGGGGGGAAGGGGAAGGGGAAGGGGAAGGGGAAGGGGAAGGGGAAGGGGAAGGGGAAGGGGAAGGGGAAGGGGAAGGGGAAGGGGAAGGGGAAGGGGAAGGGGAAGGGGAAGGGATTCCCCCACTGCCAAAACAGTCAGGATAACAGGACAGCCAGCCTCATCAGCCAGGAGTTAAGGGCACTGAATCACATGGGTTATGGCCAAGTAAGGTTTAAGAAATGGGTCTGCTCCATTCAGCTCAGGAACCCAAACCCCACATTCTCCCACCCACAGCATCCATGACTCTAGGGCAGTTCTTTTTGACCAACACTTCTGACAAAAACACCACACATTTTCCTATAATGAGTGTCTGTGTTGATGCACCAGCCCTCTGGAAAATTCCTAAAACATCCACAAATGTTCTAAAAATTTATTCATATGATTCAGCTTATGCTTTCACTCAAATTTATCTCCCTGATGGCTCTAACAAACTGCAGGTTTCTCTCTAAAACTCCTCTTCTGATTTGTTTGGAAATCTTTCAGCCAAACTATATGATTATTTTTCATCCCTTAACCTTCCTAGTTACTCACAGCACGAATATGGAATGAATTTATAGCATTCCTATCCTTTAATGAAATGCAAATATCCTGCATGAAAAAACGTGTACACAGATTTTGGAGTAATGCGTGTACATGCAATACTTGTGTGAGTGACATACACAGTCAAGGAAGAAAATGATGGCATCTGTGATTCTTACCCAAGTCTTCAGGTATCAAAAAATCACATTCAAAGCAGCTGGTGGTCTCCTATTACCATGCTGGCTGTGCCAAGCTCTTCACATCTCATTAACAGTGTAATGAAGGCTCAATCAGGGATACCGTCTATCAGGACTGCCAAACATAGGCATGTAGAGGCTAGATTAGAAAGATTAGGCTGTATCAGGGCTTTTATTGCTTAGATCTCAAAATTGGGAAAGAGCTAGTCCTTCCACACAAAATATTTTCCAGTACTCAGAAGGCATTGTGCAAGGAAGGTGGCACCAAGCCACCAAGGTCACACACACTGCTCATTTCCACAGGTGGGGCTTAAAACCACAACAGCAACTGCACCATTGAATACAGAGCCAGAGTGGGGACACACACGCTTGCACTGATGACCAAGTGTATTTGCATATGTAACACAAGTAACACTAAACTCAGCAGCTTTATTTCTCATGTATGCAGTAATTATGATTTAATAAGCCTTCATAATGTTCTAATTACTGATAATATCTTTTTATAATATAAAAATACTTTTATATGCATGTATATATTTATATATTTTCAAACAGTTGGCACTGATGTACTTGGACAAAATCTGAGGAAGAAACGAAGATGCTAGAAGAAGAAACCAGCCCACAGAGGGTGTCAACACCCAACTGTTGAAGGCAGCAATTGCAAAAGCAGTGAGCCTGTGTCCTGCTACACAGCAACACAGGGTGGGGCTGTCAGACAGGGCAAACAACCCTCCTTGGCACACGCAGCTGCCAACAGCCCGTCTTCAACCATTTTCAGTCTGTGGGCCCTCAAGCATCCTTCCGCAGCAACCCAGACCCTGCTAGAAATGTCACGTTTCTGCAAACTCTCCTGCCTGCAGCGCTGCTGGCACTGTCTGGCTCCTGCCAAAAAAAGGAAGGGGATCGCACACATGTATTTCTCCTCACTGGGTGAGGAAGTGGAGTGTGCTCACAGAGGGATCTGGCAAGCCCCAGGGCCAGGATGAAGTGTGAAGTGGGAGCTGGGAGGAATGAAATCTGGAGGAAAAAAATAAGATCCTGGAGGCTGAGCCTACCCCTGTCTCATGTAACTTCATCTTCGGCTATTTTTCACATCCTCTTTGAGTAAGAAGTTGGAAAGCACTGGTACACAGGCACAACAACTATTCAATCAATGAACACTGTCTGCATGAGGTCTTTAACACCCACAGAAATCAATGGCAACATCTTTTGACCTCAGCCCGTGTCAGATTATGCCTGCAGCCGTAATGGAGGCATAAATACACGGAGCAATAAATAGCAAACTATTAATTATGACAAGCACAAAACCTTTCTCATGTATTCTCTGTGAAATTAGCAGTGAATGCAGTTAGCTGGGTGCAAAACCAAGCACAAGATGGTACATGCACGGTGATTTCTCACTGCTAAAGCCGCTTACTTTCATGAGGACGTGCAGGAGCATGTTACCACCCACCTTACATACATTATTTGAAACTACTACCCTAAATGACTGCATGTGAATTTTGATTCAAAACAAAAACTTAATCAGGTCTCAAACACTACCTAGATTATGAAGGGGAAGTTAGTCAGCAACTTATACCCTGTGTTTTGCCTTTATCTCTGTTATTACCAGACCTTCCTTACTTTTAGCCCTGGCCAGAATTAAGTATGTGACTTTTGATTTATGTGGCAAGAAGACATGAGCCGGCAGTGTACAGCCTAGCAGTATGACATGAGAAGAACACGGTGACATGCAGCAAACATCAGAAGGACAGAAACACCAAGAAAGATGATAAATTACTTGAAGTGGTATAAAAGGGACATAAAAATAAATTGCACGGGGAAATTTTACATCAAAGAGAACTGAGTCCTTGATACATGACTGTGTCAGTCTCCTGAAGGAAACGATGTTCTGTTTTGAGCAAACGCAGATCAGAAAGAGCACGTACAGTGTGGAGAGGATGCTGGGATGCTGCATGGCTGGGAAAATGGGCAGCCTGATGTACCCAATCTCCATCACTGAAACGGAGATCTCGCTATAAAGCACTTTTATCATTAAGGATAAAAAAGCAGCAGTTTGCAGAGTCTCAAACAGATTTCAGCTTAAAGGTCTCTGCAAATTACTACACTTTGTAGGAAAAAAAAAGTCAAATGTAGTGCTTATTCTAAGCACTTCACTGCCTCAGACTCATTAACCCAGTACCTTACATGCTCTCTTTGTAATGCAAATTTGCTAAAATACTATGCTTTCCATAAAACATTCATATAGACAAGCTCACAGTGCTCAAATACTGATTGTAAGTGGAGCAAAAATACACTACACTTTTCTTAATACTTGGGCTCTGCACCTAAGTCTTATCTGCATAAGCAGTTTGTGAGAAACCTTCTGCTGTTGCTGCAGCCACCATAGCACAAAGGTGGAAGATTTCCCAAAGCAGCTGACACAGGCAATTATAAAGTGAATTACCACATGCGAAAGCCAAATGAAAAGACTTTGCAGAAGGTACCAACAGCAGAGGTTTTTTTGAGGAAGAGAGTTCATTGCAGAGAGGAGAGGAGATACCCTGCATTTAAGGAGGCCACACAGTGCACATACTGCACCTGCTTGCTGAGCCTCTATTTAACAGCCACCTGCTCAACCACGCAGTGTTTCACCATAAGGGTTTGCTGGGAATCCCCACCATGTAGCAGCCAGCATGTCATTTCCAACCACTACCCTGACCGGACATAAAACACCCATCCAAGAACACATGAAGCCCATCAGGAGATATAAAATCATCCTGACTAAGGTCTCCAGCCCAACCTGATCCAGATGGTGCACACAGTGCAAGATGACTCAGGGTTGGAGAGGGCTGAGGGAAGGGAAAAGATCTTGGTTTATGAATTACACAGCTGTGGAAAAGAACCAAAATGTCATCTAAGGGTGCAATGTTACAATGACTCTCTCCGTTCTCCAATGGAAATTGGTGTTGGAACACGAAATGCTATAGCAAACCTATGACCAGCTGAGATTCACAATATCAATTCCACTAATGTAAATTCAAACACACGGGATAAATGCAGGAAATTTTATGATTTTTTCGCCCTCCCTCCACAGGTACTAACTACTTTTGTTTAAGAAAAAGAAGCGTGGCCAGCAGGTTGAAGGAAGTGATTCTGCCCCTCTGATCCTCTCCTGTGAGACCTCATCTGGAGTATTGTGTGCAGTTCTGGAATCCTCACCGTAAGAAGGATATGCAGCTGTTGGAATGGGTTGAGAGGAGGGCTACAAGGATGATCAGAGGGCTGTCCATATGAGGACAGGCTGAGAGAGTTGGTCTTGTTCAGCCTGGAGAAGAGAAAGCTCCAAGGAGACCTTAGAGCAACCTTCCAGTACCTGAAGAAGGCCTATAAGAGAGCTGGAGAGGGACTGTTCATAAAGACTTGTAGTGATAGGATGAGGGGGAAATGGTATAAACTGGAGGGAAGCAGATTTGGACTAGATGTAAGGAAGAATTTCTTCACCATGAGAGTGCTGAGGCACTGGCACAGGTTGCCCACGGAAGCTGTGGCTGCCCCATCCCTGGAGATGTTCAAGGCCAGGTTGGATGGGGCCTTTCGCAGCCTGACCTAGTGGGATGTGTCCCTGCCCATGGCAGAGGGGTTGGGACTAGATGATCTTTAAGGTCCCTTCCAACCCAAACTTATTCTATGATTCTAAGATAATCTATGATTGTGCCATCTCGAAGTAAACTCTGAGCAACTGCTCTCATCCTATATTTAGTTTTGAAAACTGCCACTTCTTTTTCAGACTTGAAGAAGAGCCCAGAAACCTGGAAATTGTCTAATTTTTACAACCATACCAGTTGGCCTGGTAGAAAAAGATACTACCGCCACGTATAAATCTTTCCCAGATTACTCAGAACTTGAGCCAGAACTTAAGACATCATTGCCTGAGGTGACAGAAACATCTACAATGGTTTTCATCACAGTTCAGAGCTAAGACGCACAGCTGACCAACGGGAGGGGTCTTAACAAGAGATTTTCTTTATTCTGTGTAATAACATGCCAGCTGCAAGCTAGGTGTACCTACCAGCCAGTCTGCCAGACCTAGTTCCTGATCATCCAAAACATACCAATGTTCTGTTAGTGCTCCTGAACCCAGATGGCTTCCCAAAGGAAACATGGTCCTCACAAGGATGATAAGCACGGACACTGTGACGCACCCACACCATGCAGGCACCACGGGGCAAGGGCTCGGAGACTGGGGATCGCACCCCAGCAGAACCAGCCTGCAGTACAGACACAGTCAAAGTTAATCTGACTCAACATGAAACTTAAATGATTAAGATAAATTAGCAGAGTCACTGCAAAAAAAAGTAAAAGAGTTTGGGCAGGATCTACAATCAAAATACAACGAAGACAGTAATTCAGCATATGAGCTTCACAGCACATTAAGAAAGTAAGTACCTATTCAAACACTCACAATGATTTCTCAGATGCATTAAAAGACAATGAACATACTGAAACCTATTTGGTTTTGAAATTTAGTTCATTTGGCACATCCTCCGCTTTTGAAAGAAAACAAACAGCAAATGCGGACAAGCCATAGCATGAGCAGCCGTGCACTCTCCTGCCCACCTGCCTGAAGCTCCACTCAGAGCAACACACCTGGCTATACCAGCTTCATTACATCTTTAAACTCAGCCCTCAGCCTGTCCATTAAAACGGTCAATAGTAATGCCAGCTGAGAAACTTCCATCGCTGGGATCTCATTTTTACAGGTCACTGGCTAGCCAGACAACAACAGCTTCTAGCCATTACTGACCTCTCTTCAACATGAACTGCTGATTTCCAGGAGAAAGACAAGCTACGAGCCATCCATTCTCTTAATTATAATTATAAGAAAACCCAAACCACTCAACTGTTTCTATATGGTTCCGTTTGTACAGAAGTCTAAACGTGTAATCATCCTGCTATATTTCTAGGATACAAACACTAACAGAATAAGAATCAGAATGCATTCAGTTCATCTCTTCAGGCAGTGAGTACTTTATTATAAGTAGATGCTGCTGAACAGAAATTAGCATCAGAACAGTTTGGATAACAAAATGCTCTGCTGCACCGACCCCCAAGTAAGCTGAAAAAGCAGATTTGGACACGTGTGTCTTATGGTAGAAAAGTAAACTGTGATAAAGAAAAGAACAAATGGCCCTTTAGATATGTTCAGTTCTCAGAGTAATTAAGATGCAAAAGGAATTTAAAAAAATGTCACCTTCATAAACCTCAAGCACACGTAAGAAAAAGGAACCAAACCTGCCTGGACGACTGGCTGTTTGTGGTTCTATCTGCCTTAATGGCTCTAGCAAAATTGGCTTCCTTAGCCAAGCAGTCCTGCTCCCACTGTCCTACACAGAGCTACATGACACAGATAAATCTGGGAGTTTTAAGAAAAATGGAGCAAAACCACCAAAACATACACCACAGTTTGTATCAAAGAAAGAAGCATATAAACAGTCATTTCCTCTTACAAACACATAAAATATTTGCTATTTGCAAAGATTCTCAATTCAAGAGACTGCACCATGTCTGACTCCAGTAAAATGTCTCCTGAGAAAGTCTGCCTTGATCTAAAATTCTCATGCTTGGGTTTTAATTCCCAGTCATATTTACAGGAATCCGCTTCCTCCAATTTCCTAATTGAGACTGCACGGCTTGAAATATGCCCATCAGCTATCATGTGACTGCCGATCTAGTTGACTAAGAGATGCACATTCTCAGGCTTCAGAAAATAATTAGGCACTCCAGATTTTCCTGCAGCTTCCAGAGGAACAGACGTCAACAATCAACATCAACAATCAAGACCACTGGACTCTTCCAGCCTCACAGCCCCTGTACCTCGATGCAGTGATTCACAGAATTGCAACCACGGTAACCGTCAAGATACATGGAAATTACACAACAAACTCACAACTGTCGGCATGTATCCAGTTTCCACTCTGAGCTGAACTGGTCTCCTACTCACCAGGCTCTCGGTCCTTAGTGGATATGCACTCTTTTATGGATTCCGTTATGCCAAGACTGGCTGCGGTGGGGAGTGGGCCCAGCAAGGATTCCAGTGCGGGTGGTCTTACAAGACCTTTATTTCCATTTTGGCATTTTTCATCTTCAATTTTGTTTACTCTATCCTTCTCACGAAGTTCATTATAAAAGTCCTTGTTTAAGTGATTAGCAGCTGCTTCCAGTTCCTCATCTTCAGTCTCTTCCTCTCCAAATATACTAGAGGCGTTATCTTCTATAGAATCTGTAAGGGGAGAAAAGTCTCAATGAATCATCACATACTATCTGTTACAGAAACTAATAAAATAGAGAGGTGCTCACTTAAAGAATAAAAAAGTTTAGAGAAAAACTGTAGAAAAAAACCATAATATTTTAGTACAATATATGAATACATGAGGTTTCCAGGTGCTCTTCAAATTCACTGCTTTGGCTATTAAAATATATTTTTGTGAATACGGTCATCATTTAAAATATTGTGTTACCAAATTACAGCAGTTAAAAGGGCTTTGCAAGAGAAGCTGGCTACTTACTGGTATAATTACAAATAAAAAATAGCCAGTTCAACCTGCACAAAGTCCTTCTGTATCGATTCGTCAGCTGGGGGATTCAGTGACAGATGGGTCCAGTCCACTGCACTTTAAGTGATCAAAGGGAACATTCTCAGGGGCCAGTGCCAAGCTTATAGCACACCAGGAAAGAAAAACAACTAAAATCATTAATGAACTGTCACTGTAATGAACAATGTAGTTGTTCTGAAGACTGATATTTGAACCAACTAATTGGCAGAGAGAACTCCAATGCAACAGATACCATGTACTACTCAAGCATATACATGATCACATATATCACAATAAAGATCACACACTTGAGACTGCCTGCAGGATCTGAATCTGTTTTTACTTAAGTAGTCACAAGACTTTATAGACTTACCATCTTTAGTGTAATTTGCAAATACACCTTTTGCTTTTGGTCTACTGTTTTCCAATTCAATCTCTATTTCATCTTGGTAGCTCGATATTTCACCTGTGGAGATGAAATAAAAATAAAACTCAGTAATCACTGATGTAATTTTGAACAAATAAGGGACATGTTACACTAAACACAACTTATACCTTCAAAATCTTCCAGCTTTTTTGATAATGCCTTCTCAAGCTGAAATGAAAATAAACAAAATAAATGTCAAATTACTAAAAAAAAAATCAACTTTGTATTGTTTGTGAACTGTATATGGAGACGCAGAATTGCAGGGTATTTTTAAAGCAATAAAGCAGTTTTTGAACCCCAGCTCCAATTACTTTACAGTGTCAGACTTGTAAGACAGACAAGCTTCAAAACACTGACCAATTTAAATGCTATTTCACCCATCTCTGTACTTCAAAAAGAGCCTTCACTCTGGCAAATGCAAACAAAAGGCCCCATTTCTCAGAAGCCAGGTTCTGTGACTGCGCCTGTAGACGTGAGTAAGTGCAAGGACAGCACTGAAATTGCAGACATAGCACACAGTCAATGGCAAAGTCAAGAACTGACTTACAGCACCCGGCAGGCTCTTGAGAACATCATAAACACCCGTACAGACCTTTAAATGATAGCATATTTAGAATAGTAAAACCAAAAACCCTGAAAAAATAATCATGCAAGATTCGGCTACGATGGTGGTAAAATCTTCTCCTCTGGTACTGGCTTTAGTTCATGCTTTTTAAAGAAATTAAAATTAAGCCATGTGAGAACTAATCTCTGTAGAAGCAGGTGCTGTACCACACACAAAACCCAGCACTCTCATTAAAGCAACTGGGCTTAAAAAAAAAGTTTTATATGTAACGGTACTTCTCCTGGCCATGGGTATCACCTTAAAAACTGTACACATTTTCTGATCCAGTCACAAAGCTTATGCCTTTGCAACTCTGACCTTTGCTAACCAGCACATAAAAGAGAAGTGCAGACATTAGGACAGCTACTCAAGACCTCTATGCCACAAGCTCAGCTTAACTTGTCACATGAGAGACTCCAGTTTTGTAAGGACAAAAAGATTTGATGCTTTGGTAAAAGGTCAGGGCACAAGAAAGGAAACACACGTGCAGCAGGAAAGCAAGCATAAAGGACAGAACAGTGCTTAGCCCAACTGCATAAGCTTACAAGTAGGGGAGCATCTAGGCAGAGCATGCTGAGCCCTCGCCTACATTACAGCAATCATGGGCTGAGCACCCAGCACCGGTATCCTGCAAAACACAGCAGCTCTGCTGGTTCTCGTTTACTTGGTCACCCAGACATCCTGATCTGCGCTAACAAGTGACTCTGTATTTCCTGCAGCAGCTGGCTAAGCAGTAGACTTACTTTGATCCCTCATCAGGGTATCCTGAAAGCTACATCTGAAGCTACATATCTGAAAGCACATGTCTTTCTGGATGAGGGAGCAAAAATGATATAGGAGAAAACCTCTATGTACATTGTTTTTAACAGGGAAGCTATCCCTCTGCTCGTAAAACAAAAAAAATCCTTTAGTTAATGGGTATCGTATGCACTAATGTTCACTGTTCTCTTAACAACTCCAAAATAAATGTAGCTAAACATTAACAAAGGCTGGGCAGTTAGGATTTAGTATTAACTGATTCAAAAAGAAATAAACAGAGGGAAGAGAGAAGAGAGAAATACAGAGAGCATCCGGCTGAGAATTCACCTGCTGTATCTTCAATTTTTTCTGACCAGCTGTAAATGAAGGAGGATCACATTCTTCTTCCAAGTCGATCCTCATAAACTCATCTATGGTTAGCTGACTTGTTGGTGTATCTTCAAACTCTGTCAACCTACCAAAGCATACAGTACATTACCACAACATCTTTAAGAACTTCTTTAAAAGTAACAAAATTTGTCAAACTGCTAAGTTACAGGAGAGACAAGTCAAACTCAGAAACTCTGGCTCAAATGCAGAATATATTAAAGCTGAAGCGATACTAATTGTTTTATCTGCTGCAAAAAAGAAAGTATCTTTTCATATCACAAATTAGCTTTTGATTTATTGGAGTACATAACGCACATTTTTTTTTGGTGAACAAAGACTGAACACAAACACTGCTGCCACTATGGTCAATTAAGTCTAGAATGAAAAAACTAAGATGAGAAACGCAGCTCATTCCTCCTGTCTTGTTGCTTTTGTTATCAACAACATCAACAGAACAGATTCATGAACTAAAATATATGTTATCATACTTTAGTAGTATGCTCAAAAATATTCCTGATGTGTTACCTTGATTAGTTTAGGCAAAGCAGCTGTTAAAATAACAGATCTTTAGCAGACTAAAAAAGGGACAAGAAGTAACCTTCCTAGGACACACAGAAGCAGTAGTAAAATAAAGGGATCATCTGCACATTGCACAGATCGAGTAGATGAATGCATGTTATTTTACAATAACACACTTTGTATTTGTTTAACGCTCGCATTTTAAAAGTTCCTACCTACGTGAGAGACAGGAGTAGCTCCATGGGGAACTGCCGTGAAAGCAGCTGAATCTTTCAAAGGAACTGAATCTTAAATGAGACCACGTTGTCATAACTTTATCCACAAATTGAAGTATTTTATACAGGTGGCTGAGAATGAACACATCCATTTTACAGATGGAGAAAGTGAGACAAAAGGTTAAGTACAAAGCCAGGTCAGGAAATGTCTGGCAGAATGCTTTTTTGACAGTGAGTGCCCTTTTAATAATATCAACATTTTCCATGGGAAAATGGCAATGATGTGTCTGCAGCTGCTTCACTGGAATATTCCTATCTTCCAGAGGAAGGAAAGCTGACAATAGCTTCCATCTGCAAAGCTAGGAAACTAAAAATGGAGATTTAGTACTCCCAGCACAGGACCCTTCAGCATTTATCCTCCTCAAAACGTAGTCACAGTTTTTTTCTTTTGCCTCTGACTGCAACAAAACTCCTTCCAAAAAAGCCATTTTCTCTAGGGCAGAAGTTCAGTTTTCAACCAACTCCAGGGCCAAGACCAAAAACACGTCGCCGTGCCCTCTCTATATATCCTATCAGTACCTGTATTTCTATTTTTATAAACCAAGGAGCAAGAGAAGACAGCTGATACAAAGGGATTAAACTTCAGGACATTTTGCCTGTAGGCACCTTGCTTCCAGAGTACAGACCCCACAGGCCTCACGTGACATCTTGTGCTGTGAAATGTGCAGAGAGAGATGGGCACCTCCATGTAAAACCAACAGCAAGCAGCACACTAACCCCAGGCCAGAATTAACGCTGCTGAGGAGGAGGCAGCCTCTGAAACATAGTCTTACCTTTGGAGTTCAGGCATTTCCACAAGCCCCAAATTACCTATGTATTTGAAAGTGACTGACAGCCCAAAACTTTCCCTCAGAGTAGCAGGAACTAGCTCCTTCCTCCTCTTTTTCAGATTAAATTGGAAAGGAGAGGAGGATGCTGTTGGCAGCAGCAGCACCCAGCTTTTAATTAACAGACTAGAATTCTTTCTCAGCCTTAACGGGCTTCCAGCGTGCATTACCCATCTTCCAGGAGGGAGCCTCATCTATCATGCTAGAGGAAAGACCTGGCTAGTCATTGTTAGTGTTATTTTAATTCAAGATTCATTTAATGCCAAATCCATACATCACTTTAGGAGCATGGATCTTCCCGGTCACCATCATTAAACTACAGTCATCCATCTCTCTCTCTGTATGAATTATACACTCGCGGGTCGTCCCACTCCAGCAAGACTTTGCCTCCCACCCAGCCTCACCTAGTTAAAATGGTATTCTCCTCCCATTGTTAAAAGCCAACATGCACATTGGCAAAGACACCCAGCTTGTTTACCCGACACTTGCACCAAGTTTGAGGTGAACAGCCCAGCCAAAACAGCAACATCTCCAGGCACGCGGAGCAAAACAGAAAACTCCAGTGGTAAAACCAGTTGCGCGTGAAGCAAGGTTGGGGATAAGATGACCACACTTGGCTTTCAGCGCCTAATCCCAAGCACGTCTCCCTGAGGACATCCCTATTTGTCTCCCTCCTTGTCCATCGTGTCGTGTGATTCACGTCACGTACCCTGCACCCGTCAGACGTTAGCCCGCAGGTGAGTCAACATGCCGGCAGCCAGCAGGAGCTTCAGCTCAAGTGCCAGATTCAGCCCTGAGCTAAAAAGGCAGCACAGGTCAATCCTAAAACCTTAAGTGCATATCAGGACGGAGCTACGTCATGTGTGCTGGCAGCGCTGCCAAGGAGCTCAAACCCACAGCACAGCACAGTTCGTCCATCAATCCTGATTCAAGCCAAACAGGGTGAGGGCTGACCACTCAGCGGTGAGGGCTGCCAGCGTGATGGGGTAGGCACAGTCCGCTGTCAAGCCCCAATTTAGAGCAGCACATTATTTCTTCACTTCTCATTAGCCTTAACCACAAGGCTCTAGCCTTCCTCCTGAAATGAAGCATCATCATTGATGGTCAGGATTACAGCTTGAGCATCATCTCTGTGGGAGAGCGAGCTGTTCGCTCAACATTTTCTCCTTTAACTTGATATAAATAAATACCTGCGTTTGCCAACCACTTGCCTGCCTCAACGTTTTACATTGGCTGATATCCTGTCTGTGTATTTTTAAACATTTCTTTAATTTTATCCAGTGTTTGGACAGATGCCACCAAGGCAACAAACTCATGCACACAGCTGTCTACACTGCATGAAACAAGGTAACATTAGTTTGGCAGTTAAGAAAAACTGATGCAACCTTAATTATAAGCACAATAATTTCAGTAGCAAGAGAGAGCCCTCATGAAAGAAAAAAAAAATAACTACGGGCTATTTTTTAAGTTCCACATAAAAATGATATCCAAGTTCATCTTGCACTCTCGTTAATCTAAAACAAATCTGTAAGAGTTGCCATTTCAAGTTATGCACAGAAGGAGGGAAATAAACAGATATACAAATTAAGATATTATTTCCCTGGCACAAATTCAAAAGGGCTCTAAAAATTGAGATTTGGCAGACAACTGTTTTCTATTAATAGTCACAGCAGAAGCAACCACTACAGCACAGGCTAAGATTCAACTTCCAGTATAAACCATTCTCTTACAGCTTCTCACAGCAAACTCTTTCACACCAATTCCTTTGGGAGGAAAGTTTTTCCAGAGCTTGGTGTCATCTGCCCCTAACCCCAACCTTTTTTTTCTTTTTCCAAACAAAAATTTCCATGGCTTTTGTTCCATCCCTTTATGGATAAAACCACACCTCATCTTCTGATAAAGCACTTTTGTGCAGAAAACAGTAAACCAATTTGTTCACACTTAATTTAGCTCCCAATAAGGGAAAATGGGTCAGTCATTTAGGAGTTATGAGCAGTGTTTTTTTCATTTTGTTTTGTTTCAGCAATACTGTCCAGTGAAGACTGTCCAGTCTACAGCTAAGCAGGGAAAAAAAGACTCCTGTGTGCAGTTAGCAGCTTGATTTTAACGTTTAACTGAAATTCTGCAGTGGGGCAGGGGGCGGGGCAGGGTGTGGAAAAAGCACATTAAAAGAACAAAGTCTTCTGGAGTCCAACTGAAAAATGCTAGAGGAGTCCACGTTCAAAGTCCAAGAAGGACTTTTTCACAGAAGGGGTCATCAGGCACTGGAACAGGCTGCCCAGGGAGGTGGCTGAGTCCCCATCCCTGGAGGTGTTTAAAAGACAGGTAGTCGAGGTGCTCAGGGATTTGGTTTAGTGGCAGGTAGGAATGGTTGGACTTCATGATCCAAGAGGTCTTTTCCAACTTGGTGATTCTATGATTCTATGACTTCTAAGTCCATTTAGGACAAGCCAAACTGTCCTCCTACGTATACAGAATCGGCACCCAGCTACACAAGAACCAGAGGTATCTTGTGCTGGACCTGCACACAGAAGGGCAAATACATTATATTTTCAGAGAATACGAGGTTTTTAAAGAGTTGACATAAAGGCAGACCGCTCAGGCTAGACTTAAAGTTACCCATTAAGAGAGACCTTTTGAAAGTATTTAAAATATTTGATTCATGGATTAAAAAAAACAAAAAGCTGAATATTGTTAGCAGAAATACATGAAAAAACTTTATTGCAAGGTAAGCTGCTGGTGATAATTAGGTTCCCTAGATTTTTCCCAAATTAACAATATAATTAAAACCTTAAGTAATAGCTTAGATGATATCTATATAATCTTAACTGTCATATCAATGACAAATATTCTAGTAATAGATCAGCTCATTTGACAACTCCAACACCTGAAAACTCTGGAAAACTATGGGATTTACTTTTGGATCTTAGCGAAGCATCAAAATATTGCCATATATCCCCCCTGTTTTAACTTAACGTTCATCAGTGCTGCCTAATACTCTAAACCTGTGCACTCGCTCATGGAAAAGTTGTTCAATATTTGCACTGAGGTGGCAAGCCATCACTGTTTTCTTTTTTACACTACAGATTCATCAGTCTATTGCATCATCCTTCTTTGCCCATTTTTTTCCAAGCCATACAATGTTTATGCATGAACTATTCATGGAAGTATGTAAATGCATACCCAAAAGTGATACTTAAGACAGAACATATATCAGAAATAGTTATTAAATGCTTCCTACGTGACGTGAAAAAAAGTTCCCCAGTATCCACCAGCATGTAAATAAACAGAAGTGTAATCTCCTTATATGTAATATGTGCGTACATATAATTTTACATGTACTTGCAGCAATATAAAATAGGTATTTTTAAAGCCTATATGACTGAGTATCTCATTACTAAAGGTAAGGACAAAATTGGAGGCAATCCAGTTACTGTGGGTTTACAATTTATAACTTATCACTTGAGCTGTGCTAAATTAGTCTGTCTGTGTTCCTGGCCTAGCACAACTGTAAAGAGAAATATTTTCACTTAAACAACTTCTATGACACTACTACGTTTCACCTGGCTTTGCAATGGGCTAAGAGCATAAGCACACAGAGCCATTCACTGCAAATTAATCGGTGACTGATAATTTATGGTGCTCATTTGCTGGCAACTCTCTGTCGTTTTTCTAAGAATCAAGGAACAGGTGCCCAGAAAGATTTATTGTACTAAATAAAAGCTTCCTGTAGAATTAGCTGCTTTTACTCGGTCACACCAAAGCAGAGATTTAAAATTATCACAAACTCATTAGCATTAAAGTCCCAATTCTACAAGCACTTACACATGTGGTTAACTAAGGTCAACATTTGTGCACGTGGTTAGTCCACCAATAATCCCACTGACACATCTCCCTGGATGTCCCAGATGTCCACCAGACTAAACCACCTGGAATTTTTCGTTCTTGGGTTTCTTTGCCCCGATAGAACCATTCACACCATGCTAATGAAAACAAATGCTTCAGCATTCCTTAAAATTTTGTGTCGTTAGCATGGTTCCTCCGCTATAGCCTGTCAAAACCACTCTATGATCTCCTGGGAAAGAAAAATAGTGTGCTGCCTAATTTCTGAAACAGCCGCTCAAGATGAGGAAAGTCAAACACAGAGAAAATTGTTTACAAGATCTAAGCCTGGGTTAGCACTAATAAGTTAATTATTGTATCAAAAGTAACAGACACCCAATAATTTTGAAATTACATTTTTTATATAAATATGAGGTACTAAAATATATTGGGAATCCAATTAGTGTATTAGCTTACTAGGTGTATAGAAGCCAGATTTATATAAACCAGCATCGCCTGTGAAATTAGATTCCTCAAACATAAAACCTTTTTTCATTAAAACAGATGTGCCAACTTATAAAGGGATGCAATACCAACCTGTGTGGATTAAGTTGTATTTTACTCACCATACTAGAAAGATCTCTAGAAATCATCTATAAGCCACTGGAAATTATTTAACTGGAGACATAAAATATTTCTCAGTTTACTTTCTTAGCTTATCACAACAACAACCAGTGAAGGAGCTGCGCAGCTGCGGAGCTGAGATGAGAGCAGACCCCAGCACAAGCTCCTTCACATGAAGTAACCTGCCCTGTTTTCTGAAATCTCTTCTTACTGCACTTCAATCAAGAGCACTTACACAATTCTGATGTACTGAGCATCCTCTACCTTCCTCCACGCTCAAATACCTTTGACAAACAGCTCTGACCTAATCCACCAGACACCTTTCGCAGGATTTTAGCACGGCTTTACTGGGATCAGAGCCAAACACAGACTTCTTCACACCTTCCCCTTCAGTCCTAGCCTTGATGGTGCTCTGGTGTTTTAGAAAATGCAACCTAACAGCCACTTTGCAGCCACAAGCATCCCTGTTGCCTTCTCTTCCCACCCTGACTCTGAACTCACGTATCGACCTGTTCCTCACTTTGCCTGTGCTCGCAGAAGCCTGCTCGGCTTGAGACTGTACTGGGAGCTTGGACACGACGTTTATGTGAGCTATATATTGCAGAAATGAAAATAAGAAAAGCTGCAGGCAATACATTTACCTGTATACATGAATCTTTAATATTTCCAGAGAATTACCAAAGCAGTCATTGAAAGCAATGTAGCTGGGTCCCCGAGATAGAAGCGAAGGACCCCATTTATGAAAGTCCCTGCAGCATCTCCTCCCAGCCTGGTAAATGGAGTTCCCTCATAACAACTCTTGCCTTCCTTCCCCAAAAATGCTGTTTTGCAGTAAGAAAAAATGTTCACCACAAAACCAAGACCTTTAAACCCATTTTGGCCTTTCATTCTAATTCCTTCTAAATTAAGTTTTACTCCTTATGAAGTTCCTCACAAATAGGTTTTTTAACTGATAGTATTTTATGGAACTGAGAAGAAATATTCTTTATGTCAAAAGCAGCTCAATTTAAAGATAAAGAGAGTAAGCCAAAGAAGTAAAATGCAAGTGTTAACAAAGATAAGCTGATTTTTTTTTATTTCTATTGAAGAAATGCCTAAGATCTTCACAGGCATAAGGGCCGCACAGCATTAGATAACGGACAATGGACAAATTTCACAAAAATTATTCTCACGGCAGATAAGAGAATTTAGTACGCAGAGAAAGTCTGCAGTAAGTGAATAAACAGATGAAGGGGCATAGTACATAAAGGTTAAAAAGGCAGCAGTGAAGACAGGTGCATTGAACACAGGCACAAATGTGAGGATTAAACTAAATAAAAGGATTGGGTTTATTAAAAGTTAATTTCTGCTACCTCCACAGATGATTACATAGAAAATAATATTTGACTAATTAGTTAATATTTGTATAGTGCTTTGAATATATAAAGTGATATATAAGTTAGTATCATTTCAATTAGACTGGAATTGAGACAGAATTATCAGTGCATTTATTAATATTTAATATGTTCACTTTCAACAACAGCAACAAGCTCTACATTTTAATTGTGTGCTTCAAAACATAAAGGTAGGAGATCCTGTGAAGTAGCTACAAAGTTTTCTTACCAAGATTCTACCAAAAAAACGATGATATTAAAAACAAACACACGCTGGTTTTTAGCTAAACAGATGGCGAAATTAAGAACTCTTGACTCAAATATGGGCAAGAGGGTCCTTGGGCCACAATTTATTGCTTTTTCTTTCTAAACAGATTCTCCTTATGATCAGGTCATTTGTTTTTATGACCTGAAGGCACATCACAGTTTTGCAAACCTCCTCCTAAGAGCTATTCCTCCAGTACCCAGCAGATAAAACTATGAGCACACAGGACTTGATGCTCTCCAGCTGATGAACAACGCATGAAGTAATCCCCTTCTACACAGTCGCATCAGCTGCATTGCAGAGGATCAGAAATAGTGCTCTTCTTAGGGAAGGGCTGCCTCCCCTTGCTGAGGTTCTTCCCAGAACAGGAAGCCAAGCAGGGCTTTCTTAAAAAGCATCACTCCAGCATCCTCAGCCAAGCTACTGATCAACACAGCCTCCACAGGGCAGGGGGAGAAGGCACCTTGTGTCAGTGCCACTCCTTCCCTTGCAGATTTCTGCCATGGAAATCTGTCAACACCAAAAGCAAATCCAACTTCCAATGTTCTGTGCTTCCCCAAAAGCCATGTAGCCAACTGGGAACTGTATCAAACCATACAGCAGAACCTGCAGGCTGCACATTTCAGCTCTACCTAGACTCCTGTTTGGTTTCACTTGAAAAGCTGTCAGGGCAAAGCCATCAGTAGTGAGTGTAGCATCCAACACTGTCTATTAATGAGTGTTCCCCCAACTATGCTCAATACCTTCACAACTCACAAAGCAGCAGTAGCTCTTTACAAAGCAGAGTAACTACAGCACTACAATAATTAAAAGGAAATAAAACTGTACATCAAATTGAAAAGCAAAGAAATTTTTAAGAACATGAAACAAGTGCTTATTAATTTGGACAGCTTCTACCCAGCAGCGTTTTGAGAGGAATTCTTGAAAGAAGAGGAAAAAAATTGAGGTGCAGAAAGAGTTATTCAAAGGTATTTTTTATTTGCCTTCATTAAATACTATATAACATGCTCTTATTTGAAAAACATCAATCAAATTTATAGATTCGTGATAAATACAGTTGTAATTATAGCTGCCTGAAAATAATTCAGCTGTCACATTTACCCTGTCAAAGTAAATAACGCTGTCATTTTAGTTGATGCGTGTGACTTGAGTAAACATTTGAATGCATGAATTTTGAAGTAAGATTTCTTCGCTTGAAACAATTGCTCAAATTAATTTTCCCTCCAACTCTTTATTTATTATGCTTATTTTCTTAGTAAGAATGACCTCTTTAACTTTTTAACCAAAACACCTTGAAGTAGATTGTGGATGCATAGATCGTTAATCATACAAAATGCATACTAAAACACGACCTGCTGACCGGAGGAAAAAGGTGGCATTTTTACTGCTCCATCTTTACAGTTGTAGCACCTTGAAGTGCTTCAAACACTTTAAATTTATCCCTATACCACACAAGCATAGTAGGGAAATATTATCATTCTTGTTCCACAAATGAAGATCCAGGGCAAAAAAACATTTTTAACAATTAAGAAATGCATATCATTAACAACTATTAGGCTCATCTGGATGTGCTTAAGCTGATCTCAGCAAGGAGGACAGAGAGATGCCAGGGGAGCTTTCTGAAGAGACACCTTGGTGGAACCAACCTCAGAATATCATGGAATCATAGAATGGCTTGGGTTGGAAGGGACCTTAAAGATCATCCAGTTCCAACCCCCCTGCGATGGGGCAGGGACACCTCCCGCTGGATCAGGCTGCTCAAAGCCTCATCCAATTTGTCCTCTAACACCTCCAGGGATGGGGCAGCCATGACTTCTCTGGATAACGTGTTCCAGTACCTCACCACCCTCACAGGAAAGCATTTCTTCCTAGTTTCCATTCTATCTTTCTTCCTAATATCTATATATATATACCTAATATATATTGGCAGTACAAAAATTTCCCACTGCTGGCAACAGAAAACACAGTATTTCAGTTAGGTCATTTTTTACTGAACCTGCAGGGAAAGAAAATGTTACAACTTTTCAAAACTAAAATAAGGGAAACTGGGTGACTGCTCACTTCTCCAAGATGTGGAAAATACCACTAAATCTTTAAAAGAAAAACATGCCGAAGGTAATGGGGAAATTCCCACTTTCAGGCTTACGTTCTGCTGATAATTCCACTTCTGACCCCTTCAGTCAACTTTTCATTAGACTTACTACGCTGTCTTCTATTTGTTAGCAGTGCAACACTACTGAAAATGAACATTTCAGCCAAGTATTTTGAAAAGTTCTGTTCAATAACAGCTAAAGGACAAGACTTCTCAGCACTATACAGCATTAATGATAAAACCCAAAATCCCACAGTACACCCTCAGCTTTGAGAATCAATCGATTATGTCTTCTGAGGACATGACAACACTGTTAACGTTCTGAGTCAACATTTTTTTGCCCTCAACTCTTCACCTGTTAAATGGGTACAGTGTTTCTTACTATCTTTGCTAAGCCTTTGAGGCCTTACATAAGAGGAAGGTGTTAGTACTTAAAAATGACCAGCTAAGACATGTTGCACTGATTTTATTCTTGGCGCTTCTGAAAAGAACCAGTTTTTCTCCAGAATACATTCATTATAAACTACATCACTTTTCAGTACTGTAAACAAAAGATAAAAGCAATAAAACTGCACTAACCTTTTCCTTAATGTAGACTCACAAACCTTGACCACCCTGATGACCTCTTTAACAGTCCGTCGGAAATCATGCATTCTTGCTGCCACTAGCAGTGCTAGAGAACAAGCAGGGAAAGTCAATGTCAAAAAGAGGAAAATTTCCTGACGAAAAGCAGAAAACAATCAGATAACTATACCCTCTCTTTTTGCCTGCCTGCAGCTAAAGAGCTGTAAATGCTTAGGCTCAGCTGTGTCCCTGAATACAATACAGGTGATTGACTTGACTTCACAAGCTTTGCCTACTACCCAACAAACTTAAGTTGATTACAAACTGCACCCTGAAAAAATACTATGCTTTAGCATTTGAGAAACCCTGGTCAGCTACTTAAATACAGCATGTGAACATCTCATTGTTCACATATTTTCAAAGTTATAATTATTTAGCAGATTTTACTAGTCCTGAACAAAGAAGATCTCCAGTTAACTCTTCTGGAAGCCAGAAGTGAAACAATGAATCCACTTAAGCTGTTATCTTCATTGCTGTCACCTCTATCACTGTCTTCCTTGAGTCCAAGTGCTCTCTAGCAAGAGAGCACAGCCAGATAATCAGTGTTGGCTGCATTAGTATGTTGATTCAGAGCACTACTCATAGAATTATTGAGGTTGGAAAAGACCTCTAAGATCATCCAGTTCAACTATCAGACCACCACCACCATGCTTACTAAATCACATCCCAAAGTGCCACATCTACATGTTTTTTGAACACCTCCAGAGATAGTGACTCCATCACTTCCCAAGGAAGACTGTTCCAATGCTTGACCACTCTTTCAGTGAAGAAATTTTTGCTAATATCCAATCTAAACCTCCCCTGGCGCAACCTGGGGACATTTCCTCTTGTCCTATGACTTGTTTCTTGGGATAAGAACAATAGCTCAGTTTTGAAGCATCACACCCACTCCATTGTGCAGTGGCACAGTGCACTGAACAGTTTTAAGAATGCAAAAGTGATTCCTCTCAGAGGAAACTAAACCAGAGCTCCACTTCAGGTATGTGTTTGAAGTGCTCCAGTTCAAATGGGAACATTGGGGGCTCAACTAATAACTGGTCCTTCAAAGTATAGCACAGTCATTTAAGCCAGGGAACCAAACTAAACCCAGTGCGCAGGACACCACATGAATTGTACGTTGCATGGCTAGATGGATGGAGAGGACTTAGCACCGCCTGCTTCAATCTATTGGTCCATGTCTGTTTAATCAAATTACTTGCTTGTGTGGATATAGTCTATGTACTGAAACAAAAACCAGGCTGGTCATCTATAGAGTCTACACCCTATTTTTTAACAATGTGCGATAAGCAAGGCATTTCAAGAAGACTGTGTAGTCGTGGATGCCCTGTGGTTTGTGTGCTACTTCTCATTCCAGCATGCACATGGAAGATTTTGCAAATAAAATAAAGCATATATGTGAACTCTGTGACTATCTACAACCTTCGTTACTCTGACCTCACTGGCTAGTACTGATTACCTTTTAACCGAGCCCTCCCGAACCTGTAAGTTTTTGTAAGTATTATGGCAGGCATGGCACTTGGAAAAAAATAAAGAAGGAGAGGAAAATAATTCCACAATTATTTTGTGGAAAGACACAAATCAAAGTGCTTGCGCTAATGGCGTTGCTTCATCTGACAAAAAATACCCAACCCTTTTAGCAGCTAGAGCTTGCAGATACTGGGGGCGAAAGAAGCACCAGAAAGGTGGTTAAAAATCCAAAATGTAAGATACAAGGGATCTGAGCCAGCAATGCAGAAGCAACAGCAGAAATTAAGTTTGAATTTCAGAAACTATTTTGATAGAGACCTGTATAGTCTGTAGGTGCCTGACAGCACAAAGCCCAGAAAATACGGCATGTCCAAGAATATCAGAAAGTCCTTATCTGTTTCCAGCTTCCAGGCTCTCCCTTCCAACCTGCTGCAGGGAAGCAATACACCCAGTGTCTGACATACCTGCCCCGCAGAGCCCGGAGGGCCGGCGGCCAGTGTGCATCCAGTCCCGCTTCATTCTTTGCAACAGCCGGAGAGCCGTCATGGACACCTCGTGGTTCTTATCCCCAAACTCAAGCATGTGTGCAAAACGAGGAATATATAAACATGGATCTGCAACAGAAAATAATATAATTATTCCTAATCCTAACCTTTGATTTAGGAAACGCAGTACTTGAGCAGCAGTGGTTGACTTGCTCCACATCTGAGCAAACAACACAGACTGTGCTGCTGGGCCATCTCCTCTGATCACTAAGGTTCAGAAGCACCTTTCTAGTTAAACTAAACTAAAATCCTTTCTTGTTTTATAGGCAAGAGACCTTTAAAGCAATGCATAAAAGCTTTTTTTACAGGCTTCTCAGGGTCCAAGGCTGCCCATGCTGGCTCTGACATGTTAGCAGCATTACCGCTATCAGTGAAATTATGCAGAAAGCTAAGCATTTGCAAAAGATTTTGCAGAACGCGGACATAATTTATGCCCAAAACTTCTAACATCATCTGTAAAGTAACAAATGAGGCAACTTGCACACCTCAATACAAAAATTCACTTGCTTAAAACCCCGAGTCTGTAACAAAAGTCTCCTTATACCTTCAATGTTAATTCCAGCTCCTTCTTGGACTCATGTTCCACCAACACAAAACACTGTTTATTACAAATACTGAGGCTTACTCTCCACCAGCATAAAATGCAGGGACCCAATTAATGTCGACAGTGCTATGACAATTTACCTCAGCTACAGATCTGCCTCCAGATGTACTATATAAACTTAATTCAAATGTTGGTGCTATCAGCTTCAGAGTAACCAAAAATATGTCAGTACGGATTGTGCTTTGCCTAAACCAATTTATAATTTATCAAACAATCTTGTAAAAGCCACACTTAACACATGTTTACTCTTATTTGAGGTATCAGTTTCTCATTTCCTGCCAGCCTTTTATCACTTGACTGAAAATCTATGATGTTCGGTAAATTGTTAACTCTTAGTCTCAACTCAATTTCCTTAGCTGATCCCCTATGTAGGCACTTAAACTGATAAAGATGAAAATTCTGCTCGAAACACTGGAACAATCTTATGGATTTACAATTAATCAAAGCAGTTTCATTTATCACCAAGTTCTAACAATGATGCCCTGTTGCTATCCATAATTACCAAGATCACACCACAGGTGATTACGCCTGTCAGCCCTGCAGAAGCATTTCAATGAAAGCATTTATCAAGCAAAAACGTCCAAACACATCTCCCTCAAAACTGACAAAATCCCAGAATGCAATCACCTCCTAAACACAGTCCTAAAAATCAAAGGTTTAGGAAAGATTAACTGATTCCCATGACTCTTAAGGATAGCTGTTATGTATTTGCAATTAGCTATGACATACACTAGCAAATACACTCCTGGCAGACACATATTAAAGAATCTGTGACTAATGAATTGCCTTATCTACAGCAGCATTAGGAAAACCCACCTTCAGACAATTTAATGCAAAACCACATATTAATACACTGCAGTTCTGCGGAAAGTATCACTTTATAAAACTGTACTTGACAGAAATTTCCAAAATACAACAAAACACCCCTTTCAAAAGTGATACCCTGGATTAACAGACATTTAAACTTCCCTCTTCGTGTCACAGAAATCTATCTGATGTTGCAAAGCAGTATCCAGTTTGGTTCCCCATCTCTTCTTATCCTGACAGGGCCCAACATCAGGGAGCAGAGGAGAACAAGGCAATTCACAGCTTTTTCTTCCCAGATGAGTTTCAGGAGCATTTACACATTTGCATGGTAGCTATTCAGATATTGCTGCTGGCATCCACGCCCACAGGTCATTTGACAACGCACTGCACATAATTAATTTAAATTCTGAAGCTACCTGACCAGTCAGAAAAGAAACACACAGATCACTTTGAAGTGAATGGCCTTAACGGGGCCATAAAAGGCTAGAAAGTAAAACTACTGATATATAAATAAAACACAGAGCCAATGTTAACATAAATACAACCCAGGTGGATGCAAATGTTTAAAAAAGACCCCAAATATATTTTTAAAAATTGTAAAACCCAAACACCGCAATTCCTGCAGAGAATCACAGAACAGTTTGGGTTGGGAGGGACTACAAATGTCAGTCCAACCCTCACATAAGAAGGATATGGAACTGTTTGAACGAGTCCAGAAGAGGGCTACAAAGATGATCCGAGGAGAGGCTGAGAGTTGGAGTTGTTCTGCCTAAAGAAGGCTCCGAGGAGATCTTAATAGCGACCTTCCAGTAGCTGAAGGGGCTACAAGAAAGCTGAGGAGGGACTTTTTACAAGGTTGTGGAGTGATAGGATGAGGGGGAATGGATTTAAATTGGGGGAGCAAAGATTTAGACTACATATTAGGAAGAAATTCTTCACTGTGAGTGTTGTGAGACACTGGCATTGGTTGCCCAGGGAAGTTGTGGCTGTCCCATCCCTGGAGGTGTCCAATGACAGGTTGAATAGGGCTTTGAGCAGCCTGGTCTCGTGGGAGGTGTCCCTCCCCATCACAGGGAGGACATGGAATTAGATGATCTTTAAGGCTCCTTCCAACTGAAACCATTCTATGATTCCTTCAGCTATGCTTATGTGAATCTCAATCATCTTCTAATCATTACCGGAGCCTTCTCTGGACCCATTTGAATAGTTCTATATCCTTCTTATGTTGGGGGTTCCAGAACTGGACACAGTGCCCCAGGCTGGGTCTCAGGAGAGCGGAGCAGAGGGGTCAGTGTGCATCCCACGGGCACGGGTACCCAGGGTGGCAGGAGGGGAGCTGGAGCGGGATTCATGCCCCGCTGACAGTGCATCTCATGAGAAGGTGAGCTGGTACCCAGGGCTAGGAGTCCCCACACAAGCCAGGCACGACTGGGGGGCTGCCAAAAAAAAAAGGGCACAAAAAAAAATCCTTGCAACTTTCCTTGGCTTGAATCATAGAATAGCTTGGATTGGAAGAGACCTTAAAGATCATCTAGTTCCAACCCCCCAGCCATGGGCAGGGACACATCCCACTGGATCAGGCTGCTCAAGGCTCCATCCAACCTGGCCTTGAACACCTCCAGGGATGGGGCAGCCACAGCTTCCCTGGGCAACCTGTGCCAGCACCTCACCACTCTCATCATGAAGAAATTCTGCCTTATATCTAGTCTAAATCTGTCCCTCTCCAGTTTATACCCATTGCCCCATGTCCTATCACTACAAGCCTTTGTGAACAGTCCCTCCCCAGCTCTCCTGTAGGCTCTTCAGTAACTGGAAGGTCGCTATAACATCTCCTCAGAGCCTTCCCTTCTCCAGGCTGAACAACCCCAAGTCTCAGCCTGTCCTCGTATGGAAGATGCTCCAGCCCTCGGATCGTCCTTGTAGCCTCCTCTGGACCTGTTCCAACAGCTCCATCTCCTTCTTACGTTGAGGTTTCCAGAACTGGACACAGGACTCCAGATGAGCTCTCCTAAGAGAGGAACAGAGGGGCAGAATCCCCTCCCTCGCCCTGCTGGCCGCGCTCCTTTTGATGCAGCCCAGGACGCGGTTGCCCTTCTGGGCTGTGAGCGCACACTGCCGGCTCCCGTCGAGCTTCTCACCCACCAGCCCCCCGAGCCCTTCCCCGCAGGGCCGCTCTCCGTCCCTTCGCCCCCCATCGCGCACCGACAGCGCTCGGGCTCGGGGCGCCCCCGCCCGGGCCGCCGGGGCAGGGCTGCTACGGGGAGCCCGGGGCTGGCGGCGGACGCGGGTCTCCGCGCGGGGCGCGCTCCCTGCGGGGCTCGGGGAGGAGGGCGGGACGCGGAGCTCCCTCTCGAGCCGCCCGCCCCGTGGGAGCCTCGGGGGCGCCGGGGGGTGCGCTCCCCGCGCGCCTCGGAGCCGGCTCTGCGGGGGCGCCGGTACGCGGAGCTCCGCCGCAGCGCCCCCAGGCGGCCGCGGGAGGCGGCGCCGGGGGCGGCTCCTCGCGCCTCGCCCCGCCGCTCCCCATTGGCGCGGGCGGCGGTGACGCGCGGCGCGGCCGCTGCCTCTTAGGGCGGGAGGCGGAGGCTGCGCCCGGCAGAGCCGCATCCCGCGCCGCCGCCCGCCCGCCGCGGAGCAGCCGGGGCGCCCAGCGACGCCCCCGACGCGGGCGGGAGGAGCCGCGGCGGCGGGGACGGCGGCGAAGTCGGCGCGGGCTGCCGGGACCCCGCGCTCGGAGGCGCCCCGGGGGACGGAGGAAGCGGGCGGCTGCTTCACCAGCCTCGCCGGATTTGTGGATTGACTCCTGACCCGCCGCCTCGCCTGGATTTGGGGGCGCTTCTCGTTGGATTTTGGCTTTTTGGCGTTGCTATTTTTTTTTTTTTTTTAAGTTTTGTTTGGTTGGGTTTTTCCCTTTCTCCTCGGGAGCTCGGCGGGGGCCGGGACCGCGGCGCAGGTGAGCGCCGGCCCCGCATCGTCTTGCGAGCGTGCGAAGCCTCCGGAGCGTGCGACCCGCCGCCCATGCCGCCGCCCCATGGGTGCCTCAGTGCCAGGATCATGAAGTGTTTGACTTTCTTTCTTCTGCTTCCAGAGACCTTAAAGAAGTCCAAAAAGACCTCGAGGCCGAGCGGCAAGGCGCCGGGATGCTCTGAGACGGCGCCCCCGTCCCTTGGGAAGAAGATGGCTGCAGAACTTTACCCCGCCGGCACCGACACCACCAACCTCGCCCACAGCAACAACACCGCCAACAGCAAGAAGAACGCCCTGCAGCTCCAGCACAGCGCCCAGCCGCCCCCGCCGCCCCAGCTCCACAACATCAACAACAACAACTTGGAGAGCTCCAACTGGCAGTCCTTCCACCCGACGCTGCGGGAGAGGTAAGGGCTGGGGCCGCCGGGCGGCGCGGGGCCGGGGCGGCGCGGCCCGGGCTGACGGCGCCTCTCCCGCTCCCGCTTGCAGGAACGCGCTCATGTTCAATAACGAACTCATGGCCGACGTCCACTTCGTCGTGGGCCCGCCGGGGGCGTCCAAGAAAGTTCCTGCCCATAAGGTTTGTGACGGGTAATCTCTTCCTTTTTAATACCTTTTTAATACCTGCTCCCCCTCGCCTGACGGATCGGGCTCCATTTTTTCTTTTTCTAATTACGGCTTTCGGCTAATCCCAGGAGCGATTTCTCTGAGTCAGGCTCGTTGCTCAGCCCTGGCTTTTTAACTTTTCCCCTCATCGAAAGCTTCGCGGCTGAGGCTTTTCTCTCTCTCTCTGTTTTCCAGTACGTTTTGGCCGTGGGTAGCTCCGTCTTCTACGCGATGTTTTATGGCGATCTCGCCGAGGTCAAATCCGAAATCCATATACCAGATGTGGAACCTGCAGCCTTTCTAATCCTATTAAAGTAAGTGGCCGCTGCGAGTCCACTAATTACGTGGACGGAATCGAAGTAGCTTATCAACTATACATCTCCTAATTGGCACCGTGCAGTAGGCACTTACTCCTGTTTACTTAATGAGCTGACAAATACTGCGGGTCAGGTTCGCTGCCAGCAGAGATGACCGCAGATCGATCTTTCATGGCTTTTTTTTTTTTTTTTCCAACTAAGAAACTCCGTGTTTTTTTTTTTCCCCCCATCCAGATACATGTACAGTGATGAAATAGACCTGGAAGCCGACACGGTTCTGGCTACGCTCTACGCTGCCAAGAAGTACATCGTGCCGGCTCTAGCAAAGGCTTGCGTCAATTTTTTGGAGACCAGTTTAGAAGCAAAGAACGCGTGTGTCCTGCTGTCTCAGAGCAGGCTCTTCGAGGAGCCGGAGCTGACGCAGCGCTGCTGGGAGGTGATTGATGCTCAAGCAGAGATGGCACTAAAGTCAGAGGGCTTCTGCGAGATCGATCAGCAGACTCTAGAGATCATTGTGACCCGGGAGGCGCTCAACACCAAGGAAGTGGTAGTTTTTGAGGCTGTTCTCAACTGGGCAGAGGCTGAATGCAAAAGGCAAGGACTGCCGGTTACGCCCCGCAACAAGAGGAGCGTCTTAGGGAAAGCTCTGTACTTGGTGCGGATCCCGACCATGACTTTGGAAGAGTTCGCCAACGGAGCTGCCCAGTCTGACATCCTCACCCTCGAGGAGACTCACAACATATTCCTCTGGTACACGGCCGCCAATAAACCCAAACTGGAGTTTCCGCTGACGAAAAGAAAAGGACTCGTCCCTCAGCGATGCCACCGGTTTCAGTCGTCGGCATATCGCAGCAATCAGTGGAGGTACCGAGGGCGGTGTGACAGTATTCAGTTTGCCGTAGACAAACGGATATTTATAGCAGGACTGGGATTGTACGGGTCGAGCTGCGGCAAAGCTGAGTACAGCGTCAAAATCGAACTGAAACGCTTAGGTGTTGTCCTTGCTCAAAATCTGACAAAGTTTACCTCCGACGGCTCCAGTAACACTTTCTCTGTGTGGTTCGAGCACCCCGTGCAGGTTGAGCAAGACACGTTTTACAATGTAAGTGCTATCCTCGATGGTAACGAACTCAGTTACTTTGGGCAAGAGGGAATGACTGAAGTGCAGTGCGGGAAAGTGACATTCCAGTTCCAGTGCTCCTCGGACAGTACTAATGGAACTGGAGTACAAGGAGGACAAATACCTGAGCTCATTTTCTATGCATGATGCATTTCACCTTGATTGTATTCCAGTACTGCAATGATGCGCACTAAGGGATTTTCCATTTTACTATGAACTCTGCAGCAGTATGGAATGTTACGCTACTTACCTATCTGCTACATCAGGCTATACAAATAAGTGAAGGAATGCTCTTGAATTTAATCTTATTTTATTTATTCATAAGCTATTTGACTTAATAATTAAGACTGCAACAAGCAGAAAAAATGTTAAATTTCGCACGTACTGTGCATTTATTTTGTATATAGATAACTAACTTGCAGACTGCAACTGACTTAAGCAGAATGTTCTAAACTAGAGCAGTTTACAGATCTGTGAAATATAAAACCTTTTTACTTGCCCTAAATCCTGTGTACTTGATCCTTGCTGATCTTACGGCTTGTGTCTGTTAATTCATCTACAGTGCAGCTAATGGAGGTGACAGTACTGTCATCTGTCCCCTGTCTGCATCTACACAGGGCATTAGCTACCACCGCAAATGCGAAGGTTTCCTTGCCTGGTAACTACGACTATCGAGCAGCAGCCTTTATTTTTCCTTCACGGAAAAGGGGGCTGACATATGTGGAAGTGCAACGGTTTTTTGTGTGTTGCGTAGGCTGAAGATGGACAAACCATGAGCATGATCAAAGCCAGGATCAAAACTATTCTGTGGTTATATTTGAAAACTTATAACGCCTGTTCACGCACATTGTCTGCAGTAACTATTAAACAGCACCCCTGGCACTTGTACCTGTAAAAATGCAGCCCCCTTGAAGGGCCAGAGTCAAGACATACAGACTTAATGGAGGGACAGGCTTCATCACAGATTGAGCCCAGAGCTGTAATACTGGGCAGCTGCTATCTAAATCTACATCCCATCTCACATTTAGGAGCGGACGTTAGAGAAATACTTGCACTACTGGTCTTGTAGTTCACTCAAAATTAGTAACATGAAATAAACCACCTTAAAGGTTGCTGGATCTTACCCCTCCCTCTAGTCTTTCTACAGACCTAAAGCCCCTTCTATCCGCCAGCAGCAGTCATTTTATAGCTAGTACCATTAACTTTTCTCAAAGAGATGGAAGTTGGTGTTTCTTGAGTCTGACAATCATTACAGATAAGCCAATTAGAAATATTTACTGTTCTTTGTAAATCTCTTCTCTCATGATGACCTTGAAAAGGCCACTCAAAACAGCAGTCTCAACCAGTATTTTTTTTCCCATGTGTAACGAGGACCTTTACATTTAACTTAAGGGATTTTCTGTTTACCTTTTCTTAAGCTGCACTAATTTTCACCTTGAAATTAAGCCACAATACAGACTCTTCCTGTTGTCTCTTAAGAAAATGTAGTGAAAAGTAAGAAGGCAGCTGAATTACTGGAAACTAGAACTTCTTAGGAGGCATCAGGCTATGCTAACAAGGCCAGCTCACCACACTGGCTGACAGCTGTGTGCTGCCACATACTATCTGGATGCTGTTATGACGATGCTCTATATAGGAACTGCTGGTTCTTTTGCTGCAAAGGCAGCAAGTTATGTACCCAGCTAAGTACATCTGAAGGGGTGTGCGTGTGTGGTGTTCTCAAACACAAAGGCATCTGATTCTTTCGGTACAAATTAAGGAGAGTGGGAGCGAGAGTGGGTAAAGATAAAGGAAGAAAATTCCTGCACAGAGGTGGGCAACAGTCATGCAACCTCTCTATAAATGCACTCTTTTAAACTGGAACTGGCACAAACTCCCTTGGCTTAAAAGCTACAAAGCCTAGACAGCAGCTTTTTTTACCTTTTTAGCTCACCCTCCTCTCACTGTGTCACGATTTCATTGATGACTTACTAATTAAAAAGTTAATTAGTGTGCTAGGAAAAAGTTGCTCCTCATTTTCCATCAAGCCACTTGCATGTCAAGTGCTGAACAGCTCAGCTACAGGTGATGGGCAGACAGTAAATTTGGCAAATGCTTACTGAGTGTTTCATCTCTGTGGAACTAAAGTGTGGCAGGCCTGGGCAAGCTTGTGGACGCACACAAATTTGTTATACATCAGCATGAACTGCCCTCAGAAAAAGCAACAAAATTATCTCTAAAAGAAAACAGTATCAAGCTCCCAAGAACAAAAGGAGAACAGGCTGTCAGGGTTCAGCACTGCTCTTCAGCCTGGACTGATTCCAGCTTCATTTTAAAGTTACTGCTTTGGTATTTAGCACACAATATACATCTGTATACACACACAAACAGATATTCTTTTAAAGTAACCATGCAGAAAATACACCAAAACACTCAAAAAGTCAACTCGTAAAATAAAATACCTATGGCTGGAGCATTTATGCAGAGTTCTCTGGCCAACAGAAGGAAAGTTTTTCCCAGTACATAGACATTCACCTATTAAAAGACAAAAAACATTAGTTAAATCTTAAACCACAAATGTTTTTAATAGAACATTTATATGGAAAGGGAAAGAAAATCCAACTTTTGAAAGCTTAAACAACCTGCTTTAAAAAAAATCAATTGAAGCAATAGAAGCACTATTCATAGGTGTGAAATAATACTTAGTGCTTGTCAAAAGCTGCACAAATTAGCGTTGCAAATCAAAGTGTAAATTGATATTGAAAAAAAAAGTTGTTCCTCATATCCTTCACTGGGCTCAGTGTTACTCCATAGTACTTGGACAACTTTTCAGTTGTCACCAAACATCTTAATGCTTTCAGTAGACTTTAATATAATATCAGTATATATGAACTGTCATTTATCTTGTAACGTAACAAAACCTGAGCAAATACTCACAGGTTAGTACAAATTTCAGCTCTGCATGATCACATGAAGTGGGATAATTAAGTATTGCACAAGCATACACCAAACTTTTCCACTGAAGCAAGGAGTGGTGCTACACGCCCCAAGGGTTATTTGTAATTTCTTATTGCTTGGACATTGCCTCACATCACCCCACTTTAAAAAAAGATAAACCAATTCAGAAAAACCCTAAACCACACCAAACTGCTGAGGAGCCATGGACAGAGCCCTGTACCCCTCCTCTCCTTCACTGTGGCACTCAGGCAGATATAACCTGAGGGGAGGAGCTACTCTTCATACTCTGATTTGCAATTTACAGCACAGGCAACTACATTTGTATTTTAAAAGTCTGAGGAAGTTCTCTTTCACTATCTTAAGATGTGTTTTTGTGGTCAGCAAGAAAGGCAGGATATACTTCAGTTCCTGATTAGCTCCAAACATTCCCACGAAGCTCCATGAACACCTTGCTACCCCAAGGCATATATAAAGGTCAAAGTCAGTAGAAAAAACCTCCATCCTCCTACACTCCAAACAAACAACAAAAAAAAATCTATAAGGACAGTATGTACTCTATTGCTTTTATGTAAGAGCACAGCCTCTTTCTTTCCTATAACAGGATAGCAAAGGTGTTTATCAAGCAGTCAATTACAGAACTGAGTTGTTGATTATGATACAAACCTATGGGAATAAAGCCTCCTGTTTCTAAGTATGTTCTCATTCAGTTTCACTTTTGAGAGATTTATACCAACATTAGATTAAAAGCAAGCTTTCCTCCCAAGTATATAGATGCTTTTAGGAAGCTAGCAAAAATAAATAAATGCATTTTTTTACAAATAAATGCTGACACATTTTCACCTGGCCTCGCACTTTCATTCTTTTTGGTATGTGAAAATGTTCTTAAAACAATTTTGTTTTTTTAAATTATAAAATATTAGAAAATGAGAACTTCAAAGAAATCCTCAGAATGATTATGTATCTGGAAAGTGACTGCCCAATCAAGTGTACGTGTCAGTAATTCATTCCATATTTAGTGGAAAGTCTTATATTTTCCATGCTTTTGGACTGGCATAGAAGATATAAAAGTATGGTCTTAAATTTTACTGTTCTTTCTTTCCCTAATACCAGATGACACAGAAATGCTATTTTTTGGGAAGGCAGTGAACAAAATATACCTTCTGAACAAGCAGCATATTGCTTAGTAAATAAGTCACGGAATTTTATACAGAAAAATAAGCACCTACTGAATCTGGCAATTCATACAGGAGTTTGAGAGCATGTGACTTTCCATGAGCCACAGAGACAGAACAGACGTTACTACAGCAAAATATCTGCAGTGTTTCAGTTGGCTGTAGATGCTCTACATTCACTGCAAGTTTGGAGTGGCTTGCTTTGACCTTTTGTCTAAGAAATATTAACATAAAGAGCGGGGGTTTGGCTGTAGTTTCAGCCTTCTAAGTTGGCTGACCAAGTTACTATAAATCTCAAACCTCATCACTTAGATCTTGTTCTGCAAGGATGATTTCACTGCACAAATCGATAAAGTTACTTCAATGGAGCCAAGTACATATGATGTTTCCATCAGAAGCTTCAAACTCATCTAGTTCTTTCATTTTAGTCTAGAAAAAAAACAAACCTCAAATTCAGACAAGTATTTCTCCTTCTGGCTTTTTTTGTCACGACATCCAAATACTTGATGCGTGTCCCCATCAAACCACGTCACTCTCCAAGAAACTCCTCCCAAGCAAGCTTTCCATAAATGCAAACATCAAAGAATAATTAAATACGAAGAGGCATAAAGAAGGCGGCTTTTTTTTTTCTTTTTTAGAGACATTCAAAGTGGGTGCTGAATTAAATCTAAAGCAAACGCAACTGCACAACAAAACTACTTGATGACTGTTTTTCATCTTCCTGTCCTTGCCCTAACTAAAAGTCTCTGGATCCATAGTCTGTTTGAGAAATAACATAGTTAAATCTAACCTGCTTTTCCACTTCACCCCCATCATCAGAGTTTTATGACCAACTTCAAGGTGTAGGCAGTGCATTTACACAAAATAATAAGTTCAAATGGTACATCAGGAAATTTCTTTCTTTTGATCACAAGTGCATTTCTTTGCAGTCTCTGGTTACTACCAACTTAGAAAGAAAGGATAATAGACAGTGGATTGCGTGCTCTGTATTATTTTCCTCATGAGGCTCACACATTCTGAATGCCAGGGTAAAGTCACAAAAGGAATCAGGAATATTTAATTGATTCCAGTGTTCCTGGCAAATCAGTAGGAAAAAGAGACTTCAAGCCCTCTCAAACAATATGCTTTTTCATCTTTAAAAGTTACCAGATATTCACAGGTTCTGGGGCATTTCTCATAAATGGGAAATCAAAGATGGCATAAAGCTCACCCAGTACTCTGAAGTGACATTGTACTGCTGAAACATGATATTGAAGAACTTCTGGTTTCAGTGGAAGAAGGCCCTTTCACTAGGATTTTATTCCCCTGTCAGCAACTCAACTATTACTCATGCACGCACACAGATTCTGTGACAGATGAGATATCCTGGATATATAATAGGCCTAGATATATAGAGTCTTTCTTTACTCTCATCATTTGTATGTTTTTTTTCACTCCATTAAGCTTAGAAAATTAGGAGAATTAATTTAAAGGCCGACTTTAATTTCTAGTTCGTTCTTCATTAAGAACTTCTTATAAAAATTCATATACTTCAATTCATCAAAAGCTTAATGCTCCAAATTTAGAACCATATGACATTTGCATTCATAAAACCTAATTTTATACGAGTCCTTAGAATGGCGAATAAATAAAAATGCCCTTCTAAAAAGATGTCTCTGGCTTAGACTTGAATTGGTGCAGCTTTAAAGCTTACCCCATCAACTTGGGCCACTTCTTCCCTTTCTTAACTTAAAAAAAATCATGCTGAAAACCAGTATGTCCCCGAACTCTTCCCAATCAAAACTGCAGTGTAACAATTGTTTTATAGACTTCCATAAGACTTATCATAGAATCACAGACCACCAGGTTGGAAGAGACCCACCAGATCATCGAGTCCAACTTGTGCTCTCTCTTTGGGTATTTTGATCAGATAATAACATTTCCTAAACGTGATGCAATCACTAGGTTTGAATGTCAATACCTAGTACAGAAAGTAGTGTCAAGCTCTGACAGAGGGGATATTTTAAAATAACTTCATTCCCTGATAGTTCTTATTGTATTATTTTTCATTCAGGTCACATTTAACAGCATACACTTGAAACACACAGACCCACCACCAAGCTGTTTTTTTTAAAAGAAACTAGATTTTTCAGCAGAGAGACATCTTTCAGACAAGACGTAGGTGCTCACCAAGACACCAGAGGGAAAAAAATACAGACAAAAACCACCAGTGTTTTTACCCCCAAGTTTTTACAGGAGAACTTAAGTCTGTAAGATGACGTCCTTTACCAGCAGATAATTTCTGCCTCCGCTACAGGAGACTTTAGATCAGTTAAAACGGGCATTTGGAGAAGGAATGGTTTTCAATTACTCAGTTACATCTTGATAGAAAGATCCTTCTAGTTATATTCTCTGCCTTCCATGGTACTTTTTGGAGACACAGTCTTTTCATTTCACATGTGTCAGTCATCAGATGCCAATTTCGAACGGGCACTTCCATGGGGACTCTAAGCCTTTCATAATTTCCTCTTGCTTCCACATCATGCCCGATATGTTCACAAATACAAATACACTTCCACTTTTATAAAGAATAACAAATACTTACTTTCCAGTAACACAGGAATTCGGCCGTTCATCAGTCTAACACCTTCCAGAATTTTAAACTCTCTTTGGGAAACAGGGAATCCCCCATTCACACAGTTACCAGGGTCACTTTACCATCCGGACAGTAGCAACCAATAAAGCTGCAACCACGGTCAAGCAAAAACTTTCATTCAGCAAGTTCCATAATTTCATAAATCAATACCCTTTCACTACAAGCAATTTTGAAAAAGGCTTTCCAAGACCGTGGTGTGGCATTCTGGAAAAATATTACAAATGGTGACAGTGGTTAAGGCCTTCTGTCTTTTAGAAAGACAAAGACCGGGCAGTTGGAACGCGATGAGAATTCACACTGCGAAACATCTATGGCTGCTTGCCTAAATAATTAAGCAAGCATGAAAAGCAAATGAGTTTTTAAGGAGAGTGTCTGTTGCTGGGGAAAGAGGCACCTGTGGTTATTTGATTCATTATTAACATTTCTAGTATAGTAATGCCTGAAGGTCCCAACCAGGTTGTTTAAATTAACTCAATCAACATAGCAATTTGCATAGGGGCAATAAAGGCAAATGCAGTCAACATGTTAATAACTTTAAATGAACAGAGGGTATTAAAAACTGAAGCAAATAAGTGTAGTCTTTAAAAATTCGTAAATTTTACACTTTCCCAAACAATAAACCGAAACATCTTAATTTTTGGATCCATGTTGCAACAAGAATGTTACTTTTAATCTCAAAAGGCAATACACAAAACTACAAACACGTACCAAACTCAGCTTGTCAGACTGCAGTTCAAAAAGAGACACAAATTAAAACTAAGCAGCTTCCTCTCGTGCTACGCTGGAACGTACTGCCTTCGGTCTGGGGACTCCGAAGGGCGAGTCTGCTTTTGCTGATCACATATGTAGTAGTTCCTCCAACACCACAGCAGTACAATAAACTATTATAAACCTATGCAAGAAAGTCTAAGACCAATAAACCTATGCAAGAAAGTCTAGGAGTAATTAGTGACAAGCATGGAGGAATGAGGGAGGCCAATTCTGTCTCTCAAAAATGCAAATAAAAACAATGTGCATACCAAAATAACTTATAATAAAAATATTTCTGGATAAGAAAGCACTGTCACTTGACTAGACAAACTGAAGAGGAGAGGGATGAGGGTTATCTTTTGAAGTCAAGACAGACCAAAGGAGGACTAGACTCCTAGCAAGTAACCAGCAAGTACTAGTTACTGATTTTAACCTCTGGTGCACCATCCTCCCTTATCTAGAACCGCAGTATAGTTTAGGTTGGAATGGAGCTCAGCAGGTCTCCAGGCCAACCTCCTGCTTGAAGCTGGGTCAGCTATGAGAACAGGTCAGGTTGCTCAGGATCCTAAAAACCTTGACGGACAGAGATTTCAAAGCTGCTCTGAGCAACTTGTTCCAATGCTTGGCTGCCCTCACAGTGAAAAATCTTTTGTTGATATCTCGTCAAAACTTATTTTAATTAATTATGACCTCCTTTTGTCTGGAGGTTCTCCTTCTCTTGGCTCTAACATCTTTTCAGGAAACACTGGCCTTATTTAACAGCAGGACACATACATCACAAGGCACACTAAAAATTATGTTCTACTAGGCTGAAACTGGAGATCAAAGCACTGCCAACACCTCTTCCCAAACTCTTCATGACCACATTGCAAAGACTATGGTGCTGGAGATAACAAGAGGCTAAAAAAGAAACTGCCATCTCCCAAGATGAGAAAGACAGCCTTTCACCACACTGAAACCAAAACTTCAGCCAAATACTTCTCTGGGTGCAAGGAATGAGGTGCTCTGAAGCAGATGAGCAAGCCTAAACTGCTCAAAAGTTGGGCCAAGGCTACACATGCTTCATAACTCTCCTAAACAAGCAAGGGCTGTCGCTGAGATTGGACTAACAAAAAAGCAAACAAAAGGCCTGATTACAGACCTCTCTAAAGACTGTATTTGCAAGTAAAATGGAGTATCTGAAGATATAAGCAAGTACTTTCCCTGTCAAAGACTGATGACTGATCATCCTTCCAAATCAATCAACATGCAGCATGACTGCTCTGCACAAGGAAGGAGCCTGATTTGAAGCACTGGTCTGGACATTTTCAGCTCATTTCAGATAACACTTTAAAGTCTAAATGTACCAGAGGCATACTGAATCTGACAACATTTTCAACAGGAGGTTTCTAAGACATAGGATGTATTTTACCTGAAGATCAAATGGGAGAAAAAATAGCCAAGAAGTTGGCCTTTCCAATAAAAAGATTTTTTTTTAAAAAAAAGGAACATTGTGATTTTTTTCAAGATGACAGCAATTTTGAAGCTCAAAGAATTATTATGAAATGCAGCAGTTCTCCAGTGGAACAAGACAAACTCCCACATCTCAGTCATCAGCATCAGAAGAAAAGCAATATGACTTCTTAAACACATACTGCCATTAACAGTCAAAATTAGCCCCATCTATTGCTAAGTTTTAACAGCATAATACTATGCTAAAAGCATATTACACTAGAGGGGACAGTTTTGAAATATCTTTTAATGGGGAAAGGGGGAACCAAATCCCAAAGCAATCAATAAAGACAAGAAGAGAGGTGGTACAAGAGGTACAGACCAGAGTCTAAGAGGCCACGCTTAAGATTTCCTCTCACCATATTTTTTCTTTTAAAAGCAAAACTAAGTAAGAGAGAAAGAACAGAAACATGGCAAGTCATGAAACAATGAGTTGCAGGTAACAGAGTAAATTATCTTCATATGACTTCGAGTTTTTGTTATCCAGCTTTATATGTTGTGAGCCACAGAGGATGTGAGCTTTCCCAACACTTGGCAGGCACTGGTTGAAGGTCACGGATGTGGAGGGTGCAATAAGTGGGATGGAAAATAGCACAGCAAATATTGTCTCCAGCTGCAAGATGGTAAGAGGAAGCATGGATGGCCTTTTCAACAGGTTTTCATTTATCCTTTTTGCTGGCAGCTGGAGTTACAAGGCTTATCTTTTTGTTTGCTTTTGGATGAAGCAACACACAAAAAGTTATTATGCTTTTTTTTTCCTCCTGAAATACACTAAAAGCTATTTCAAGATGTTCTGTAGTTCACCCAGTAGCCTCTATGAAGACACTCCATACAGATGTTTTATCTGATGACTTTCTTAAAAAATCCCTGCAGTCAGATGATTAGCAGCCTGACAGGTCACCACCTCCCACAGCAAGAGAGCTGAATCAAGTAGAAAATTCTGAAGAATCATCCCGAAGTTTGCTATTTGCATCTAAGCAAGAGTAGGTGAAGATCAGCAGCAACTCATTTCAAATGTGATTTTTTTTGTGTGTGATATAAAATTGACATGTTTCTCATTTTGTCAGCATTTCTCATTTTCGACCAGTGTTATATATTTTGTACAGATAACACCACTGCTGCTACTACTACTACCAACAACCTTCTATTCCTTTAATAACACTGGCAGCCCAACTTCAGGATGGGAGAGCTGTCCTTGAAAGAAAAAGGCACTTGAAGGTAATAGAACATTCTAATAAACTAATTGCTTTTCTTTTTTTTTAGGCACATGATTTGTGAGCAAAGAGTGATCTAAAGCTGAATGTACTAAAGTTTTCTGCCTGGGCCATAAATATCTTGCCACCATCCTGAAAAGCTCACTTGTTCGTTCTTAAGCAGGAATTTCTGGCTAGTTGCAGTTAACAATAACTTTTAAGATTCCTCTTTGCTAAGATTCACCTTAAAGAAGCTATAAAGTAGAGCAAGTCAGAAGCCTTCATACAGTTAAATATGTTAATACAGATCACGACACTGACATTTTGCATTTTTCCTCTTTCCGGGGTTGATTATTTCCCTGCTACTGATCTATTTCTGGCTCTTCCCATCTCTTCAGTTCTCCCTCTTTGCCTTTTTGGTCTTTATACGCCCCACCTTGACATCTTTGCTGGCTAGAATGTATAGAGGGGAAAAGAAAAATGATTCAGTCTTCCTTGTCTGTTCCCACTGACAATACATCTTTTTTTCTTTTGAAGCTACAATACCGCCTCTTCTTCACGTCCAGTAACTATTCTTCATGTTACTGTGATCATTCTATTTCATAGCAATCACCATGAAAAATCACCTATGCTTATAAGGAAATAAACCTCCCATTCTACCCATGCAGTACTTGGTTATAAGTAATAAAAATAATTCAGTAAGAGTTTAGAAAAGAGAAAAAAAGTTACTTATTTTAAGAATTAAAGATTCATTTGATTATTGCAATTCCAGCAGATTGCTTCAAGCAATAAATAGTCTTCAGAGGATGCCATTTACCAAGACAGCTGGGAGGATAAAAATAGATGCAACTAACCTACTCGCATTGTATGTAAAACAGTTGTAACATGGAGAATGAGGGTAGGACAGCATATGTCAGCAGAGCTTTCTATTTCCACTTACATAGCAAGTACGCATTTCTCTCAAAATACATGTTATAAAACACAACTCTGTAGTGCACTAATCCATTTTCACAGTACCAAAAAACTGCCAGTTATTTGTCTTCAGCAACTGTTGTTTTAAAAATGTGTTACATCTGACCCTGTGCCACTGCAGTGACTCCGGATCCTGATGAAAGGACGATACTAACTCTTTATATGTTATTTGCACCATTAAAAGCAAAAAAATATATGTTTGACATTTTATTTCACTCAATAATTACTCTGATGTACAAACCCAGTGATTTTCTTATTCTCAATCTTTAGAGAGAAATTAAAACATGCCAAATAGCCCATGCTATTTTAACAATTCAACAAAAGTCTCAAATAATAATAACAATAAAAAAAGATACCATACCTGAAGAAGGTCACTGAGGTCAAGTAACATGTCTGCGAAGAAGTCAAGGAATATACATGCTTATTGAATGTGACACTGTTCCCTAATTTCACTAGTAAACATCAAAAATGAAGAAATAAACCCAGGTTTAATTCTCAAAGAAACTAAATAGGAACTAGGTACTTGGATGCATGACTTCTGCTAACAGCCAGCAGCCAGGTAACAGTTCAGCTCTCCACAAACCTTGCCAGCACCTGCCGCATTTACTGCTCAAGTTGTGGAGTGATGGTCTCCAAGAACAAGCCAACATATAATACTTACCATATACTGCAGCCTAATTTCAGTAATAAAATAGAGTATCTTACATTTTATTTAAGAACATAATCATCTGTCTCCAGCGCCAGCTTAGGAGCCCAGAAAAACAGATAGAAGAACAAAGAAAACCACAATAAGTTTCTTCTGTCCTTTTCTATGAGGACCTGTCAAAATACCAGGAAAAGCAAGCTGCTTTGGCTATTCTCTTCTCTGACCAAGAAAATCACCTCTTTCTCCCTCTATCATACCCTGTGCTGCTGCAAAAATATTAGGTCACTGCCCCTACTAGTCATTATGGGCACACTTGGAACTCATAATAGCTAAAAATAAGCCATAACCACTACAACCTCTCATTAGATTTTACTGAAAGCAAGCACACTTACAACATATTGTCTGAATGGTATCTAGAAAGAGCAAAACCAAACACCACTAAGCTTAAGGTGCAAAGGTAGCTTTCACACGTGCTGATCTCTTATCAGCTACTCAGGTGTGGCTTACATATTAAAAGCGTTCCAGTTTTACCATTAAAAGGAGTGTCCAAGGCAAGTGTGAGAGAAGGAGAGAGAGAAAGAGGTGGAGAAAACATATATGAGGGGTGTACGTGCATTTCTATGTGTAGCAATCTGATAAGAAATTCAGTATTAGAAAACAGTACAGGGACGTCAGTATAGTTTGGTACATTGCGGTGACGCAAGTATTAGCATATGTTCTTAAAGTTTGCCAGAGTAATATAGTGCACGTTTCTCCTAAACGTTATCAGCCGTGGGAGCACAATAATTCAGATAACTTAATCAGTTTATACATAAACATTTGCCTTGCTAAGGTTTATACTTGAGCATTTCTATCCTTAGTTTGGATTTAAAATTGTATGATTTTAGTACTCAAAATCTGTTACAAAAGTCAATACATTGCATGAATATTATTTAGTGGAAGTTAATTTTAGCATTTAAAACAAAGCATATATAGATATTCAATTAGCTGAAAACTCAGTATGTCTCTGAAAAAAATCCAAAATCCATAACAGATAATCTTATGCAAGATATTAATGCAATCTTAAATTTTAACACACTAAGGAAATCGCTAACAAAAAAAAATCCGCAAAATATACACTTTAGAAATCCACAGAGCCATATGGAATGCAAGGCAACTTTTGGTCAAAGTAGTTAGAAAAGAGAAAGTGGAAAGACTTTAACAATGCAGTTGCCAAGGAACCATATTAGTCGCCAGCTCATCAAACAGGTCAAGGAAGAAATCACTACACCAATTTTATGCTTTAAGAAATATTCTCGGTCTGAAAATGTTCCTAGCTCATTACTGACTTGAAGTGTTTGGTTACTTTATGCCCACCCTGAGATACCTTCACCACAGAGATCACCTAAAACTGATAGATTTTGACAATTTAGGAAAACAAAACCCAAACAAAATAAAACAAAACCCACAAAATGAAAAGGCTCATCGGTTACCAAGGCACTAAAGTGAGCAGCTGAGCAGTCCCAGAGTCTGTCCACCATCACTGGAGACAGAGGAGCAGACTGAAAGGAGCATCAGAGTCAGAGGCTAATTCAGATCTTAGGTGAGCCAGAGCGCTACTTGTCTAACCCAGGCATTTCAGTTACAGTCATGAAATTTATATAGCAAAGTATTTTTCATCCCTTCCAAACTGTTAAAAACAGTCTGGTGGAAGACCTAAACTCCATAATACACGACAGTAATAAAACTTGAGCACTTGCATGGAAAAAAAAAAATCCACCTTTAAAGAGAAACAGAGAAAGTTGCGTGAATTTATTATGATGAAAGATTAGAGCTAAGAAGCTTGGAATTCACTTGCAGAGCTCAGGCAGTTCAGTAGCAATTCAGAGCTACACTATGGATGCTTTAACACAGAGATGGTTTGCTCCTTAGAGAAGTTAGTTCAAGTGTCCACTGAAATAGTAAGCAAAGGTCACAGTAAAAATGTGGCATTTCTGGATTTCATTTAAGGTAGCCTCCAGCCATCTCTCTCCCTGATTAGATGTGTAGCTGCCACAGCGCAGCAAAAGCAAAGGGGAAATTTGAGTCATGCAGTAGCAACGGGCTGGCCTTTACTGTGAATATTGTGAGCACAATTATCAGCAGGAAGTAGTTGTAAAAACAGGGAGTTGTTTTCAAACTCCTTTTCAGAGTTGGAACAGTTCAGGAGAACATACAACAGCTGAAAACAGCAGATAATACTCAATATGTATTTTAAAAGTATACAATCATAAGATAAATGTTTTCTTTGAAGCCAAAAGAAAACAATGATAATTTTGCATACAGACATTGCTAGCACATGGAAAAGTTCCCAAGGGGATAGAAAGCCACTGACATTGTAGATATACACATACAAAATAACAGGACATAAACACAAGGGGACTTAGGTTATAAATGCACCCAAATAAAAAAACAGAAAAGAAAAAGGGAAAGAAAAAGAGTGCCGCAAATAGTTTCATTTGCTTTTCCTTTGCTGTTCATTCTTTAAGCTAATTTAACCAATGTACACAACCGACTGTCCCCAATTGGAAACTTCTAAATAAAAATTACATTATTCTAAAGGCTTTACTCAAAAAGACTCAATTCAAGGGGATTCTTTGACCAATGTGATGCAAGAGGTCAGATCAAGCAGCCAGAACACTCCCTCTCTGCTTTTATAATCTGGTAATCTGTGGATAATGTGAGAGCACCATGAATCACAGCAAGAATGACCTCATTCTCAGCACCAGAGGAAACAAAAGTTCATGATGAACCAAATACTACTGGAAACCCAAACCCAAAAATACCAAAACAAGCATGCATTTGTCCTTCAGATAGTCCTACATTTTACATATCCCAGCAAAGTACTTACATGCACCAAAATCTCCTCCATTTTCAATATTAACATTTTCCAGGAGGCAAAACTGCCATTTACAGAGATGCTTTTAAAATAACAACTATCACTTACAACAGAGCTTTTTCCCCTCCTGAAAAAAATTAAATAGTAATTAAAATAAAATCTTTCAGTGCCTGACAAACTAAAACAATCAGGAAACCTTCAAACATTATTTCATGCTACTGTGTCAAAATTCTTCTACTACACATCATGTCACATCTGGGAGATACAAGCAAAACTGAGCAGCATGGAGAAGACAGAGTCTAGTATTTCTCCTAGTTAGTTAGTTTTCATAAGTTACCCTCAGAACTCTATTTATTTTTACAAGCTTACGACAAAATCATCCATACCACAGAAAGAGGACTAATGCCAAGGAATCATGACTGCAAGCCACCCAGGAGAAATATGACATCCACAAGAACCGTAATGAAGCGTTGCCTTTTTTAAGTAGCCTTCTCTTTCTAACAAAAACTAAAAGCAGATCTATTAAATATACAAAATATTTAAACATGAAGTCCCTCTCTGTACTCAGCAAGAACAATTCAGCTGGCTGCAAACAAAACAGCAAAGCTTAATAGGACATCTGACTGAAGAGCAAAAAGATTTCTGAACATGAAAACAATTTTTCCTCAAGTTCTAGATGAAATGGAATAGTTCTGTATAAGCTACATAAGAGCTGGGAACTTCCCAGAAGCACTTACAATAACAAACACACGGAGATGAGACAAAAGGGAGGGTGGACACAGAAGTGAAGTGATACCAGAGTGAAAAAACAGCGACAGCATATTTAGCTGGCCCTGAACCCAGTTTTCCAACCTTCAGTTCAACACCCAGTTTACAAACTTCCCTTCCCACATTTTCATGCACTGTTTTTTGAGTATGAATTATCACAATTATATCTCTGCTTGACTTTCACCAATTTCATTAGTAATTAACTAGAACTGACAGCACTAATTGTTTAAAGTAAACATTTCTCTTCCCAGTGACAGTTAACTAAAACAATCAGAAAATAATACCTAAACCTAGTTCTTTTGTAGGAAACCAATTTCTGATAACCCCAATAAAAGCTTTGCCTTGAGGCCCAAATCACACAGCACCAGTTCCGAAAGTTTTAGTTTGCAAATTTTTCTGTGCAAAAAAGTCCACAGAGCACAGGCTGCACTCGAGAAAACAAATAAAAACAGCATTTAACAAATCATACCAGTAAGTACAAATGCCATTTTCATAAAAGCTATCTCTATTTATGTGTAGATTAATGTATGAGGAAAAAAACTCTGTATTTTGGTCTATGGGCTTTGTTTGCACACAACTGCACATCTATTTCATAAAACTGTATTTTTCTATATTCAGTATTCTAAAATCCCCAACTTAAGGACAAAAAGCAGTGCCATACTCCTTCCTAGGTAAATTAGGATGTTTTTCTCACAGCTCCCTTTCCGCACGTGCGATATTCTCTCTTCACAGGTAAGAGAATCAATAGCAGTAACTCAGCATCGTACAACCAACCAAGGTAGATTATTAAAAAGGAGACAGGCATTTCGGGCTGCACTCATACTGCCTCATTTCATGGCATTAACTGGAAGTGTTATAAGTGTAGCTTTCTGGCTCACATCTAAGAGCTGAATTAGCCCCTGACACCAGTTCCCCCCTCCTCTACCTCCAGTCACTGCAGACAAAACCTCGGTAGGGCAACTGGGCTGCCAACTGCACCTCCACTGGTCACACTGGGTTGATTCATTGCCTGTAAGCTACACTAATCTTCAGACTCCCCAATACTCATACATTTCAGTCTTTTCTAAATTAAAGCTGGTTTTTTCCTAATTGTTGTCTTCAAAGCCTTTCCCACTTAGAGGAACGTTTTCAAAAACATGCCGGGCCAGCCGAATTCGCAGCGAGCGTTCAGCACGTTTGAAAATGCTGCTCTTGGAGAATACTGTCTTCAAAGGATTCAGGCTAGGCTGTATTCCTAGTGTTACCAGTTTCAAGTAAATAACCTGCTTTGTGGGACATAATAAGGTATTTACATAGCCGCATGTAAATTTATAACTCAGTGCAACACAACTGAAAAAAAGTAAAACATACTTTTATTGTCCCAAAATGCCTGTACAGTCAACTCAATTATCCAGGATATCAGATGCATAAACTATGAAAAGAATATCTGTACTAAGCTACACAAAGATAATGTAGTTGGTATAGTTACTTTGGGAAAAGAAAATTTAGGCATACAAAGAAAATGTAAATATTAATTTAAAAGTTTTAAGAGACAGGAGGTTAATCTTCAACCTGGATGATATGACCACGTATAGAAAACAGTTGGCTAGATTCAAACAAGAGTCTCCAAAAAAGAAAGAGAGACCCTGTCCCCTGAAACAATAAATTGAGCAAGCGGTGGCAAGAGAAAACAAGAGAGGTTGCTAGGAGAAGCAAGGTTTAAGGAAGAACTTAAAAGAAGAGTGGGGCTGGCAGAGAAGAAAGGGAGAGAGGCACCAGGAAAGGAGCAAAGCTCAAGCTGCAAGGGAAAAAGAAACAAGAGTAAATAGTAAAATCACTGCAGAAAACATCCTGTGTCTGAAGAGAGTCCAAACACATCAGCAGGCATGAAATTGCACAGCACAAAATTGAAATTGCACAGTTTATTTGAAAATAAAGCAGGCATAAAAAAAGCAGCTGGGAAGGAGGACACCAATAGGAAAGACTTAGGTAAACAAAAGAGTTCAGTTCTCTCTCTTTGCCCCATATACAAAGCCTGTAAAGGTTACAACTTTTGTACCAACAGTGAAAGAAAAGTCTCACAAAATTCAGAGGTTAAGATTTTGAAGAAATATTCTGAGATGATGAACTGCTATTCAGCACAGCAGCAACACACGCTTGGAAATGCGAAGCAGCTGGCAGAGACAGAGAAAGAGTAGAAACTAGAAGCAGGGACAAATCCCTGCATGTTCAGAGGTGGCAAAGGAAAACCAGCACTGTCACAAGCCCAACACTCTGATTTGCAGCAGACTCCAAATGGAAGAGTACGGAAAGATGAAAAAAAAACAACCCCGCAAAAAAACCCAACAACAATAAAAGTATATATTTGAGCTATGGTTTGACTGGCACCTTATGCCAACTTGAATGAACAGAATAATCTCAGCGTGCCCCAAATTGGCTTGATTCCAGCCCACCAACACCCCCTTAACCCGGGGTGTTATTTGTGCAGCAGTGTGGCAAACCAGCCTAGGGAACTGTCCAAAAAAAAATAGGGTTTTTTTCCCCTCCCCCTGATTCTGTTTTCAGCTGGATTAACTCCCCAGTTCACGTGTAACTGCACAAACACCTGGGATGATAGAAGGCAAGGAATGGACAGGGGGAGGACTGAGCAGGCAAGGGCAAAGCAAGACGACTCCTTTCTGAAGCCGCGCCAGCTCTCACTGGCTTAAAGCATTCATCAAAATAAGAGCCTGAGATAATCTCTCAGTCACCCATCCCACCTTCTCAAATTTCTCTTTAAATGTAACGCTGTTTGCAGAGTTTTCTCCAGCTTGCTCCAAAACACAAAGACCTACCTTATCTGAAAGGGAAACCCTTAAAAGAAACAACGAGCAAAAGCCTGCAGAATAACTGCTTTATAGTAAACAAATGTCTTATAAAATTGATAACACCCTCCTTGTTTTAAGTACAGACACAGTTCCTGTGCGGAAGTTCATCATAGTACTGCTCTGCTTTACCCACAGTGAACACCCAGCTATACACTTCAAGAAGTAGCACTACAGTGCACAATTAAACCAAAACAAAATCCAATTCTGTAGATACAGAATGGTTTACATTTTCCATGCTTGAAGCCAAGCGTTACGTCTTTGCTTTCATTACCATACTGAGTCTAATGCACTGGTATTAAGTGCTCCTTGAAGAATTATCTCAACAGACCTTTGCTAGGATGGGAGTGCGGCAGCTGCTGTACCCAGCATTAGAATGGCAGAGTTTGCACTTGAAAGTCAGACAATGCTTTCCTGCCAGTACCTCTGAATGCAATTTATCTGTGCATAGGCATTATTTACCCAAACAGTGCAAAGCATAAAACTCAGGTAAACAAGCAGAAAATTTCTGATACTAGAGCCTTTATTTTAAGAAAAAGTACAGCTTCAAAAAAAATGAATTGTATCTCTGCCACTGAGGCTGCTGACTCCTTAATGGCCTTTGGTGGGAAGGACAACAATTGGACGTGTTAAATTTCCCATTCTCAAAGGCTTTAGAGAGAATCGTATCAGCATATGTCATGTAATACAATGACAGAATAAACCCTTCTGTATCAGATGCCTGTAGGCACATAACTGTACAAATCCTTTCGGTTATTTGAACTGGATGCTCACTGCCAAGTACCAAAGAGAGCCCCTGTATTCACAAAGCAGGCAGTACAGCAATACCCTCCCCCTAACAGTGTATTCCTGTTGATCAGAAAACCTCACCTCAGCAGGCAGGAGAGCTCTCTGCATTCCCACCCTCCCTCACACCTCCAACACTCTGCTGGAAAACACCAGACGTAATGGCTTCATGGATGCAGCCAGCTTTCTCCTGAGGCCTGGACTAAGCAACACTTTCACAAATGTGACCAAACTGTTAATTACTAGTCTTGTAGTAATAAAAGCAATTACAGTAACTCACAAAAACCTCCCCAATCACCTTTGTTACGGAGCTTAAATCCTGCATGGAGTTGAAAAGTAGGTGCTTAGGACTAGTTCATCAGCAGTGCTTGGAAGTCAGTACAACACACCACTTTCATGCTAGCTGAACTTCTTAAAGCAGGCTGGTTTAGGCATTTTCAATAAAATAAATAGGAAAACATGCAGCTAAACCAGTGTGCCACATTGGAAAATTCTCAATCCATGTTTTCACTTTAAGAAATGCCTATGCTAAATAAATTAAAAATATGTATATGATCACTGTAGCAGAAACCTAAATAAGTCCTAAGAGCACAGAGGTATACGCAATTTGATTATTAGAGTTATGTTTTCTAAACTAGGTTTGCCTTATAGTACATAAACAGGAACTTATCCCAAATGAGTTACTAATAAAGCATTTTTACCAAATATAGAATAATGCATCTTCATAGGCTATGCTGTAGAGGTATTCAAGGGAGTTTTATTTAGCAGTACAGGAGTAGAAAACTCACACTACCTCTTGGGACAGTTAGCCAGTTATCTTGAGATGCAGTAACAAACATTACCACATATGAATTTACCAACCTGTAGACAAGACACAATATGCAAACGTATCTTTATTTCTACTTCACAGCAATGCACAAAGGAGAGATTACCTTTAGCTGTTACCAGCAGGGTGAGAAGACACCTTCGCTTTCGGAAAGCCCAACAGAAAAGGGCTCAAGAAGAACAAAAAACAAAAGAAAAAGAACTGCAACAGCCTTTCTAACTTTAAAAATATCAAATATCAATTTTAAATACCTTTCAGGGCTAGAGAGAAGTGATGCATCATACTTTGAAATGGATACAATTCTCAACATGACACATTCCTCTTCAAGCACATAATACACTAGATCTTAAATTTAAAACAAATTTGTGTCTTGAAATGTTGCCTCTAGAAAAAGATTAAATTTGGTCCTTGAACAACTACAATACAGCAGCTGGAGGGAGGAGCTCCCATGGCAGGCAAGAAAGATGACATAGCTGAGATTTTAAGATAGGTAACTTGTCAGAGAGTTCAATTACAAGAAGAAAACTTTGAGATGATCTACTGAGCAGGGTATACACAGTCACAGAAATTTGATACACTCTGCATTTTATCTACAGAAAAGGGTGGGAAGTAAGCACAGTTACAGAAAATGAACGCTACACTGTGCCGCAGGACACTGGGTTTCTGTTTCCTTTTTTCCCCATTGCCCTTCAAAAACATTTCATCCTTCTTCATCATGTTTTTATGATGAAGACCACAGTTCCCCTTTCCTTGGTAAAATGCTCTGAAATCTTCTGACAATCTTACTATAATAATATACATTTTGACTCTGTGGTTCCCAAGTCTCTCCAAACGGCCAGAGAAACAAGCTTTCAACTGTGCTGATGCTATCATTGCCCTGTATTTAACTAACTTTATGGCCAATAATTATTTTTCAGATCATGACCTCACCTTTGAAAGGCCCCAGCTACATCCTCTCTTAACGCAATACCTGATATAACTTGTGGGATTATGATATGCAAATCAACAAGGAAGTTTTGCAAAAAAGGGCTTAAGAGCTAAGTGACATCCTGAGCTCCTCACAATGAAAAAAGATGCGATGCACATCACAGTTTCAGCTCTTCCTTTCATGTCCTACTCTACATGCCTTTATTATCCAAAACACAAAGCTACGAAGTTCCTATAACAATTTTGCATTCCTTTATTCAGCTTAAGATTTAGTTTGATTTTGTACCAATTTGCTCTAAAATCAATCCTCAGTGTTAAAGCGTCAACTCCTTTACTGGTTACTCATCTTTATGAAGGGATCCTTAAGGAGCAAAAGGAAAATCCTTTACTGGGAGAGACATGTGGGCAGAGTGGAGGGTAGGAAGGGACCAGAATACACATACTGATACCTTAATGAAAGCTCAGGACTTCAGTAAGCAATCTGCTGCAGTCCTCTGCTTGTCATGGGCACTGCAATTCTGTTAGCATTACTGTCAATATTTACTTCACTTCAGCAGGAACTCCCAAAGACAATGTTGCACAGCATCGGTTAGCGAATACACTGAAGTTAATTTACTTGCAAATGGCATTTCTCACGTTGTTAAAAGTTAACAGTCTTCATTACATAGTTTTAATCAAGATGGAAAATGAGGAATATTAAACTTTTATCCCTGTGTTATATTCTTTTGAATGCTATAGCAATGGCAAGCACTCATGTCTCTCTCAGCACAGAGATTGCTCTTTCATTATCAGTTTTTAAGAAACTGTAAACTTATCTCAGCTGCTGGAATTCTTCACAAGAGGAAAAAAAAAAAAAAGCCAGCAATGATGTACATATCATCTGCCTCTGGGAAAATAAAAAATGCCAGTGATACACTGGGAAAGATCTCCTCAGGCTCCTTTCACACAGTCTTGCAGTAGTTTTATTGCAACCAAGCAGTGTAATTTCAAATAACATTCAACAGCGCACTGATGGCAAGCTCCTAAAATACAGCTCTGCTCTGAACAACAACCGAGAATTCTATTGTGTCTCATGTTTACAGCTGCTCACTGATTGTGTCATATTTGCAAAGCTTTCAAGAAAAATGATAACTTTTTTCCCTGACACTGAGATTCAGAAATTCAGCCTAAGATTTTTAGAACCACCTCAGTCCAACGCCAGACATGCAGAGTCCGCAGAACTTGCTTCTCTCCACAATTTTAGCCAAAAATTCCTAGTGTTTTAGCCAGTATACCTAGAAATGTATATTTAAGCATCTTTGCAAAATCAAATAGGAGAGTAACAGGCAGAACGATACTTCTACAGCATACTACTGTATGAGGTTTAGATGCACATGGGACCCAAGCATATCTACATCGTATCACTGTACCAATGAGCAAGTCATTTTGCTTCCCTTCTGTGCCTCAGTTGCTCCAACCAGAAGATGGAGCTTTTAATACTGATCCTCTCCATAAAATGCTATAAATTCTACACTTGCATCACCAAGACCCTCAGCTAGGAGGGAGCAATCTGAACTCACACTCCTGCTGCCAGAACTGTTTACATATTACAGAATCATAGAATCATTAAGGTTGGAAAACACCTCTAAGATCATCCAGCCCAACACCACTATGCCTACTAAATTATGTCATGAAGTGCCACATCTACATATGAGGTCACTACATTCATACATAATAAATACATCAACGTAAAAAATAAAGAAACTCACTGAAATAACCAGAGAGAGAGAAGCTGAACTAGGTATCCACCCTTTCAAAGCCTGGCCATTCACCTACAAAAGTTTCCACTTGTTTGTTCTTCTCCTGACCCCACAACTCTTACATTTCAGATTGCAAAGCAACAACAGTTTCAAAAGGAGAAGCAGCAGGGTTCAGACCCTGACTATCCTCTTGGCTTTTAATTCCCCTTACAAAAGTAAATCCAGGTTTTCTGCAAGTCAGGAAGAGGCTTTAGTTACCAGCCCTAAAAAACATTGTTTAATATAAAATAACAATCAATGAGCACCTGTCATTGTGTCGCCCATCAGAAGATGGATCGCTCTGGACTCTGCGCAAAAGACGAATTCTCCATACAGAGCACTAGCCAAATGCTTAAACTACTGAGCAGAAAGACAGATCAACTGCACAGCTCAGCAAGGTGTTGAATGGTTGGACTCGATGATCCAGCGCGTTCTTTCCAACCTAGTGATTCTATGACTCTAATGTGTCATCTACCCATCCATTTTACATGGCACCCGAATGGACACATGCTCAGGGGAAACTGGCACAGCAGTGGATGCTGCTTACTTTGATTTCAATAAAGCTAACGACATGATCTGCCTTGGCGTTGTTGAAGCCAAATTGTAAGTCATCATGGTTTGGCTACCTGGCCTAGAAAATAAGTAAATTGGCTGGACTGCCAAGTCTGAAGGGCCATGATTAATAGTTGAAGGGGCGGTACTAGAGGGATCCCTTGGGGGCAACTCTGTCTGAATGCAAAAAGCACCCTAGGCAAGTACGCTGGTGACATCAAATGTGGGGGGTGGTCATGGCATCAGAAGGTGCGACTGCCTTCTCGAGACTTCCTGAAGTCTCATGCCCAAGACAGGGTGGGACTGACCAGCTAAGGAAAAGGAGCTGGTGATCCCCATGTTCAAGGTAAGCAGGAGTCAGCAGCATGGTCTTACATCGAGAAAGGCCAGACACATACTAAGTTGTATTCGAAGCTGAAGGAAGTGGTTATTCCCCTCTATTCAGTAGCTGTGAGGCTGCACCTGGAGATCCATGGTTAGGTCTAGGTTTTTCAGTCCAACTTCAGTACTCTGGAATGACTACAGTGGAGGAACACAGAGATGAATGACAGACTGAAGCATATGATCTATGAGGAAAAGCTGAGACAGCCAGGCTTTTCAGCCTAGCTTTAGGGGAGATCTAATGCTGTCCTAACTACTCAGTGAGAGAAATATAGAGAAGATGGAGCCAAATTCTCAGATAACACAGGCAGAACAAAAGACAACAGATGCAGTTTGCAGCAAGAGAAAATTAGATTATGTGATTAGATGTTAGGAAAAAAAAATCCTTGCCATAAAGGTAGTAAAGCACTGCAAAAGGGTGCCCAGAGAGAGTATAACACATCCACGGCTAGAGACAACCAGCACTCAACCAGAGTAGGGCTTCAACAATCTACTGACAACACGACTAGGGAACTGGAGAGGCATTCCAGAGGACCCTTCCAAACTAAGTAATTCCACAATCCTACATAGGGGACAGGCTCTCTGGATTGCCTCCTATGTATTTCATCACCCTCGGATATATTGTCTAAACAAACATTTCCCTGTATGCACCACACCTTCCCCAGCTGCTGGAGAGCTGGTGGAAAACACTCTGTATTCTCGTTCCTCCCATCCTAGAACCTGGCAGTAGAAATGACTGTTGTGATCAAACACTTCTGTCACACTACTTTTTTTGCAGCTTCTTTTTTTTGGTGTTGTCCTCATATTCTGGATACTGCCCCTCAGCCAAAGTTCTTGGCTCCTCATTGTGCTCCCAACTTCTTCAGTTGCAACACAAGGAAAGTGACCAGTTTACAGCTCTGCTGGGAGGGCTGCAGGCATTATCAGCAAAATCCAAGGACTAGAGCATTCCTTTGTTTCATCACTGAATGACTGTGAGAAACAGCTGAGACACTGAAGCCACCAGTTCAAAGACTGAGGAATGAGTAGAGCAGCAACCTATAGTTGAGTTGCTTTCCTCTGCCACAGTAAGAACTTGGCATTTAGGCAGAAGATAAATATCAAACTGGACATTGCCAAAAATATTCTTCAACCAAAAAAACTCTAATCTGAATATGTGCTGGAAATAATTATTGGCAATGAACTAGGTCCTCCAGATGTGGCAAGAATGCAGTGATTTGGGAGTCCCTCAGAGACAGCAGGACAGATGCAGTCCATCTGTTGCATTCTCTAAAAGAGTGATCATTTAAAAACTAGAAATTTCCGTATAAAAAAGAAAATTCAACCTAGATTCTGCAGAAGTTAACAGCACTCATGGGAAAACCAAACTTTCGACTGCAGGTCAGTACAGAATAGTGCATTCTCTGATTTCAGGTACCAACTGAGACACAGCAGCAGAAACTGGAGCTCCAGATGTTTCTTTAAAAGAAGACTTCACTAACCATTTACAATTATTTTACATTTTCTTCTTCATTTCCTTGGAGATCAAGAACGGTTCACTGGTGATTTCAATAGCAAATTTCAAAAGAAATATTCTCAATTCATACAGCCCAGCTCTTTTGCCCAACAGGAAAAGTCACAGGAAAGAATCTATAATCTCAGTTTTGGAGGTGAACAGGCATAACTTCATTAGGGAGAACGGGGGAAAAAAAGTGTATTTTTAACACAAGTTAGCCAGAAGGAGACAAAACCCTTGCAAAGCAAGGACAGAGTCGTGCTTTCTCAGAAACTGGCAAGTTCAGGTAACCTCTCAATTTTTTGGCAGGCTAACTTGAAACACCAGCTCTTTGTTTGTCCTAGAATCGTGCTGCACATTACAGTACCTGAAATGACAATAACAACTTTGTTTCCCCTTGGAAATTCCAAGGCCAAAAGGCTCTCTACAAGAACAATAAAAATTTAAAAGGATCAATTATAAAAGGACAAATACTGTAAAATAGATAAGGTGATAAATTCTCCTGACAGTAAGACAGAGGCAACATTCAGAGTTCTAGTTTTTATGTAATAAAAGATTTTCACATTTCAGTTAGTACTTGTCATGTTGCTGAATATGCATTTTTACTGCAGTTTTCTCTTCATGTTAAAAAGATTATAGCATATTATAAGCCAGACAATTTTTTGTCCCCACTAGAAGGATTTTTTTGAGTCTATATATTTTCTCTCTTTCAAAATTTGGTTTTCATCATGAGTAGTTCATATATGATAACATAAAATATATCGTTCACTATTCCTTCCTGCTTACCAGTATGAAAGGAATCTGAAACACACTCTACTTTCTACTCCCTGTTGAGGCACAAGTGAAGACTTTATTTTTGGCAGACAAGCAGCTTCTTCACTGAAGAAACAGTTATATATCTCCATTTAAAAATACCGATTAGCAAATCTCATAGAATTTTACCAACACATCCAGTCAAAATATGACTGAGATTACTGTGTCTCTCCCAAACTGGAAGGATGTTGAACGTAAACAATTCACTTAGAGCGGATCTCAAGATGAAAGCTCTGCAATTTATGTTTTATTGTCAAATATTTAAAGGATTAAATCTAAATAAAATACATAATACACTAGTTTCAAAGCATACATTATCTTCAACATCTTATTTCCAATTATCAAGTCAAACTAAAGAAGGCAGAGGAAACATCTGGCTTCAAAAGCAGAGCTCTGGAAGAAATCAAGATTTTGGTTCTTTTGGGTCTCATTTAAGGCTCCTATTTTCCCAACCTGCTGAAACTGGGTAAGATGGAAAGATTATTCTCTCTCTCAAAGGGGAGAAAATAGCGGACATACCACCATGTGATTGGGTATTACATCATTCGTACTTAACAACAATACTGAGCCAGTCTGGCAGTTCAACTTAAAAGACATTTTGTTTTGCCTTCTAGGAAGGACGCGGACTTGCCATAAATGAAGGCTCACAGCAAAAAGGCTAGAAAAGGCTCAGCTCACAATTTTACTTGGCATAAGATTACAAAATGCTAAAAGTCTTCCACTGAGAAGCACTTCCAGTATGAAGTTTGTGTGCAAAGACCAGGCCATGCAAACAAAATCCTACTGACAAATGTCCCAAGAAATAAGACAGCTCTTGAGAAGTACTTCTACTAATTTTTAAAAGGCTTATACGTTATTAGGACGTGAGAAATCATTATTAAGTCTACTTTCAAGATACAAAGACAGGTCAGGTATAAGAATGAATCCTGTTTTTCCAAAATAAATTTGAAATAATATTGTTTCTGAAATACCTTCACTTTGTATTTATAGCATCAAGAAGTGCAAGACAAAAAAAAAAGCTGCATAAGATTTAAGAATATGATGAAAGTGGACACAGTTTTAAGAGACCTCAAGCTAAAATAATATTTGCTGATAGCCAGCACAGAAGTGCTTGTAGGTCTCAACGCACTGGCTTTTATTCACCCTATTTTGCATTACTGATCTTAATTAAACTATTTAACAATATGAATTTGTCTTCTAAGACATCACTCTTACTGCATTAAAATGCAAATGCACCATCTTCAAAATGATTTTAATGAAGGAGAGCATTTAATTTTCTAATTGACTTCTAAAGTATTAAAATGCAGAAAACATTAGCAATGGCTACAACCAGAAATATTTTTCAGTGACCGTATCAAAACCATCAAGCATAATTGATCAAGTTTGCTACCAGGATTTATTTAAACAAACCATATGATAATGCTTTTTCTTTTTAATTACTTCTTGAGGGGGGTGGGCGTGCAGGGAAGGAAGGGGAAGCATCTCCTCCACATCCCACACCTCATCCAGCATATCCTCTGACAAAAGCAGGAATGTGCTACACAATGACCAGCTATACCATACTGGGTTTTATTTAGCTGGTGTTCGCAATGTGTTGGCTCCCATCTGGTCAAAAAAGCACCCAGTTACAATGCTGGTTTTGCTGACAAGGCACCAAAATTCAGATGCAGAGATAAACTTCTGAATTAAACAGAGGGTCAACCCAATCATTTCCTCTTTTAAACAAGCTTTAATATTGTTAAATATTTGTTTTCAGAAACATGCAAGGATCGCTGAAGGTCAAAGACATCAGAGGTGTGATCCCCTTCCTTATCATTCCTCCTTTGTACTTATGCCACTGGAAGGAGGCCTCTGCCATCACATTTCCCTCCCCTCATCCATCACCCAGAACTCATCCTGCCTCATTAGTTTCCATGTCGCTGCCACCATGTTTCAAAGCAACACCCCCTCTCCCTGCTGCGGGTTAGGGCTGCCCCTCCTATTTTTACCCTGGTGTTACTCATGCCTTCATAGCTCTCCTGTCCCCTGCTTCTGTTTTTCCCCTTGTTTCACCTTTACCATGAGAAGGTCTCTTAGTTCAGAAACTCCAAACTGGAACCTAATTACTAATTGCATGATCTGTGCCCTTAATTTTATTAATTATTATTTTTATGCATGCAATAACAGACAGCTATTACGTGCATTAAAAATTTGGCTCAGATGCTTCTGCTGTACTTCTGTGTTACACAAGGCCAAACATGGTGACATGGACGGGGTTGCCAAACTATGAAGACTTCTTCTCCCTGCCCATAATGGAAATCAAGCCCAAACTGACAAAAGCTTCAGTAGACCTAATCCAGTAGCCTACAGAGTAAAGTCTGTCTGTCCTTTTCAAAGGGGACAGTGATGACTGGGTTTGTCCCAACACAGAAAGGTATGATGGGCAAGGGTAAATTAAATCAATTTAGGTGCAACAGTTCTAGTGAGCACAAACCCCATGGGTTTCAGCAGTCATACACATTAACGTGCTTTGGGCAAGAGCTGCCTAGAGAAAGACTTGAAAATCTCAGCCCTGTAAAGAAATAGAGTATTTCTGCAGTCAAATTTCAGAGGAGGATTACTTTGACTTTTATTGTTCAAAATTTCCCTTAAATAAAGAAAACAAACAACAAAGCTACAAAAACCAGCCAAAATCTGTAATCTTGTTCGGCCACCTTGTGACCCTGTCCCCTTCTTTATCTCTGCAGGTACTTTGTTTAATGCTGCATTATGGAAAAGTGGACAATTCAAGCCACCTGCTGGGTATTGACATCCTGAGGGGAAAAAGGCTGGTCACTCTACTACACAAAAGCTGTTGGGAATTTCTTCAGCAAATTCTGTGGGGCAGGATCAGGTCTCCCCTTGCCAGCACCAGAGGTCAAATACCGTTCTATTCTAACTTAGTAAAAAGTTAACAGAAAAGCAGATTTTCTGAATGTGCAATTCTTAAACAAAACATTAGCCTAAGCATACACACATGCAAAATTACAGTCCTCCTGCTTCTTTTGGTTGATATATTTAGAAATCCTATTAGCTGGAGAGATCAACATTCTTATCTGAATTTCCAGGATGCTGTAACATGCAAAATTAGAGCAGCTCTCTTAAGTGGGTCAATTATCACTACTGCACTTACAGCAGCTTTTCCCCTCCCTCCCTGCAGCATCCACAATGGGCATTTAGCACAAGGATTTGAACAGTAAGATGTTGAGTTAACACATACCACAATGTAAAGTTTCCTTCCTCTTTTATATTTTCAGAATCTTACAGAAACAAAGAAAGCCATCCAAGTACAGAATCTCCACATAAAAATTATGGTCTCCCTGCAGAAATCTTCGATGACTTTCAGTGACAGGGCACTGCAGGATAACGCTAGGCAGCAATCACACTCACTGTTTTCCTGCCACATCCGAGTGGTGCACAAGTAAGGTTTCTGGCTTTCACCCAGAAGGGACAAGAGGAGAACCTGGGGGCCACTAACCACCTCCCCACTCCTGTCCCCCAGGTGCAAAGCCATACAACCAGTTTGAAAGGCTTCAGGTTTTTTCTTCTCAAGAGCTAATTCTCCCTAAAGACATTGCAAATCACCAGATTCAAGTGAATAATCGAAGTACCCGGCAACACTTCAGATCCTACAAAAGACATCCATAGAAGAATCACAGATATAACGCAGAACCTCAGGAAGGACAGGCTATTCTGCAATACAGCGAGAGGTCGGGACGGATAACAGAGTGAAACAGCCTCGACTCCTCCTGCCTTGCTGCCCCACTGCCAGCCAACTGCATTCGCAGCGTGCGATCAGGAGCAGCCTTTGCAGTAAGGAGATGCAGTGGGAAACAGAATGGAGCCATGCAATGGAGCAGACAACGTCAACAAGCACGTGGAGAGGAAAATTTTAGTTTCCCACTAATGGGAAACATGAAACGTGCTTCTCTGCAACATAGTTCCTTTATACATATCTCTCTACACAGCAAAAGAAGTGTGAGGTGGTACTGCAAGTGAAAAAACATGATTCTCCTTTGCTTCATGGAAAAGACTACTGCATGTGCTGGCTTCAGGTCATGAGCACTGCTGTTGAAATTCAGCAGTTCCAACCCTGGCTGGAGAAGAGGATTACAGAGAGAAATTACGGTGCAGAAATTAAATTTGTACTGCTGGCCCTGGCTGCGCTCTTCCCAACATCTTCACCATTTTCTGCTGTGGTACCAAATAGGAATGATCACACAAGCCAAGCATTGCCAAACACATGAACTATTTGGAAATAGATGCAAATAATGTGGGGTAACAATAGTCACACCCTACTGAAGGTGGCAATTTTTCATTAACAGACTGAAACTCTTCCAGCTAAAATATATCCACTCAAAAGCATATCGATTTAAAACTTCAATTTGAAATAAAGTGGACAAGGCTTTTCCAAGACTTCACATCCAAGAAAATGCTTCACTAGGAAGCATTTCTTTACCCAGAGGGTGGTCAAACACTGGCCCAGCCTTCCTAGAGAGGTGGTGAATGTCCCAAGCCTGTCAGCATTTAAGAGGAATTTGGACAACATCCTTAACATGTTTTAATTTTTGGCTATTCTATTCAACTTACTATGAATTAAGATCTTGGCAGCCATTAACACTCACAGAAAAAAATCTATCAAAATGCAATAATTTGCTTTTGTAAATATTATATGTATTTCAACTGTACAATTTAAAATCAATTTTAAATTCCTTATGTCCTTGTCACACTCAACACTTGCATAAAACACATTTTGAATGCAACTGTATTTAAAGAAAAGTAGAAGGCCAGTTACTAAAATGAAAAGTCCTTATCTAAAGAGAAATAGAAACTGGTTTTATTAACTTCCCTAACTTGAGCTCTAAAATTTTGTTGATTAAAGCCTAATTTCAAAAGTTAACTTTTTAATTGGGAGCACTCAGGCCTGCTGGCTCCAGGAAGTTTTAGTAGAGGTCAAAAGATTGCTAGAGTTCTAATTTTTCATTTCTAATAAAAAAGGAAGTCTTGCCCTTTTCCTTGCAAAGATAGACCTCAAAGTGTTAGTAGGGAAACAAAGAATCTATCCATCAAAGGCTCTCATGGCAAGGTTATACAAAGCTTCCCAGGACAGTATGGGAGCTGACAGAGCTTGCTAATGCCCAAGAGGAGATTAGCTCAATTTCTCTGGCAAAGACCAACAAGGTAGAAAGGCTCAATCTAGACTAGGCTCTGCATAGTCTAGGATTAAAGAGACCAGTTCCTTACTCCATCACAGATTTTCAGGGTAACTTTGAATGTGTCAGCCTGAGTTCTGCAACTGAAAATGAAGCTAAACACTCTCAACTTCCCTTACTGTGACATGAAAATAAACACATTAAACCAGGAGGCATTTGAATAGCTTGGCAATAAAGTACAAGTACTGCAGACAAATTAGAAATAACAGAAGTACTGCCCCATTCACTGAGGAAATGCCCTTTTTTTTTTTCTCCAAATCCTTCTTGCCTGCTGGGATCCTGCAAGACTTCCCACATCTTCCCTCAAGCAAAAGGGATGTTCATGAGGAAGCAGGGGAGGAAAAGTGCCTTATGCTTTCTCAACAAGCACAAGTTCACATGTAAAGGCACCAAGGCATCCAGTTTTCTCCTGTCGCACATTTAAAAGTTTTTTTTCCCCTTAGACTTCTAGCACACAGGTTCTTCTGCAAAGCAACTCAGAAGAGAAGCCTCACTCAGCTGCCCTGGACCGACTCTAGAAAGACTCGATCTCTTTCCTCTGGCTACACATAATGCTGCTGAAAACCACCTGAATAACTCAGGCAACCCTCAGTCCCAGACCGTGGGAAGGACTTGGCAAAGCCCCCAGCACTGAGACTGATCAGCTTACTAGAGTGGGGGAAACCTGCCCCGAATTTACCTCCAAAGGCAAACAGAGGAATATTTACACAAGATAGCTGGTGAGGTGACTTTGCAAGGACTCTTCTCATGTGGAAAAAGGTTTTATTTACTAAGCTCTAACAAGACAGGATTTGGCTTACAACTAAGGGTGCTTTTTCCAAAGAGCTTCAAAGGAAAAGAATAAATAAATATAACAACAAAGGTGCACGTGTAGGGGATAAAAGACATTTTCCATGTAAAACTGCTGTAAGAAAAACCCAGGTGGTAGCATTGGAAAATATTATGGATAAAATAGTGGACAGTCGAACAGTTTTACTAACATGTATACAGTAAAAAGGATTGCAAACAGAATGAAACACTCCTTGATTAAAACAAACTGATATCCCACCTGGAAAATCCTGGCCGGGCTCTTATTGTTCCTAAGTGACTCTAGAGCAGCCACAGGTTACAGCCAAACCCATAAGTCACTCAAACACCCTGCCCTGCTCTTCCAAAGTTCTCTCTCTCTCAGAGCAGTGGGATCAGCCAAAGAGTCCTTTGTTTCCATTCAAACATATGTAGGGGTGGAAAAGCTGTTTGAAACATTAAAGAGAAACAACCGAAGACTGTAACTATTCCAAGAAACAAATTAAGAGCCAGAGTCTGAAATGCCGTGAACACTGTCGGTGCCAGTTGAAGTCAGATGTCACTGGAAACACTACACATCACTCAGCTCCTGGGAGTGGGACAACAGGGTCCATCAGACTTGAGGATTTAAGAAGCACAATCTCCTTTGAATGTATTTTTTGCCTTATAACTGTAGTTCTGACATTGATAAGACACATTTTATAAAAAGAAAAATAAAGTTTTTATAGGTAGCTCATCAAAAGGGTGAAACACTTCCCAAATTCAACCAGTCGCTAGTAAACTGTCTTCCCTTTAAAATATTAACACCAACAAGTAATAAAAGCAAGGCAAATGAAAAACTATGTCAAAGTTGCTGCACTGTGGATTCTTGTGCCAAACAAGCTAATAAAAAACAAACTAATGTAAAATCAATTCAGATCTCAAACACTACATTAAACTTTCTCAAGAACTATAAATAAAAGCTGCACTATAGATATTTTTTTAATCTAAAAAATAGTTCTAGAAGAACATTAAAGTATTTATGTTGCTGGAATATTTTGCATTTTTGCATTAATTAAACAACGTATAAGAACCAAGAACTTCATGTTTTTGTATTTCATGCTGAGGTTTATTCAGGCATAATTCAGACTGCACAGTAGACTTGGCTACAACCTTCCTCCCATTTTCACAGAGGCTGGCTGGCGACATGTACATTATGAAAAAAGAAGAATAAGCAGATAGCCATGCCAGATAAATACATTCCACTCCCTCAAACTGAACTCAATGCAGACAATTAAATCCTGTTTTCCCTCTCCAAACTCTTCCCACTCCTTTGGTTCTGCCACTGGAGAGAACACAACATTTCTTGCCACTTCAGCCACTGACTACATCCCACTCTGCCTTCCCAGGCCACACACATACTTTCTTCCTTCTGCCATAATATTTTTTAAGGAATACACTGCCTGCTGTTTCAGAGACTAATCTGTTCCCAGCTAATACCTCTTGCCTCCGTAACTCCTGAGTGGCTCCACTCAGCCACCCAAAGCCAAGGTGCAGCTCTGAGGATGCTGCTGCCCTTCACTACTTCCATGTTATATCTTTCCTCTAAAATACATCCACCAATCTTCAGCCTTTAGCTTCCATTTCTAAATTTCTCCCAAACTTCTTAATAACAGTTCTATAAGCCACGTGATAATGAACACTTTAAATTCAGTAAATCTACTTACTGTTACATAAATCTTAAAGCATTACAAACACTGCATGTCCTTTGCACAGCACAATTTGCCTCTTTGCATGCCATCCTCTGCTGGTGTCTCCAGAAGACCCAAACCGACTGCAGGCTTATTAGCCTGAACATGCATCTTCATTCTTGATAAAGCATCTTCTCCTGTGTGGCCATCCTCTACACCTGGCTCTTGGTCCCCCTGGACCAAAGGTCCCGAGAACATGCTTGCCTCCTGTAGTATATTTTTATATTGCCAGATCTAGGCTGGAAACAAACATAACATGCTGATAATGATCATCTCAATTAATCTGCAGAGGCTTAAACATATTTTAATTTCAAAGGTCAGCAATGTGCACCTGTGGCTCTCAGGTTTCCAAGTTTCTAATGAAAAGGAACTTACTTTTCAATGTTCAGAATCCATAATTTATAAGGTTTGTATTTTTAACTACATTGGACTTTAAATACTAAAAGACAAAACGAAAGCCCAAACAGCAGAACACTAGGGAGAAGTTGAACGCTCTCTCCCAAAGTAACACGGCTAAATTCCTAACATCAACTACAACATAAAGTTTACCTGCTGGATTATTTTTTTAGAAACAGTAACAAAATTGAGCCATACAGTCAAACACTACCACTTCTTGGTTCCCAGGTGGCACAATAACCGTGCAAATCAAGATGGAGCACTTTGTGACAGTAATATAGAAAGACAGAGCCTATCTTTGCAGTCTTATTCATACTTCACTCCTAGTATTTTGTGTGAAGTATCACACAGGATATTATCTCCATTTAACAAAACTCATTGTGAAATGAATTTACCTACTTATGAAGCGCAACCACATCAGTACATCTTGTGCGTAACTTAGATACATGCTGAAATACTTTAAAGAATGATACCTCAAACAAGCAAAGGATTATTTTGTAATTTGCTAGAGAAGTTTGCCACACTTGCTGCACAGATGGCTGCTACATTACAATGTACCCACTTGCCTAGTACAGCATATACTGCTTTGAATGCTTTTTTATTAAGTCAAGTGGGGAAAAATGGATTTGTGCATTATGGCTAGGCTATCATTCAGCAGCATGAAACAACAACTGTAAATAAATGACTTGAAAAAATGCAACATGGGCATAGAAAACATTAGCAAGGCATTTCAATCACACTGCCTCCATGGTAATGATAGAGTTAGTGTTCTAAGTTTACACAGAGATTTTAACTCAGAAATTACCAGTGTAATAGGTAAGCCTTCCTTTTAATTCCCCTATTCCTGCAAAACCACGTTTTCAAAGATACAAATGTTGACCATAACCTATCAGAAAGCAATAATTTTAGAATACTGGATGTAGTTTCTGAAACTCAAAATAAAATCTCTATCTTAAAAGAAAGCTAAACTGTTCAACTGCTAAAATAAAGAATGAAAACAGCAATTTAGAAAAAGCTCAAATCAAACAGAATATTGATGATATGTACATATTGCTTTAAAGCAGAAATGAACTAAAATAACAAAGAAGCAATTGTTTGATACCAAACTCCAAATTCCAGGAACTGAAACACAACATGAAATAAACAAAAATATATTAAACAAATAAATATGGATGGACATCAGTATTTAAAGCTGAGAAGGATTTTAATTAAGTTCTAGAAGAAAAAAAAAAGAGGCGTCGTCTAGAGGCAAGGAGCACTCACTTGCACCTCTGGCCATTGGCTTCCTGAACGATTTTCAAGAAAATTTCAGAACTTATCAAATGCCTTTTTCCCCGAAATTAAAACAAGAATGATACTGTCCTTCCCACAAGCATAAAAAAAAAGCAAAAAACCAAAAAAGGAAATCCACATATCTTGATGGAAAACCCACTGGAAGGCCAATGCGTCTTTACTACTGACAACTCAGGAGACCTGGGGTTAATTTTCATTTGTTTTAAAACAAGAGAGAAAAACAGAACAACAGCAAACCCCCACATTACACACAAGTAATCCCTAGCTAAGCACAGGAAAAGTGCAATTTTATAATAGAATAAAATGTTGAGGAAGAAGAACTTTAGAATTATTGATGGGAGGCGGTGACATTTATAACTCCTTGCAAATATTGTACATTTAGAAAGGGAAAAATTTTACTTGAACCATGGGGAAAACTCCCATTCACTTCATTAATATAAATACTTACCTTTTCAAATTTTAGAAACAAGGTCTAACTCGGATAACTGACTTGCTAAAATTCTTATTTATTTAATTAGGTTTTTTAAATGTAAAAGGATACGAGGAGTTCCTTCCGTTCTACACACCAGGTAGAGACATGCAGCAATTACGTGGGTCATCTTTCTCCCCCTCGTTAGACGCTTGGTCACTGCCATCTTGAAAAAATTAAAGGCAGTATCCAGACAATGTTGATTGAGTTGAAGCTGGTTTCCCAAGTGGTGAATCTGACGTTTCCCTAGAAAAATTAAAAAGGAGAAAAGAAAATGCTTAACATCTTTGTAGTTAATATGCTTTTGGGTTGGGGTTTTCTTGGTGGGTTTTTTTAAAGACAAAATTGAGGGGGTGGATTTTGTCTCTGTGTGAAATAAAATAACCTCTCAAGTTTCAGAAACTCTATATCCTCAGCTCCTCAGCGCAAAAAAAAAAAAAAAAAAATCCCCCATTTTAACCTGCTAGAATTGAAATAAATGCAACCAGTGAGCCCCAGAAAACAAAACATCAGCAAATGTCCCCACAGAGTATTCAAACACAAAATATGATGCCCCCCACTCCAAACATCATCTGACAATTAACTCTTGATTAGCTGTAGCAACAAATGTCAGAAAACCAGAGGTCATGGTGTGTTTGACCTGGACGTGCAAATAGAGGAGAGGTTTTACTGCAACTCTCCAAGAAATGATGAAGTTTGCAGTTCCTCTAACCACAAGTGAAGCCCACAAGGAAAGGAGTTCTGCTCCAGGCTTGTCCATGATCACCACTGATGGGGAGGCACTTCCTTCCTCTGAACACTTTCGCACCAGAGCCTTCATTTAAGGCTTGGCTGCCAGACTGCAAAGATTAGTTGGTGGCTTCAGGAAAACAAATGTGCCTTCACCCTTAAATAAAAGAATAAAAAGTAAGTGTGCTTTGGATGATTCATGGCAGGAAATGGTATAGCTGCTGGGACAGATGTGGGAAGAGAGGTCTGGTCTGTCCTCACAGCTCCAGCTTTGGAAGAGCGCACTGAAAAGACAGCTTAAGTCAAACATGCGGGAAGTCATGAGGAAAACAGAGCACTGCAGTTCCTCAGCATATGGGGTCAGACGGCACATCAAGAAAAATCCTTTAATTCAATGTGCCGGGCAGATGTTTCCAGTACGTGTATTTACAGGAAACACCCGTCTGCTCTCTTCAGAGATGTCATGAGTAGCTTTGCTGAAGGAGGCAGAACGCCTGTGATGCGCCTCGCTCACCATCACTCACAGAAAGTGATGGCAACCCCACAACGCTTACCAGAACACCAGCACCTGCACAGACCACATGTCTTAGCTTTATGCAAATCCCTACACCATCATCACTAATAACATGGTAAAAAAGCTTAACCTCTGAACAACCTTCTGCCAAAGATGCTGCTTTAATTTGGCTTTAATAAAAAGTGATTCCAGAAACACAGCCAGGGCCTGAGAGACTCTGGCCAAACAGAAGCTGCCACAAAGCAGCAGCTTTTCCTTTCTGCAGAAATGGCAATTAGTGCACTCACCAACAAGATGTCCATTGAAGCACGTTGGTCAACCAGGTGTAACGCATTTGGATGAGGAAGTAAAGCAAAGGAAGGATGCGTCACCTTCCACAGGAGGTGTGGGTACAATAAGCTACTCAAGAATAATCCAAAGCCCATTAAGGGAATAGTTTTTCCACTGCCATTAGCAGTCACTCACCAGCCTCTAATACAAATACATTTCCAAAAACTGAGACGCTAATTAGCACTTGCCCTCCCCTGGATTTTATTTCATACTCCACAATCTGTAAGCTAAACTGCAATCAAGACTTCTACACCCCCAAGAAAGAATCAGTTTGCACTCACCCATGGGCAAAAACCAAATGCACTTATTCTTGAGAACTTAAATTCATTTTTGCTGTGGCAGCAAAGTAGCTTCCCCGAGCAAGTCCACCACAGAGGTCAGCATGGATCAGCAAGGCTTTGGAAAGCCCCCCTCCTCCTACCACCTAAGCTTCCTATTTTATCTGGTTGTATTTTGCACGCATGACTGTCAAGATGAAGACACAAAGAACTGTCATCTGCAGAGATTTTATGTACTACCTGCAGATGCACAGCCACTTAAAATAAGTAAATAGATACGATCATGCCCACATACCTCTCCCCCAGCAGCAGGGAGATCCAGATTGGAATCCCTGCAGCAGTAAGCACACAGCATTCCCTTTAAATAAGATGGTTCAATTCAATGTCCTCAAAGTCACAAAGGCAGCTGATAAAAAGAAAGCACTTCAGCAGCTTTAAGTGTTGTCTGAATTTTGCTTTTATGTAAAGCCTTTGTGAAAACATAAAAATAACCTCAGTGGTTCCTGTGGCAAGGAAGAGCCATGTGTGCTCCTGAATGCTTCTTGGGCTAATAGTGAAGCTGGGATGTGGGTCCCACCTGGCTCTACAAGGACTGGGATGGCACAGGCCACTAAGCAAGGAGAGGTGATAAGGCCACCACTGTGGCAGCAGCTGATGTGGTCTTGGGCGCACACCAGAGAACGGCCCAAATGAGCTGGAAATGCAAAGAACAGGACAGCAGTCCATGAGACTTCTCCACTGAACTCACCTAGGCCATTCCTATTACAAGGCAATCCTTCTCTCAAGACCACCACACTCATCCAGAGCTCCACATCTCAGAGGGCACTTCGGAAACAAAGACCATATCAAAAGACAAAAACATAACACTGAGAAAGATACTTGAAATTCATTTCTTTCATAAGTTTTTCTTCTCACTGAGCTGGTCCCATGCCCAAGCTACTGTTAATATTCTCCAAGTATTTAACTTTTCCTTAATTTCAAATGTTGAAATACAATTCATCATAACCTATCGTAGGTAAACAGTATGCTTGCTTGAATAATATATGCTTTTTTAGCAGAACTCTTCATCAAAAATCAATATTTTAAAACACAGTTACTTTAGGGGTGACCACTCATTGTCTGCTGACAAACACCAATGAGACCTAAACAGGTACTCAACCACTTAGGAAACGCTATTTTATTGACTACTTTGCTCAAACTTCAGCAGATCAGCAAAGGCTTTCTGTGTGCTGGTACACCTTCAAGCCACTTTGCAGTACTATGTCAGTCATGCAGTTTGCGGAAAATATAAGACAGCTTTTACACTGCCATTGATCCCCAAAATGAACAACTTAACACAGGACAAGAAGCATCTTAGAAATTATGTGCATCTTAATAAGTAACTTGGTTTTGTCCTTATCTGATACAAAAGTAATGTACTGCTTATAGCATCATCTAAGACAAATATTTACATTCTGTAACCAGTCTCCTACTTACTAAAGAAAGATCAAAAGCTTTGTTGTTCTCCCACTGCCTCCATCCCTTGAATTTAACATGACAACAAAATTCTATTTTTCAAATATCTTACATAAACCTAACCAAAAAAAAAAAAAAAAAGAGCTTGAAAAGTTGGCATTAGCAATCATACTTCCAGATTTCTCCCCAGGGAACACAAAATACTTCGTACTCCTGGTTCCTTTACAGATCCAAGAAGCAACTCCATTCCAAAGGTAACTCCAAGAAAAGGCAGGTATCTGCCAAATGGCAATGGCCCCAGTGCTTGAGCTCAGTACCGAAGTGTTGTAGAGTGGCCTCACCACAGCCAGATGACAACCACGAGTATGTAAATTTGCAATTTCCAACCTTTTCTGCCCATCTTACTTCCAAAGCTGAAAAAAAAATGCATCTCCAATATTTTATTTAACTATAAATACAATTATTTAATCTGTTGGTATCTGAAGAACAGATGTACATACTTAGAGAAACTCTGCGTAAGACAATAACTGATCAAAATAAATTCCCTATCCAATGCTCCAGTTACTGTTGACAGAACTAAACAGAGACCAAATATCCATTCATACTATCAGTTCTCAACAGGGCAAGTCCTCGTAACTGTACAGTGGTGGCCATAAACCTTGCCAAGCGTTCTTATACCTTCTTAACATGAGTGACTGCTCCTCCAGCAATATGGTCAGCACAGGGAGGAACTGCAGAGCAGCTGCAAGCTGCTGGGATGGGAAGATAAGCAATTCCTTCAAGCAAATCTACAATACTGTATTATGTCTCTGAGCCCTTGAACATACTCCCACTGCTCCTTGCTAGCTGGGTGGCATTGTATAACCTTCCATTTGCTGTTTATCTACTGTCTCTATGGCTTGCTCTAGACTACCAGCACGGCTTCAATCAGCCTTAACGAATGGCTAATGCCCTTTCAACCAGTTTGACCATATGGTCTCAGTGAGCAGTGAGCTGGTCCAGTTATCCGCAAAGAATGCAACAAGCCTTATGATCTCAGCCAAAACAGCAGGAATATCCATCATTACAATGCAATTCATCAGCAATCTGCTCAACTCTGTATTCAACAGATTACCTTGCAGGGTTACAAACGTAACAAATTATCTGAACTCTAGAAAAGCACAGCCACATCTTTAAACCTTGGTGGGCTCTAGGTTATAAAGAAAACTCAAGACAACAGCTTCCTGACTTTCTTATCTTTTTTTCCAGTAGAACAATTTTTTTTAAAGTTTGAGTGAGACGCTCTAAAAATCTTGGAACTACTACTATCTCATTAAAATAAAGGAATATCATCGTGTGAAACAGTCAGAAATAAATGTTACTTTTTTTTTTTCTAAATTGCTAGGGAAGGGTACAACATATAAGACAAAATATAGAGGGGGAAAAGTAGTCCTTTAGTAGGTTCGGCTTTTATTAGTAACTTGCAATAAGAGTTGCCTCTTTCAGGCCTTACAGGTTTTTGACAGATCCTGGGATTCTTTTTTTAAACCAAAAGAAATAGAGCCTTTAAGGTCAAAGCTTACACTTCACGCTGCCTTTGCAATTTAGCGATGGCATTAAAGTGATGTCTAAATATCTTTGGGGAAAGGACAAGGAACAGTGTCCTTTTAAAAACACAAGACAAGCTCATCAGCAAGGTTACAGAAATTCTCCCCCTTCTCTCACCAGTAAAACAGTAAAATGATTCTCCTCTAAAGAGCAAAAGGACAGAAGTCTAGAAACCATAGAAATTTTGTGACATATAGGACACACACCAGGAAGTTTCCATTTATTTCTCAAAGGCTCATCATACCATCAGGGTGGAGAGGGACGCAGGGGGAGAAGAGAGAGAGAAAAGCTTGCACTTCTGTAAGCAACACACAAAAATCAAGTTCCCAGGCTACCAAGTAGTAAAGTTTATCACACTCCTGAATCTGCATGTAAAAACAAAAGGCCCTTTTCAGTTTTCAGTTCCAAGCCTACTAAAAAAAGTGTTTCTACCCATCCACTCCCAGCATGCTGAAAGAAACACCATCATCTTCTCAACCAGTGCCAACCACAATGCTTTGAACTGCCACACAAGACCTGAACTGAAGTTCAGATAGGATCACTATCCTTTTATTTCAGAAAATTTCTGTTCTTTTGTTGGAGGAAACAGTGGTTATTACAAAACAAAATGTGTAGGCCAGAAATCACTGTCACAAAAATAGATTTGCAGAAAACCTTGGTAATATTAAATGCTTGCACAAGAGGCAGTTGATAGCAAAACTGCAGCTTAAGTTATAATAGGAACAAAACAGAAAAGAGGAAAATCAGATCCATTCTTTACAAGCAATTTTCTTTCTTTTATGATCTCGTTACTACAGAAACATCTTGTTCTCTTCCACTCTTCAAGAGGAATCATACCTTTTTTTGGATCCCTTAAAAGTCAGTAATGTCAAGTAGCTACAGCTATATATTACTCTCATCTGGTTTCTGCCTGCTTATCTGCAGCCCTCCCCAAAGACTGACAGAGAGTGTAATACTGCTATTTCAAAGCAGTACTTTTCCGTACAAAGCATAAGCTTCCAGGGAAATAACAGGCAGTACACAGCCAGAGCTTAAATGAATTGTTATTATGATACTAAACTGCATCATCTAAATCCAGGTATACAGATTTCCCCCCCTTCCTGCAATTTGCTCGAGGGGCTCCGGAAAGTAGCAGTACCTGAATTGGGCTGTGGAGTCATGTTAGCAGCACTAATCTTTTTTTTTTTTTCAGAAGAGATTGTTATGGTAACAAACACAAGATTCTATTAAAGGAAACATTTTGGATGGGTTTTGCTTGAGTATTCATTTCTAGAATTTAAATTACTTTACCAATTGAATTTCACGTGCAGATTTTATTCTGCATTTGGTTTTTCACTCCTTTTATTTCCTTCATTTGGAAAAATGCTTCCCAAAAATACTCCAGAGAAGAGGAAAAGAGTGCTTTTTATGTGTGGGCATCCCTGCGAGCTTTGTCATATCTTTCAATTTCAGCAAGTCCCAGCTCAAAGCCTGAATGAATTTCCTGCTCTTTGCTGCATGCCAGGCTTCTATGTTATTTGTATTACAAGTAAAACAAACAAACAAAGCCACAACAGGGAAAGTCCAGGAACATCAGCAAGGCTACTCTTATGAAAGCTGGTCCCAGAAGCCTTAACAAGGGTTGAGCCCCAGGATCAAAGACAAGGAAACATTTAAAACTCAAACAATGGGGGGAGCTGGAGGAAACCGAGGCGATGGCTGCAGTGATCACACCAAGCATTTCCAGCAACACGCACAATACTGTGAATGAGAAGGAGCTTTATTTCTGTGAGCCTGTAATGAAAAAGGCCAAGGAACAGTAAAAGCAGCACAGTAGGACATTACAGCAGTGCTGCCCTGGCGCAACAACAAATTCAAATTTCTTAAGGATAGCTAAGGGCTATTCCCAGTCACACCTAATTGCCTACAAGGAAAGTGATAGACTCACAGAATAGTTTGGGTTGGAAGGGACCTTAAAGATCATCTAGTTGATGAACATGCTGACCCCATTCCCATACTCTGCCTAACTTCAGTCTAGCTCCACAACCCCATTTTGTCACCTCTGATCCCAGACCTCTGCTCTTCTACACAAGAACTCCCCAGTTCCTTAACAAAAGGTGTCAGTGCCAGGGCTGAACATCCCAGAGCCTGTGCATGACAGAACCTGCTCCGACTGATGCATCCCCCTGCCTGTGCCACCTGGCAGACCTGCTTTGGGGACTGCCCAAGGGTACACTCTGTTCCTGTTATCTCATCTCCTTCCCTGTGATATTCCAGCAGTTGTACCAGCACAACTGTGTGTGGGGATGCACAGAGAACCAAATCAGCAAACTGATCCTTGTTAAAAATAACCCTGTGAAATACAAAAAGACTTAGTCTAGACCTGTTTACTAAAGGATTGATGCCTCCACTTTATCTTCTTAGGCCCAGAACCAGACTATCTCAGCACAGAAACCTGTATTCAATTTCCCTGGCTGCTGACAACAATCCAATCCATCTATTTTGTCTCCCATGAGAGCACCCCAACTACCAGGTGCAGCTCCCCCTCTCTCCTGGTAAAGCCCTTACATTGCATGTCAAATGTTTATTCGTTCATTCAGCTAAGAGAACTAGCATGCGTCTTTAATGGCTCAAAAATTCAGATTGTGGTCACTGCTCCAACCACTTCTTAAATATTTCACACTAAGCTACTTTTCTTTCACCTAGAAAATCTGCTGTTAACATCTCTTCTCAGCATTTATCTGTACTTCTTTAAGTATTCATTCCCTCAAAACTGGCCCTTGTATTCCATTAATGCAAAGCAGGGCTGCAAAGCACCCATGTAACTCCCCCACCCTCCTCAGGCACTTTTTCCATTCCCTGATTATCCAATACCACTACCACATAAATAGCCTCTTTGCATAGACAGCAACTGGCCATTTGAATTAATTTGCCTTACCCACTCTGAAAAATCAGGCATCATAAGCAGTTCCTTTGACTTCTCGCATTCAGTTTCTGGAATTCTGCTTCCCTCACAGGTGGAACTTCTGCTGCTGCCACTTCATTTCCATATCTAACTGCTACCCTCACTTCAAAAACAGAGTAGAAGCCATACAATTTATTTATGGATGGCACCTGACCTATCGCTAATCTTGCCCCATCATCCTTAGACAAGGGCTTGCTTGCTTCTTACCCCTGCAGAAGGATAATTTGGAACAGGCTCCCCACGGAAGTGGTCGAGTATCCATCCCTAGAGGTGTGCAAGAAAAATGTAGACATGCCACTTTGTGACGTGGTTTAGTAGGCACGGTGGTGTTGGCCTGATGGTTGGACTTGATGATCTTAGAGGTCTTTTCCAACCTTTTTGATTCTAGCATTTTTTTTTTTTTTTTTACCACAGCTAAAGAACTTCTTGTTCATGAAGTACCTACTGAACTTCACTTCTGGTATGAAGTTGGAAACCCATAGCCAATGCTGACATTAAAAAAGAACAAAACCCAACAATCTGAACATATGGGATCACGACTGTTTTAAGTCAAGCTAAAGCCCAAGCTGTTGCTGCAGACAGCATTCCCACCTCTGATACAACATTTAGGTGGCCACATGCTGGTCCAGATTAGAGAACTTGCTCTGCTGAAAATCAGCCCAAAGAACAAAAAGTTAAATTTTCATTTGGAACGGTTCCCTCATAACTCAACAAGCAGTCTCCCAAGCCCTAATAGCAGCAGAATGTGGCTGGGGTGAGGAGAAATGCTGTCAGCAGCAGCATACACGTGGATTGACTTAAAGCAAATGTGAAACTGCAGCCTAAATGGGTCAAAGAGAAAAGTACACACGATCCATACACTTCCTCCTGCTTCCCTGCTACTGCTTTCAGCCCTTGCCACTCCACTCATACAAGTGTGCTTACACAAAAAAAACTGACATCACAGTTAAAACAAATGCTAACATGTTCATTATTTGTTTGTATATTAGAATGCTTCAGGTTGCTTAAGATTAATTTTGGAAGCAAGCAAATATGAACTTTCTTAATTCAAAGTCTTGTCAAGTGCATTTTTTACTCACATAAGATTTGCAGCTGTTTCAAAGCTGAAACAGTTGGAAGGCTGCACTGCCAGCAAGAACTGTGAGCACACGTATGATTAATGTAGTGTAGTTCTTACTTATCCGACATTCAGGGAATTAGAAAGAAAATATTTAAGATACCAAAGACTTTTAGGTAGTGGTAGTTTTTGAGCATGCAAGATTTCCTCCTGAAAGCACCATCAGTAGGGCTTTGCTTTAATCTTACTTTGTTATGTTTGGACAGTGATTTTTTTTTTTTAAATAACATTTTAAATGACAGTTATTCTTAGAGATTCTTCTATATCTACATACATGTAAAGCTTTTCCCCACACTTATCAATTACCAATTGTTACTCCTGTCACAACAAGAAATGAAGCATTCCTGCTGTCACACAGCATCAATGCTGATCTAAGCACTGCCTTCAACCGTCCAAAATCATCTCTACATCACCAAAAAGATTTGTTCATAACATAACCTGACACTTTTGAAAAGATCACTTTTAAAAACTTTTTAAAGCCCGTAATTCTAGCTTTACTAGAAAGATCAGAACTTGTTTCATACCCACAAAGCAAAAAGCATTTAACTATTAAGTAATTGACACCAATCTAAACAGCTAGAAAAACTGCAAAATCCAGCACAATATAGGGGAAAAAAAAAAATCTGTTACTTATTGGTAAATATCAGAATCCTTAAAACAAAACAAAAAGGAAGACTCAACACAAAAGGATCCATTGATGCAATGGAAAACTTCACAGACACAAACACTATATAAATCAGTGCAATGTTATCTGCTCACTGACAGCAAGCTCTAGTGCCTTCCCTGCAGACCACGGTTTTTGCAAGGCAAAGAGTGAAAACTAACAGGAGCCATTTTTCAGAGCCTTGCAGACACCATGGAAGCAGGCAGTAGCCCTGGGAGTCGAGGTGCTTCACACTGATGAGAAAAATGCAGGAGATTAAGGCATTCCCTGGCTAGAACCACCACTGAGGCCAAGGGGACAAGGACAAGAGCAGAAGTAATTGAGTTACTGCAGCTGAAAAACTACCACTTCTTCACAACACTGCAGTAACTATTAGCTAAGTGCCTGAATATTAAGACTGTTTCAAAAATAATTTAAAAAAACTTCCTGTTTAACCCACCTTCCCTGCTATGAAAGCTAGTCCAGCTTTTCCCTTTTCCTGCCAAAAGGCTCCTGTGTAACTCTTTAAACTTTCCCTACTTTCTTTGTCCACCTTTAATACTTACCTTTTCAACATGTCTGAGAATTTATTTGGCCTCAGACACATGCAGAACAATTTTCCTCTCCTAGAGTTCAGCCCTGCTCCTCTCCACACCAGCTGTTCTGTCAAAATACAACTCTTACCACTATGTTATTTTCACTTTCCATCACCCAACTATGTAGACAGGAAAGACCTTCCTGACAGAGACAAATACCTACTCTGCTTTCAACCTGTACTTGACTTAAGTTTGCTGCTTTTTCTTCAAGACTGAAAAAGGCCTGTGAGCCCAAAGCTATTCCCGTGTTGAGGGTTTTTTTCTTTCCTTCCCCCCTATTTCTATGTGCAAATCTAACAAAGGGCACTATCTCCCCATTCAGACCTTATCTGACTGGTGGTCAAAGAAGATGCATGACACAGTAAATCCAAAAGTAAAAATATCAACTAATTGGCAAATTCCTTAAATCATCTCAAGGAATGGAAATGTGGTGAGAAGGCATCAAGGGAAAAAGGATGCAGAGAGAAGTAGTTGAGGAGGGGTAGAAAAGAGAGGCAGTTATTAAAGATATCAAAGGGATAAGAGATAAAAAAATGATCTAAAAATGGAACCAGAAAGAGGGAAGTCAGCTCAAGCTGGGAAAGGCACAGAGCTGTTAGGAAAAGCAAGAGAGATTGTATTAGGTTAATACTTAAGGTATTTTTATATAAAGCTGACAATAGCGATCAAATACTTCTTCCTTCATAGAGAAGGGATAAGAAATCTGGCAGTTAGGTAAGAGAGCATCAATCTTTATCTAGGTTGCAGTTAAAGAGAGAAATACTGCCCTTAGTTTGTTTCTGGCACTTGAGTCCTTCAGCTACAGATAACAAGCAAGGAGTATGAATCTCAGATGGCTGCTCTCCTTGGCCACTACAAAAGGCCTATTTAGATCAGAGCTACAACTGCCCCCAACCATTTTATCTGTGTACTGCCCATAGATGATGGAAGAAGTTATGGACAGCACTTCAGTCTCAACTTCACATTTCATTCCTTTTTAAACTAAAAATAACTGCAAGTTGCCACAAATCTCAGCGAAACAATGTAGTGCATCAGTGATGTATTTATCAAGTCAGTCTTTTCTGGTATCTACTTCAGCTTGGAGCTGAAAGGAGATTTATGTTTAAAGAGAGAATGCACATATTTCAGGAACAGCCTTATATTTCTTTAAACAATAACATTTTTATAAGTCAGAAGTACAGACTGTTCCAGTAAAGAAATAAAATTACAATACCATCTATGTATTTCTATGGAACCAACATGGCCCACAGACATTATTCAAGTATGCCAAATACTTGCTATCTGTATGTATGTGATCTCTCCATTTGTTTAAAGCTACTCTTTCCATACAGGATGTCATCAGCAGGCTGAAAATTGGGCTTGTTCAACCTAGAGAAGAGAAGACTCTGGACAGACCTTACAACAGCCTTCCAGTACTTTAAGGGGCTACAGGAAAGCTGGGGAGAAGCTCTTTATCAAGGAGTGCAGGGGCTGGATGAGGGGAAACAGTTTCAAGCTGAAAGAGGGGAAATTCAGATGAGACATGATGAAGAAATTTTTTTACTGTGTGGGCAGTGAGGCACTGGCACAGACAAGTCATGTCTGCCCCATCTCTGGAGATGTTCAAGGCCAGGTTGGACGGGGCTTTGAGCAACCTGATCCACTGGGAGGCGTCCCTGCCCGTGGCAGGGGGTTTGGAACTGGATGATCTTTAAGGTCCCTTCCAACCCAAACCGTTCTATGATTCTGTGATCAGCAACTTTTCTGGTAGGAGGGAATTCACACTAGACTTGGCTCTTCTCCTCTGGAATCCCAATCATCCGAGAAATAAAGATGGACAACCCAGTGGAAGGAGGGATAGGGGGTGGGTGTTTAAACCCACGAAGACTGAACTTACAGCCATCACCACAGCACCAAACATGATTTGTTAAGACAATAGCAGAATATCACTAAAATTCTGGAAGACAAAGGAAGTTTAAGCCATAAATAAATATAAGTGTGAGTCCATGCCTAAGAATTAATAACATGAAACCAGAGGAAAAAGTAAGCACCATGTTAATGGGAACTTACAATAAAACCCAGCAGACCTTGTAACAGGGAACTGATGGAAACCCCCACTGCTTGGAACATATGAATCCAAGAAAGGCAAACCAGGAAAAAATTGCATGATATGGAATGAGCCCATATTTGAAAAATGGGTTAACATGATTTACTAGGTTAAAGTAACTTCTTATGCTTTTGCAAAACTGTATAAAGCTTGAGAGAGGCTGCCTTGATGACAAAATAATTCTGTATTCTTAACTTACAGAATAATGGGGGAAACCCCTCACCGTTTCCTCCTCAACTAGCCATCTCTGCTGAGTCAGTACAACAGCCTTCAATCAGACAGACCAACCTGACCTGTATAGCAAACACCCACCTGCTCACTCCATTCTAGTTTTCCTAAATTAAATATTGTATTAATAACACTCAGGGAGGATAAAAAAAAACCACCAAAATACACACACAAAACCCCAAACAAACAAAAACAACCCCCACAAACACAAAAAGCTTAACATTTGTTCTGTGACAAAGTCTTAGAAAGGTTGCCCATAACCCCATACCCAAATCTTTAGATACCAACATCCTTTGCTCTCCTAGATGATCCACTTGCCTCCAGTCCTTAATAGATAAAGAAAATTTTGAGTAAGCACAGTTACATTTTTCTGTTCTTTATATGATAAACCTCAAGGATCAATTACAACAGGGTTTTTTTCTGCACAGTATGACTCCAAGATAGGATGTGAGATCATCCGTTAAACATATGTATCCAAGACTAGAGGCATTATTAATTAATTTTCCCCTAGGTAATGTGGCATGGTGAAAAATACCTACTAGAAAACATACTGACTAAAGACTTCAACAGAAATCAATGCATTTATGTGACAATTGCTATGCAGCAACCTAATAGTTCTCGTTAAAGGAGATGTGGACTCTTCTCCCCGATGCTGTCACTGCTCCTACAGAGTAGACACTTTTGTCCAACAAAAGGAAAAATATTGATTGCAACCTACTCCAGAAACAGTTACTAAGCCAGTTGTGAGAATAATCTATCTGAATTTACTATTGTCTGAGTCTGGCTACTGACAGGTCTTAACTTTATAGCATTTTTCTGATTAGTGACGCTGTTTGGAAAATCTCTTTTTTTACATAAGTTGGCTGTAAAATACTACCTGCCTCAGTTTCAATTAGGCAGGCGCTGTAAACACCAAAATGAGTTTTTCTGTTCTCCTCTTTGACTTTGTGGAGCTGCAATCAAGGAAGGTGCCCTAAGGAATCATTTAAAATCATAACCATCTCGAACCTAACTAACATATTGCTTTGGCTGAGTCCATAGAGTAAATTCTATTTACCAAAATCTTTTAATACCCACAAGAATAAGCAAACACTTCAGTCAACTGCCTGCCTCAGACCTGTTTATACTATAAGCAGCTCCTCACTGAAGATCTACTGTTGCGTTAATCAACCTCAAGGACCAAGCTCTTCCTCTGCAAAATAATTATAATCTGGCCCATTCTCCTTTCTACCTTTTGTATTTTCATCTAGCTTGCTAAGAAAAGCAGACAGGCAGTTGAAGTTCTGCCCAGCTTTGTGCAAGATGACCTATGTCCACACATCCACAGCGCAAGCACCTGCAATAGCAACAGGACACACTGAAGTTAAAACCTCTGCATGGTCAAATGCCATCCTACTACATTATCATGTAACAGGAAGCATAGACGCCCCTTTGTTTAACCCAGCTTCAATTATTGTGAGCATTCAACTCCTACTGAAAGCCACTCTCCTATAGATGTGAAGCTAAATTTGGCACAACCAAACATATTCGAGGGCCTCAAATCAGTTGTGGTTTTAGCTTCTTAACTGTGCCTCTTATAATTTTGAAATCACAGCACTCAAACTTTGACAATACATTGTTCCAAGTGGCTGTTGTTGTTTCCCTTCTATACTTTCCACAGACTGAACCAAGAATGGATATCCGACATAAGGATCCTTCATCTTAGCTTAATAGTGCATGAGTATGTCTGGAGGAGACGAAAAACCACACGATTCTGTGTCATAACACAGCAGCAGGTGGCAGTTCTTCACTTCGGCTGTGAGATGCAGAATAGACAAACCATTCCAAATGTACTCTTTGAAGAACTTGATTTTTGTTTCCATGTCACCACTTGCACTCCCTTATGTTCATCTTTATCTTCTGCTGAAGTTTTCTTAGGATTATATTTGGTATTTAATATTCAATGTCACTGTAATCTACAACTTGACTTTCCTGGCATGACAAATCAATGCTTCTCAGAAATCCAAAACAACCTCAAAGCTTTATTTCTCTCTATTCAAGACTTTGATCAACATCAAGTTTGCTTTTCTTCTTAAAGGTGTTATCAACTACTGCAATGATCTTGGAATTAAATTTGTTGTATATATCAGATCAAAAAGTAAAGAGCAGAGTTGAGGGGAAAACAGAACTACCTATACATACAGTATGAAAACCGCCTAGTCAATGATAAAAAGAGTATGAGAACACCACTGTAATCTATCAGAAAAAAAACCCATTATTTCTATTTCTCTAGGATCTGAAATAGGGTGCAAACTACCCTGAAGGACACCATCTGCACAGCACACTCTCCATGGGCAGAGAACGGAAAGAGGCAGAAGTATGTTTATGATCCACAGGACGTCTAACAACTTTATTTTGACCAAAGCTACAGATACCCATTTGCTCTCAAGAAAGAAGCTGGCAGCGAGCAAGAGTTAACTTTTAGTATAAGGCCAGCTGGAATAACACAGACCACTTAGACAACAAACGTCACCTCACAAGCACCCTGGATTTGTTCCAAAAATCACTTGAAAAGTGGTATTCTTTCTTGACACACTCAAGGACTGATTCAGCTTGCACCAGAAGCAGTATTTTTCTTTCTAGTGCGTGTTAGGCACGATAGCTTCTAAAACAACTTTGAGATGATTTTGAATACTCACAAGATACACATTTTCCCACAGTATCACTAAGCAAGCTTATAAATTATTTTCCTTGTATTTAAGCTCAAAAACAAAGATTGCATACAGTTAAAAATGTCAAATTATTTTCTCATCTCCCACCCCCGAAGAGAAAGAAGCCCTTAGATAGAAATATATTTTTTTCAGGTTGACAGGGACCGTATTTGCAAAGCTATTCACCCACATTAATACTGCAATGAAATCACTTACTACATTTTAGCTGACATTCAATAATTTCATTTCTAGCTATTTCGCTAAGCTCACAAGAGCTTTCACAGCCAGAGAAGTAAGCAAACATAACACCTGCTTGGATTTGGCAAGCTGCATGGGGCTCAGAATAATAAGGACCCCTCTAAAATCTCCCTCATTTACAGATGCCAAATTGCTGACGATAGGAAGATAGCTGTGCTCACCTTCAGAAATGAGGATGAATTTGGATTAGGAAATTCTGAGCATTCATCTCGCATTTAAAATGGAAGCTGGCAGTTAGAGAGAAGTGAAAGATAAACTGCGAGCTGTTACTGATTTACTGCCTTTTTATATAAAGTCTGGTTTCATCTCTTCACAGCAAACCCAGGACAAGAAACAGGAGAGAACACAAAAAAACAGCAGCCACAGCTGTACTTGTCATCATTTTTATTTTCCAAGAACTTTTTCCTAATCTTCTAATTATTAGAAGAAATCTACTTTCTTCTTTTATAACAAATCAGATAAAATATCAGAGGATGAATTTACCAGAGACAGCTGAAAGGGGAAATCTGACTTCCCCCATCCGTCCCACCATCACCCCTTGTACCAGCTCCCAGTGCTCTTCAGATTTTGCACTGAGCCACAAACCACAGAAAAAAAAGAAAAAGCAGCCAGTTTTCTACAGACATCAGCCAGAGCAAGGAAGGGAAGTGAGACAAGTGCTGGCAAGAAGTACAGCAGCAGCAAGCCTTAAGAGCAGCTCATCGGTAACAGGCAACTCCTCTGACTTGTCCAAGATGCTACAAAGAGTTTGGAAGCAGAAGTTCACAGCTGTCCATGTACTCCCTCAAAATGTGCAGTATACATATTCCATGAGCAAAGACATCAAACTCCAAAACTGATTTAGAAACTGCCTTTTCCCATGTAAAAGGAATCCATCTATATGCATTTGTATAAGCCTGCACGTACAGGCACACATGCCCAAAGGAACCAGAAATGCCTTCCTGTATCAAGTAGTTCTGCAAAACTCCAAAAATAACTACCAGGATGGCTGCTACAGATAAGCACCCATGTTTTCACACCCATGCTACCTCATGAGAGTGTTCCGAAGACTCTGCACTGTTCATATCTCCCTTTCATGGAGGACAACATCAAACTCCCTAAAAATGAAGAACATCAAAAGATGTCTGTGTTTTATACATCAGTTTTGCAAGGACTGGAAACGTGACCTCCTGCTTCAGCACGCTCTGTATCACTTTCAAAAACAAAACCTCAGACCAAACCTAATGATCAATTTCTGGAAAGCAACCCATTCTCAGAAAGTCACCCTAAATGGACTATAACGCAAAGTGCAAACTGCTGAACTTTACACTACTCCCTTTGAGCAATATCAAGTTCATGATTCCTACCATAAAAATGTGTGGAATGCTTTCCCTGAACCTCGATACATAAAAGCAATCAAATAACATATATAAGGTACAATGTAAATATTATTCATATACATTGTCCAACGAATGACAATCACAGAAGAATATGTATGTGTCTGGTTCTGGTACATGAACCCAGCTCCATGTATACCTCCAGAAACCCAAACTATGATCCTAAACTGCTTTCTTAGTATTATGCATTTCATAATATACTACCCAAAAGTATTATGAAATAACTGTGTGGGTTTACAGCACTTAAAGGAAGAATATAGTGTCTTCTAAAAATCTCATTCCTAATTGATTTTATTAAAAAAATCATTTATATGCTCATTGGCATTATTTCACAATCAATTACGTTTTCATTTAATTTATGTTGCGTTTGCTTGGGATAGCTTTGTTACAACAGCATGAAGGCTTTAAATCCAGGTGATTAAAGCCAGACTTCTAGGTGTATATTTGGGATCCCAAACAAAAATGCCAAGCAAAACACAGCTCCCACTGACATCCAGAGCAAGACTAAACAGCATAGCTCAAAAAGAGGTTTAAGCATGTTGAACCAACTCCTTGTCACGCTACTGTCTGTTCTTACCAACCCTGCAGCCTGGGTTCAAGAAGACCATGCTGTACTTCTGTATCTATAGGCATCATTTGCTTGCAATTTCTATTAGAAAACAAAAACTTACTATATAGCAAACAATATAATCAATTTTTCAAGTGTTACATTCTCAATTTAGGAAATTATGTCTAAAACAATAGTAATAATAATACCTTAAAGAGTCATATGAATTTGACAATTCTTCCTCTATCCCATAATTACTTAAACTTTGTTTCTGTGTACGCGGTTGGCAGCACTTAGGTTTATTCTATGCATCAAAGTACTTGGTTGTCTTTATCGTCCAAAACGTTTCACTTATTTGAGTACAAAGAGATGGGAGAAGGGGGAAATCTTCATCTAAAGGAATAGTTTGCAACTTTAAACTCAGTTTCCCATAGCTTATCCATAAATAGCCAGCTCTGCAAAGCCTTAGGAAAAAAGCGACTCTTTACAACTCTAATTGCTGTGTACAATCGTAGGGGGGAAAAAAATGACATTATTTTATATGCGTGATCCAAACTTTTTTTCTAAATAAGAGAAGAGCATTACACTATTGAAGACATCAAAAAGAAGCTGTGTGTTAGAAACCCGGATTTTTTTTTTTTTTTCCTAAGGAGCGTCTTTCCAGAGCAGTCTGGAGTTCTTGCCCTTCAAAACTTACAAGGATAAATTAAATGTTATTCAGGAAAAAGGTTACATTCAGCTTATGAGGAGACATCACTCTTCCTTCTTCCATCTGTGACAAAACATGAAATACCTGCACATTATTTTCCCTCACGAGTTAATGAGAGCCCTCACGAACTCATTGCCCAAGAAGGAATCACAAAGGAATCAGCCCAGGTTCCACACACCCAGCTTTCAACCTCTTAAATTATTGCATATACCATTTTTACATCTGAGATGGTCATAATCTCTGAACAGCTGACAGAAGAGCAAACAAAAGTTTCAGGAAAAGCTCTACTTCAGAGGCATGGTGAAGGAAAGAAATTCTCTCCCTCACCACTCCTCCCATGAAATTACAGTTGAATAACTATGACAATGGCAGAATTTAAATTTATTTTCAAAAAGTGTTTCAGGCAGCGTGTAACAGCACCACCTGGTGATCTTCACTGCACAATGTTTAATAAGACATACACTAAAATAAGGCATAGTAACCAGCATAGAACAACAAGTTTTAACCCTGGTTGTGAGGAATTTTTCAGTTAAAAATACAGGCAATTTGTATCAGCCAGCTTCTACCGGTGAGGGGGGAAAGCTTTTGACATAGCAATGGCTGGTTTAGTAAAATTCTGAATTAGCATTTTGGTCCTAATGAAGCAAGAATTCTACTGCTGTTACAGTGAAGTATCACAGAACATCTCATACACATTGCTGGAAAAATTGTTATGGATCTTGAAAAGAAAAAGTACTCCCTAAAGACGTCGCAAGCGACAAGAACTCTATTAAGAGTTGCACATTTCTTCTTCATCACTCCTTTTTAAGCTGTGACTAAATTAGCACAGCCTGCGCACTCCAGGGTGTGTGCTGGGAGGAGGGAGGGGGAGAAAACGGAAGATATAAAGGCCTGAGGCACTTCAAGCAGAGAGCATCCATCTGCTAGCAGCAACGAACAGCATTTCTAAAAAGCTTCCCACTCGTATTAAGTCAAGCCAAAAGAACAGAAAACACCTTCCCTCACTCTGACTGTGCAGGACTCAACGTAACAGGGCAGTGAGTTATAAATAAATGTTTAAAAAAAATAAAACTTGAGAGAGCAGCTCACCATGCAGTCCTGCATTCAGTCTCTCCTGCTGCAAAGCTAGCTTAAGAAGCTCCTGCTCAGCTCTACAGCATCCACTCCCTCCTCCAGTCTGTGGTGGCATGTGGAGGAGTGAAATGATCAGAGGGAAATAGGAGATTAAAAAAGAAAGAGTTAGTTCTTTTTATTATTGTTATTTTGCTTGTTAAACCCAGGTCTATTCACTGCCCTGGTAAACAGACGTATTGCCCAAGCTAAGGTCCAGCACATTTGGAAGAGGGGAATGGGAAAGGGCAGCTGAGAGATGGGAAAGACAGGGATTAAACTAGCTCTGCTGTTAGAAATCCTTACTGGACTCCAGATCTGCAGCTCTACAAGATGAAGGCCACTGATGGCAACACAACTCGGAGGAGTTCCAGACCCTTTTTTACACAACCCCTGTTACCACCTGCACACCACAGCACATTAGCTCTCAGGGCTGACACAGCAGCACAGCAAATCATTCGGGTTAAAAATAACTTGCCTCTGTGTGCAGAGTTGTTCTGGTTCAGGCTAGGACCAGGACTTCTTTTTCTGTTTTTTGTTGGGTTCTTCTTTTTGAGCAGGAGATTGACCTAGATGCATCATGAGACCTCACTTGGAGTCCTCAGCACAAGAAGGACATGGATCTGCTAAAGTGAGTCCAGAGGAGACCGCGAAGATGATCAGAGGGCTGGAGCACCTCCCAAATGAAGACAAGCTGAAAGAGTTGTGTTTTTTCAGCCTAGAAAAAAGAAAGCTCTGGGGAGACCTTACAGCAGCCTTTCAGTACTGAAAGGGGCTACAGGAAATATGGGGAAGGGCTCTTTATCACAGAGTACAGGGGAACAGGATGAGAGGGAATAGTTTTAAACTGAAAGAGGGGAGAGATAGCTGAGACATTAGGAAGAAATTCTTTCCTGCGACGGTGGTGAAGCACTGGCACAGACTGCCCAGCCAAGTCATGGATGTTATGTCCCTCAAGGTGTTCAAGCCTAGTTTGGATGAGACTTTGAGCAACGTGATCCAGTGGAAGGTGTCGCTGCCCATGGCAAGTCATTTGGAACTGGATGATCTCTAAGGTTCCTTTCAACCCAATCCATTCTATGATTCTATGATCTACTGATGCACGTGGCAGCATGGATCCAGGACACACAACCCTTCCACTGTACACACACTTCATACCTGCTACAGAACCCCGTCATTTCTCTGCATTCATATCTAATACCTACATTCCCATTTCAGTCTTCCACCAGCGTACTGTGTTTGCCTGAGACTGCTGCAGCAATGGCACTGAGCAGGAGCCAAAAAGTCTTTGCCTGAGTGACTTTTGAGTACTGTACGCAACAGCAGTGCCCGTTCATCTAGGAGGACATGACACAACTGAGAAGGAAACAAGGACAACCAAAGCTACACATGCAGCTCTGCACAAGGAATGAGGTGATCATGTTGTGGAGAAGCATCACCATGTGCTCTGACTCTGCTCCCTCAGCTGCCACTGGATGTCTGCAAGCTACTGTGCCAGATGTACCTATGCAGGTGTTGTTACAGCCCTACAACAAGGATACAATGTGCCTGCACATGCTTTCACAGCCACGCTTGAGCTGATGCCACCTGTATCCCACTCCAACAGACACACACTGGTTCCTCCAAGACCATCAGCCATGACAAGGTGAAAGCAGTTCGGGATCACAGCTAATTCCTGTTCAGCTGCAGAGCACAGGTGAAATGAGTGCAAGCATGTCTGCAAGAACACAAGCAAATAAATCAGTCTTCCATATAGAAACAGTATATACAGGCATTGAATTTTTTTCTGTTGTTAATCCTATAGCAGGGTCCAGAAGTTTAATGCTGTGGCCATTATTTAAGAAAACCCATCTTCCAAGAAAACTGCAATAGCTCCACCAGCAAACCACATTTGCAGACCCCTCAGGCTCAGGGAACGCTTCCCTGCACTGTCGCATCACTAGCTCTCCAATTTATTTCATAGAGCAAAACAAGATGGCACTTCCAACACATAAAAAAGGAACTAGGTGCTATCAGAGAAAACAGCATTAAAAAACAACATTCTCCTCTTCAGCTTTTGAACCATAGTGCCTATAAAATGAAACAAACACTTCAAAACTCACATCTGAAGATTTACAGGACAGTCCTATGCCATAGAAGTGGCATACGTATTTTCCATAATCAAAAAAGAGAACAGCAGCTACATGGAACTTAAACCAAAGCTATGTCACCTGAAGTATATTTTAAGCTTCAAAAAATAAAATGGTTTAATTCAGCAGTTCATTAGAAGAGGCAGATTACTAGCAAAGAATTTTACAGATGTTACTAGAGAGGGAAGGAGGAGGAGAGAGGCAGTTGCCTATTTTCTGCCATGCTATAGAAAAGGAAGTTAGACCTATTAATATCCATGTTCATCTCCTTGTGAATGGCACTATAAAAAGCAAATGTTTTTTGAAAACATTAGCCTGCTAGGTAAACTGTCTTTACTTAAAGGATTGCTCTCAAGAGAGACAACAGGTTCCAATTACCTACACAAAGCTGTAAGGAGATATATCTCTGTCAGAATTCCAAAAATGTGCTATATGTTGTCCTACTCTATGCCACGTAGAAATTGTCAAAGTTAACAGGGAGAAATCTTATGTAAGAGATGTCAAAACTCTAATATCCAAGCAAGAAAATTCACAAGCATGCAGAATTTTAGAAAGTATTTCTTCCCTCGTTTGTCAGAATGAAGCAGAGATTTGCACTTCCCTGGCACAGTTTTCTTGCCCACAGCCAAATAATAAACTGAGAGACAGAGCAGAGACAGGAGAAGAGACAGAGCAAAGGAATCATGAAAGAGGCCTTTAACTCCAGAGTCACAAACAAGCCAGTTCAAAGCAGCGAAACACGCAAATATATTTTGTTATTAGTTAAGACAGGAGGAGTCATCTGTTAACTCATTTGATTAAGATTTCTTTTTTATATATATATTTATTTCAACTTCAAGGGCAATCTTCAAAACTAAAAGAAAAAAGCAACAACAGAGGTTGTCCTGAGTCCACATACAGACTGAACCAACACCTCCAAGGGATTTTATAAGACTCTTCTCTAAGAAGAGAATTTTATAAGGCTCTTCTCTAAGCAAACACAGCAATAGAGTAAGGAAGACCAGCAAAACTTCACTCATGTATTTCAACCAGATAGGATGCTGTGCTCAAAGTTTTAAGTTGCTCATCAGCCTCCTGGCAAAATCCTACTATTACATTACACCTACCAGATCCTCTACTCTTTAAAGTATCCCTCACTCTCTTTGTTAGAAACTTAAAAGATGTCATGAAAGAAGACAAGAATTCCTCTTCCCTGATACTGTCACTGCAAGGACAAGCAGCACATCAAAATCATCTCTGAGATGGGTACTTTGTCATTTCCTATCAAAACATAAAAATAGCAAAGGCTTCAGACAATAAAAATTTTCAAATCCGAACTCAAGTAAGAACTAATTAATCAATGCATAACCAAAAGGTTGTCCCAGATCAACTGATGATCTTGACTGGTCTTTTAACAAAGATAACTGCAAATCATGAAGTACAGGCTCTCATCAGCCATCCAAGAAAGAAGAGATTCCCCATGTTCTGGAGAAGCCACAGTGCCAGAACGATCCCAGTGTTCTCAGATGCCTCAGAATCCAACTCTGTGGGTCCCCAAGAGTAACAGGTAAACAGAGATATATATTCTTCTGCGGCTTTTATCCAAACTCTTCGAATAACTTACAGTCACTAAAGAGTGGGTTTTCTGCCTCTGAGGCTTGTTTGTTTTTCGTAAATAAGTGGTTTGTCTGTCACTTCAAGCTTTTTTTGATTAGTGAAGTTGCCTGCATACTCTGGAAGATGAAGTTCTGAGAAAAGTATGTAAGCTGTTGAGATACGCTGAAGGTCAGCCATCAGGGACTTCAGCACCTACCTGCGGCTTATGGTTCTGTGACTTACCAGAGCCTGCATCAAAGCAGAGGACCAGGTCAGTCCATACCTACTGAGACTCAAGCAAGCCTCAGAAACAGAGGTCCAGCAAGCTGGAACACAAGCAAACACCCTAGTAACACCAAAAAAGTTCATCAGGGAACTGTTAAGCGGTAAGTTCTGTTACTTGACAAATGCAAAAGGGCAAACAGGTTGGGAAATTAACATTCCTTTCAAAATTCTTTAATGAAAATGTCAAGGTACCAAAGATGTAACATTTCAGGTCACAACTTTTCTGCTTTCTTGGCTCTGGAGCTTGATCTGATCAGAGACAAAGAGCAATGAAAGTCAAGAGACGCTTGTACAAGAAATAAATATGTGAGTGGCTAGGTCATATCCATGTTTTAGCAGATGCTGGAGAGGAAGGATCTATGAGACAGGAGGAGGAAAAGCTATGAGTAGCATGCAAAAGGGCAAAGCAGCAAGACATAGTTCAGTTTAGTCCATGTTAAGCCTGTGTCAACAAGGAGATAAACCAAGGCAGACGCCATCACCCTAACGATGAGATGAACATCTGAGCTTAGTCCATCTAGACTTCTTTTTAGTGAGTGCAGAGAAGTAGACACTCCAGAGAATGAGTCATTTGACTTCCTTTCAGATTAAATTAATCACAACCTAAATCTGTCTGCCACTATGTAGAGACCCTGAAAGGAGCTCAGGACAATGAGCTCACACAGGCATCTAAACTTTGCTAACTGAATCTTACCCTAGCTCAAGGCATGACATGGGGCTAGATGGAATAGGTATGTTGAAAATAAAGAGGTTTACCAGAGGAAGAGATTGCACTTGAAACAACAACAGAACAAAACCCACACCAACAAAACATACCTACACACAAAACCCATGTAAGATCATCCCAAATTAAAATGGAAATATGCCCCTTACCTTTCCACAAGGAGAGATGGGGAAAGTTAACGCATCAAAAGGAAAGATGAAGAAAATGAATGAGGCAGAAGTTGTTAATGATATAAAGGACTCGGAAGAGACAAGGCAGTAGATAGATCAAAGAGGGTAAAACTGAAGCAATGGTCTGACTAGAAGAGGAAGTCTTTCAAAGCTTCAGTGAGGAAAGAAATTTAGGATACAAGACAAACATAGAAACAGAGAACTTTAAGCAATAGTTAGTTTAAAAGACAACAAGAGAAAAATGGAAATTGAAGCCAGGACAGGGCTTGATTCAGGAGGAAGAGTCAATGAAAAAGATTGCATCCAGTAAAGGAAACAATCTGGAAGTATTCAAAGTCTATGCTTAGCTGCAAAACTACAAATTCACTGAGGGGTGATAGATACATGGTGGAACAGCTCACATGACTAATCACAGGACAGATGGTTACAGGCTCCACAAGAAGGACAGACAGGGAAGGTGACAGAGGACTCATTTTACACAAAGGAACAGCTTAAACATGTGAAGCTCTGCAGAAAAACAAGTGGCATACTAACAAAGAGTTAATGGATCTGGAGGAGAGGCTCATAAGTACCTGCAACAGATCATCTGACCTGAAGACGAAGCCTTCTTTAGACAACAGGAAGATGTCCTAGTTCTCATGGTGAACTGCAACCACTCCAGCATCTGCTGGAAGAGAATCACACTGAGGCACAAGCAATACAGTGGACTTCCAGAGCATGCCAGGTACAGGTCAAGTAGGAGAAGTACCATGATACATCTACCATTCTATAGAAAGGAAGAAGTGACAGAGATTGTGAAGTCTGATAGCAGGCTCAGTTATAGCAACCTGAGGTGATAAAGTTTAAGATCTTGAGGGCTCTGAGGAAGACACGTAGCAACCTGGATTTTATACGGCAAGCATCAGTTTGTTCAGGGAAGCGGTAAGCAGGACCCCTTGAGGTACTGCCATGAAGGCCAAAGGGGCCAAGGATGACTGGTCAGTCTCCAAGTACCACCACCCCAAAGCACAGGGACACTTCATACGTAAAGGAAGTTGAGCAGGCAGGTTGTGTGGCAGCTTGGCTTTATAGCACCTCATTAGTCTCCTTGGTCTCAGTTGCAATGTCCTTTCTCAGGTCTCACAGGTCTTTCTACACAGGTTTGGAGGAAAGGAAGCCTTACCCATGGTAGAGAAAGACTGAACGAGGGCTCAGTTAAGCAAAATCTACATATAGATGTCAAGTGGACAGGACAGGATACACCAGAGCATGCTAAGGGAGCTGGTAAAGTGAGGCATCTTTGCCATCTTTAAGAAGTTGTAAAAATCGGGGCAAGTTCTCTATGATTTGAAGGCAGCAAGTACCAGGCTTTTCTTCCAGAGGGCAAAGTAGGACACTGGAGGTGAGTCAGCCTCCCTTCAGCCTGCTGAAAGGCTATGGAACTCATCTACCTGGAAACCAATTCCAGAGACACAAAAAGCAAGAAGACTGCCAGGAACTGCCATCACAGATTTAATGAGGGCAAATTGTGCCTGACTGCAATAAAAGCCACACTGTAGTCAAGGTAAATAGCAATCACTACTCTTCCTGTATCCCATTTCATCATTTTCGCTTAGTAACCTGGCAGCCAGACTGAGGGGATACAGACCAGACAGGTGAACTGCGAGTTGGGTGACAAACTGGCCAGGTTCAAAAGGTAGCAGTCAGCACTTTAACCATCAGACTTACAAGTGGGATTGATTCAGAGGTCAATACTGGTTTAATGCCTTCATTAACAATATGAACAATGGGACAGGAGGCTCCCTTTGCCACCCTGCAGATATCACCACATTGGGACAGTGGTCAATAAACTGATGGGCAGAGCTGCTGCTCAGAGTAACGGAAGATGCTGGAGAAACGAGCCAACTAACTTAACAAAACTCAAGAAGGCAAATGCAAATTTTTTTTCACTTGGGACAGAAGAACTGCAGGGCAACAATATAAGCTGGAGACTGTTAGGTTAGGGAGTAGCTTAGCAGAAAAGGATCTAGATTCCCTGTGGACAAAAAGTTGAACGTGACTCAGAAGCACCCAAGTGCAATGATGAAGGCTAGCTGCATCCTAGAGCTGCATGACTAAGACTGTAGCCAGCACGTCAAGGGAAGTGATTATTATGCCCTGTTCAGCACTTGTGAGATATTTAGAGTATTTTGTTCGGTTCGGGACTCCTCTGCACAAGACAAGGCAATGACATATTGGAGCAAATCCAGCACTGAGTCACTGAGATGATTAGAGGACTAGAGCACGTGGCATGAAGCAGAGAGCTGAAATTGCTCAGTCTTAGACAAGGAAGCTAAGGGGGAAGCGTCACAGGTGTCTTCAGCTATTCAGTGGGAGGTTATAAAGAAGATGGAGCCAGAATCATCAGAGATGCACAGCAAAAGGACAAGAAGCGGGAGTCAAGTATTGACTAGATATAAGGAAGAAATTCTTCACAGTGAGGGTGGTCAAACATTAGGGAAGACGTTGTCCAGTGAGACTGTATCATATCCTTTCTTGGAGATACCTAAAGCTCAGCTGCATTAGTGTCCTGAGCAGCTTAATGCAACTTCAAAGCCACCAATTTGTGGATCTCCAGGGGTCCCTCCCAATCTAAATTATTCTAGGATTCTACTATCCTGTTCTCCCTTGCTGCCTTAGTTTTGTTAAAGAGCATTCTCTGGTTTTATTCTTCAGATACTTCTGTTCTTCATGCGTATAATATATTACCCTGGCCTAATTCACATTGCATCTTACATTGTATTAGCTCTCCATAATCACTTACAATAAACCAGCTATGAAATTAGTGATGACAATGAAGGTTAAAGAATTAAGCAAATAGTTTCAATGTAAACAGTCAAACATGCATTAGAGAACATCATCAGAAATGCCTTCCCATTTAGCATTAAAATACCATTAGCTATGTTTCGGTATTTAAGAGGACTGAGGGAAAACACATTTCAAGAAGTTATTAAAAAAACCGCAACAGTTCAGAATTTGGATTAAGCAAGATGCAGTTGCAATCTTCAAATCTAGCTTAAACCAAAATCTGAATATCTGCAACAAGCATTTAATCATGCCATTGACCTTCCTTTCTCTCTCTTTTCTTTTGGGCCACTGAAGACTATAGAAAGTATCAGAGCTCCAAGTCAAGAACAACTCCCTTGTAACTATGACTCCAACATGGATACAGTGAGAGCAGATTGCCTGGAAGGAAACAAGAATAAACCGACTATTTACAGAGATTATGTAATGCAGCACAGAGCTGTGAAATGAGATTTAAAGGGATACAACTCTGCATTTCAGCCCTGTAAGTAACCATAAACGTTGGGCAATGCTATAGTAATTTGAAGATGCCCAGACAACAGAGGAAGTTGTCTTGTTAAAGGGTCCCCTCTCTGAGCCAGTATGTTATTAGTAATTCTTCTTTCTCACAAAATCAGTACCGTTTGGCTATTTTATCAAATCCTTTGAATCAAAGTTGAAACATCTCTTCATATAATCTCATAGATGTGCAGGTTTTTACTACTAATATGAACAGACATGAAGCATTTTGTGGACCTGAGCTTTTTGGACCTCAATTGGCACCGTATTGCACACTGAAAATCAAACAGATTACGAACAAATACAACAGTTTTACAGTATACAACAGTTGCCTACAGAAGCCCCATCTGCTCCATTCCCGAAGGCATTTAAGGCCAGGTTGGATGGCGCTTTGAGTAACCTGACCCAGCAGAAGGTGTCCCTGCTTATGGCAGGGGATTGGAACTGGATGATACTTAAGGTCCCTTCCAACCTAAACCATTCTATGATAATTCTATGAGCAGGTCTTTCCTGTACAAATATTTTAGCAAGTATAAGCAAGACTCCAGTTTTTATAAACAGCCAACTCCCAAATGAACACCCACAAACATCAGTTGATTCAAAGAAAGGCAAAGGCTACAAACCATATACCACCTCATTACAAACAGTAAGGAAACATACACCTGCAAACTGCAAGGTTGGGAGAACAAGAGATGGGGAATGGCAGCAAGTTCCTGCCAGACAAAAGAAATCTGCTCCCCTCACACAGACACCAAAACCCCAGATGCCCCTGGTGAACAAGTATCAGGTGCTCCAGGTGGAATCTAACCCTAAGGATGAGGATGATGGTTCCCACAGCCTAGAATCCTTCCCTAGACCACACCATCCTCAGAAAAAGATAAAAATATCCTCCATCATGGGTCTCCTAGGGGGACTAAAGCCCTTGCTAGAAACCTAGCTAAGCTCATACATCGAGCTTTAAACTAGATGTGAAGGGGGAGGGGGTTGAGACCAGCCTAGACAGGAGCAAGCCTGGATGTGGGGCACTGGTGATTCAGAGAGAGTGTGCTGGTGAGGACCACCTGTACCTCACCACACAGAAAGTGGGGGAGAACACACCTGGGGGTGGTAAGGGAGATACAGGCACTCTGGAGCTAGTTACTCCATTACCAGGCAATTGGGAACAATCTCTGTCCTCTCTAAGAGGGCTGAAGGCTTGGCAGCTCAGCTGAAGTGTGTTTACAGCAATGCACACAGCATGGGGAATAAGAAGGAAGAGCTGGAAGCTGTTGTAGGGCAAGGAGCCTATGATATCATTGCCATCACGGAAACGTGGTGGGAAGACTCATATAACTGGAGTGCAGCTATGGTGGGCTACAAACTCCTCAGGTGGGATAGGAAGGGTAGGAGAGGAGGCAGGGTAGCCCTCTTTGTAAGGGAGGACTTGGACACCATTGAGATGGATTGTGGGGATAAGGAGATTGAGTGCCTGTGGGTTAAAATCAGAGGAGCCCATAAGAAGGTAGATTTTGTGATGGGAGTCTGTTACAGACCACCCAGCCAAGGAGAAGCAGCTGATGAGCTCTTCTATAAACAGCTGGGGTGAATCTCTAGATCAATGCCTCTTGTTCTTGTGGGAGATTTCAATCTTCCTGATATCTGCTGGAAGTACAATAGAGCAGAAAGGAAGCAGTCTAGGAGGTTCCTGGAGTGCGTGGAAGACAACTTCCTTGCACAGCTGGTGAATGAACCAACAAGGGAGGGTGCCCTCCTGGACCTGCTGTTTGTGAACACAGAAGGCCCTGTGGGGGATGTGGCAGTAGGTGGACGCCTAGGACAAAGCGATCATTAGATGATAGGGTTTTCTGTTCTAGGTGAAGTGAAGAGGGTGGTTAGCAGGACAGTAGCACTGAATTTCCAGAGGGCAGACTTTGAACTCTTCAGAACGCTGGTTGGCAAAGTCTCACGGGAGACAGTACTTAAGGGCAAGGGAGCCCATGAGGGCTGGGAGCTCTTCAGAAAGGAAATCCTAGCAGCTCAGGAGAAAGCCATCCTCATGTTCCGGAAAAAAAAACGGCAGGGGAGAAAGCCAGCTTGGTTGAACAGAGAGATCTTGAGTGATATCAAGAAGAAGAGAAATGTTTCTGGGCTCTGGAAGAGGGGACAGGCCTCTTGGGTGGATTACAGGAGGGAAGTGAGATTGTGTAGAGAAAAAATCAGAAGGGCTAAGGCTCAACTAGAAATCAGATTGGCAAAGTCTGTGAAAGATAACAAAAAATCCTTCTATAAATATAGAAATAATAAAAGGAGGACTAGGGAGACCATACAGTCCCTATTGGACACAGAAGGAACAACAGTGACAGCGGACGAGGAAAAGGCTGAGGTACTTAATGCCTTCTTTGCCTCAGTCTTTAATTGTAAAGAAAGTCGTTCCGTCTGTGTACTAACCCAGCAGCTAGAGGAGCAAAATGAGGCTCCCATGATCCAAGAGGAGGTGGTCAGAGCCTTGCTTGCCCGACTAGACACCCACGAGTCTATGGGGCCGGATGGGATTCACCCAAGGGTACTGAAGGAGCTGGCAGAAGTGCTGGCCAAACCCCTTTCCATCATCTTCCAACAGTCCTGGAAGACTGGGGAAGTCCCACTGGACTGGAGGCTGGCTGATGTTGTGCCCGTCTACAAGAAGGGTCGCAGGGAGGACCCAGAGAACTACAGGCCTGTCAGTCTGACCTCAGTGCCAGGGAAAGTCATGGAACAGGTGATCTTGAGTGCTCTCATGAAGCACATGCAAGAGAACCGGGTGATCAGGCCCAGTCAACACAGGCTCACAAAAGGCAGGTCTTGCCAAACTAACCTGATCGCCTTCTATGACAAAGTGACTCGGCTGCTGGATGAGGGAAAGGCTGTGGATGTAGCTTCCTGGACTTCAGTAAAGCCTTTGACACAGTTTCTCACAGCATTCTGCTTGAGAAACTGTCAGCCTCTGGCCTGGACAGGCGCACACTCTCCTGGGTGGAAAACTGGTTGGATGGCCGGGCCCAGAGAGTGGTGGTAAATGGTGTGAAATCCAGCTGGAGGCCAGTGACAAGTGGGGTTCCCCAGGGCTCAGGGCTGGGTCCAGCCCTGTTCAATGTCTTTATCAATGACCTGGATGAAGGCATTGAGTGCACCCTTAGCAAGTTTGCAGATGACACTAAGCTGGGTGGAAGTGTTGATCTGCTGGAGGGTAGGGAGGCTCTGCAAAGGGACCTGAACAGGCTGGACCGCTGGGCAGAGTCCAATGGCATGAGGTTTAACAAGGCCAAGTGCCGGGTCCTGCACTTGGGGCACAACAACCCTGTGCAGTGCTACAGACTAGGAGAAGTCTGTCTAGAAAGCTGCCTGGAGGAGAGGGACCTGGGGGTGTTGGTTGACAGCCGACTGAATATGAGCCAGCAGTGTGCCCAGGTGGCCAAGAAGGCCAATGGCATCTTGGCTTGGATCAGAAACGGTGTGACCAGCAGGTCCAGGGGGGTTATTCTCCCTCTGTACTTGGCACTGGTGAGCCCGCTCCTCGAATACTGCGTTCAGTTCTGGGCCCCTCACCACAAGAAGGATGTTGAGGCTCTGGAGCGAGTCCAGAGAAGAGCAATGAGGCTGGTGAAGGGGCTGGAGAACAGGCCTTATGAGGAACGGCTGAGAGAGCTGGGGGTGTTTAGCCTGGAGAAGAGGAGGCTGAGGGGAGACCTCATTGCTCTCTACAACTACCTGAAAGGAGGTTGTAGAGAGGAGGGTGCTGGCCTCTTCTCCCAAGTGACAGGGGATAGGACAAGAGGAAATGGCCTTAAAGCTCCCCCAGGGGAAGTTCAGGCTGGACATTAGGAAAAAATTCTTCACAGAAAGGGTCACTGGGCACTGGCACAGGCTGCCCAGGGAGGTGGTTGATTCACCTTGCGTGGAGGTGTTTAAGAGACGGGTGGATGAGGTGCTGAGGGGCATGGTTTAGTGTTTGATAGGAACGGTTGGACTCAATGATCCGGTGGGTCTCTTCCAATCTGGTTATTCTATGATTCTATGATTCTATACAGCATAGGCAGGCACGATAAGGAAAATTACATCTGTGTATCAGACATCCTTAGACAAACCTAGAAACTGTAAAACCTTCAGGGCTTGCCCATGGCTTTCTTCAGAGTAGATGTATGTTATGTTGTGTGTGTGTATATATATATAAATATTACAACAATGCAGAAAATGATGATTTTGTAGAAGAGTCCAGAACTGTTGAGGAGTTGTTGTTGGGAGAATTGACTCCTCCCTTTCTTAATTTTAGAATGGAGGAAAAGAAAAATCTGTGGAATTATTACCTTCAGTATTCCAATGAAAAACTGGTTGTCATCTAATTCTAAACATCCCTTAATTACAAGACTCAAAAATAGCAGCATCTTACATTCAGCCAGCCCTAGCTGCTTTGCTAGTGATTAAATACAAGATAGAGAGCCCAGATCACCTCCCTTTCACTTCTCCCGAACAGACAGACATTACAGTAAGGAAGAATTTGGCCCAAACTACATGGGGGAGGGAAGGGAAAGCAGGGGGAGGTTGTTTTTTAGAAAACAGCAATCCTTGCTCCATTGCTGGACTTCTCCCCACATCATGTCAAGCCTCCAGGTTGCTGGCAAGCAGAGCAGGCATAGTGCAAGACCTGCCAGTGCTCTCACACCACACACACACATGCTTTAAACTGCTCTTGAACACGCTGGAGATGTCCTCCAGAGCAATGTGCACTCCACCACCTATCCTGCTTTCCAGAGTCTGATTCCTGCCTTCAGCACTACCTTGTGTAGAGCAGCATATAGGACAAAATCATGTGCTTACACCAGCGAGGGCAGCGTGCAGCCTTGACGTCAGAGCCATCACCGAGTTACAAGAATAGGCCTCCTGAAGCGTGCTCACAAGCTGTGCTGCACCAGCATCCCGACAGGAGCTAAATTCAGCAGTTCATTTGCAACTCAGTTAACTACAGAAATGCAAACATAGTCATACCAGCAAATAAATAAATAAGCAGCTCAGCATTTTTTCTGATCAGACTCCAAGGATTACTGTTAATCTGCAATACAGTCAATTATCAGTGCACTTCAGTCTCATGCAGTGACCAGCCCCATACTGCTTTCTTTAAAGTATATACAGTAAATTCATTTACCTTGCTACACTTTCAAGCCTAAATGCAGCAGATATTACATAATTTCACCTCAAAAAAAAAAAAAGCCATGATCATGGACACAGTATGACAAAGTGAGATTTTGTAAGTTCACTGCCACAGCTCAATTTGCAATTAAAAACTATGTAAAGCTAAAAGTGATTAAATGCAGCAGACAACTAGGTCATTATACAGCAGCAGAAAGAAAAGCCTTTCAAATACCAATTGCTCTACCTGAAATATCAGCTGCTGTTGTCACGCCTGGGACTGAGCAAGAACATCACTTAGCTCACTAAAAAAACTTTCCCAGAGACAGATTGGCAAGATGACAAATGCAGGTTGGCTACAGAACTCAAACCAAACCATTTTTTCCTACATAAAGGAGAGCCACGAGAAGGAAGGAGAAGAAAACCTATTAAAAAAGCCTCAGACAAGTATAGGTAAAACAATAAATTATTATTCTGTTTCAAAACTATTTGGGAGTTAAATTAAATTCAAGCAATTATAACGTCTTTTAGATGATACTGATGAACTTCAGCCAAGTCAAATTCACTGTGTATGATTTGGGGGGCCCCATGCACAAAAGCTGTGGGGAAGGAAGATGCTCAGGCATATTCGCTAGCAAACACTCATCCAAGAAAGAAGCCACGTTTAGATTCCAGAAAAACGCCTACACAGTCTTTAATCACGATCAACTTCCAGCACAACCAAAATGGCTTTTGAAGGATTTGAACACCCCAAGAAGGAACATGACAACCTTTCCTCCTCTCCGCATTTTACTTTTCTAAAATTGTAGACAAAGAACTGGGCAGTCCTCATGCACAAGAAGCATTTTTAAAATGCAAAATTACAGTTTTGATTAAAGTGCCTTCATTCAAAGACAAACTTCATTTTAATAGCTTTATTCCACTGCCTATACACGTTACACTTTATACAGGCATTTTTAAAACTCATAAGTTAACAATTTAGGACTTGACACCGAAACAAACTCACAAAGTACAAGCTTTACCCTGCCAAACAAGCAAAGCTCAATACTGTTCAGTGGAAACAGCTGAACAAAATGTTCTATATATAAAAAAATCTGTATATAAATCACCTAAATAATGCTGATTAAAACAATGTGGCTATATTTCAATAACACAGATCAATCTTAAACCTTCTATGCAGATACAATATCAGATCAATTGCGCACTTTGTATACCTATGCAGGCATAATATCAGCTGAGAGTATCTGTGTCTGAATTACAAGTGTAAGACTTCAATTTAGGAAAATACCTTTACCTAAAATATCTCCTCAAAATGAGCACCATATCAGTAAAATCCACTTGTGTCCCATGGTTAATTACATGTCAGCTTCTGAGTCTTTGATACGACAGTCTGTCAGCTGTCATCTCCAAGAGCCATGAGTTATTAATATAAGAGTATTAATTAGTCAAAAAAAGATACACTCCTGCCCATTTGTATGAGTAAGAGCAATTGAAACGGGAAGACCATTCTGTTTCTGGAATAAAGGTTGTTTTTATACGGTTTTTAAGAAGTGTAGATTATGTATATCTCAATTAAAGTGTTTAGCATGTCATGAGAATATTTAAATAAATAAACTCAGGACTCTAAAACACTTTTTCCAGTTTTCCCCCTCTCTGTTCAACAGTCACAAATTAAGAACATATTTATGCACACTTCACAGTAATCATATGCATTAACTCACACTTAAGCTGCATAAAACCAAAAGCATTTAAACAATTATACTTGAAAATAAACATGCATAAAGCATTTCAAGAATCTTGAAAACTGATAAAATAAAAAGCCACAATAGGTTAACGGATAATAAGAAGGTGCAATGAGCTTGCCAACCTTGAAAAAGCCCTTTTAAACTACAATAGTATTGTCAGGTGCCATTATCCTTTGTCATCCAGCTACCTGACCTCATAAATCAGGTACGAAAATCGAATGAGAGCACGCTGTAAAATCAGCACTAGGCAGACTTGTCTACCTGCTAATGACTGGCCTGCCAAGGCTTTGAGATCACACAAACCCAAAAATTAATCGTCATAAACCATATTATTATAATAATAAAAAAGGCATATCAACAAGACTAAAGCTTGCAAGTACCATTCTGCAGAGTTTGTGCTCGTGACTCCTTTCCCAGATTGGCATGGAATCCTCCTCCTAAAGTCGGTGTTTTGCCTGCACCTATTAGGGAAAGAAAAAAAGGCAAACATGTCAAATGCAATAACTGAATTAAAATATTAAAAGGAAACTTACTGTGCCACTATATTCAGTATCTGTATAATTTACAACATGCCAAATTACATTAAGAAGGGCAACAGAAGTGCTTGAAGGGCTTAAGACATTGAGTACAAATCCTGTGCAATTTATTTCTTCCTTAGGATCCCGTAAGAATTACACAGCTCCATAATACCTCCCAATCTCAGCTCAAAAAAGTGCAAAAACATTACAACCCCTATTTTAGGCAGAACATGAAAATCAATATTGTAAAATAGTTCTAAAAGTAAATGATGAAACAATTGCTGAGCTAATATTTTTTGTCTCAAAAATACTCAATACAGAATTTTAATAGCTAATTACTGGCACTACAGAACACAAAACATGTTTAGCATTCAGAAATGACTGTGTTGGCTACTACAGACATTAACACTTACTTTAAAATAACTTTAGTTTAACATCAGGCACACATAGTGACACTCAGGCTACTAAAACTGCAAGCTTGGAACTGCTATGTTTGCACCCTGAAAGGCTGGAGACTAAAATTATTCTGAGTTGTAAATCAGCATAAACTAGGGCTGGTTTATGCTGAGGAGCATGCCAACACTGAGGAGCCTGAATGCAGAGTCCTCGGGGAGTCAATGGAACTACTCATGCAAACCAATCTTGCAGAACAGGGAATTAAGCTACCAAGGACAGAAATAGTCTCCCATTAAAGCAGCGAGTTTTTTAAAAACAATCAGACTACCTCCAGCAGGATATTCAACTCTATCAGCTTAACAGCAAGCGAGACCAAAAAAGTTAAACAGCACAGGATTGAAAACAAGTAATTTGTTAGTAATTGGACTTCTGCTTAATTCAAGTAGGCTGCTCTTCAGAATAGGGGGAAAAGTAATCTTGTTCCCTATGATGCCTCCAGTTTTTCTTCAAGCTCTTGCAGCTATGTTTTCTCATCTTATATCAGCTCACTAGAACAAACTATATAATGGCTTTGGGACAGAAACATACAGAGGAGTGAAGTCTCACTTCAAAGCAGTTCAGGACATTTCTCCTACACGCCTGAGTAAGATACTTGTGTAGCAAGTAGAAGTGATGAGGAACTGACCCCACTTGTTCACTCTTACAGACTTCCTTAGCTAGTCTCCTCTCAACTGCATTTAATACACATCTTTGTTGAAGAAAAACAACTAAGAAGAAAAGAAGAAAAGCTAATATTAGATGTTAGATGATATTATGGTCTGTAAAAGTCTTTGAGGCTGAACTTTCCATACAACCTTTACATAAGGTTTCTAACACTAGCCGCAACAGAAACTGACTTCACTTCATAAACAGATCCTGTCAACGAACAACAATCAGCAGCTCTCACACAGATGCTCCATAGCTTAAGTACTTCAGTTCAACATACTCATCAGAAATGAAAAATATCCCATAGTGACCTCCCCACTGGATAGAGGTAGCTCTTCCAATTCTGTATTTGCTCCAGACTATTATCGACAGCAACATTTCCTTGCCCTTCTTATAGGTACAGTCTCGACTTTCCACAAATACTCCAAAACAAACTGATGATGCAAAACTGAGAGGTTACTAAACTACTCTAGCACACAACATTTTGGTGTACATTCAGTAAGAATGGTTTACCCTGCTAGCAGTGAAAATATTTTTACACACATTTTATTCAGTAGCAAATCTAACTTTAGAAACTCTGCTTCCTATTCTCCTTTCCTTGCTGCTTTAAGGTTTGGTTTGCCATGGGCTACCTCACTTGTCCAATTTGCAGGAGAGCACACGCTCAAGCATCACCGTGGTGGAGGCGGCCATAAACTGCAGGGCAGAGCAGGAACAAACTGCAAGGCAGGCTGAAGGCAGAAGGCTCCGTCCAGCACTGGCATCAAAGAACACTTTTCAGTTCCCTCTGTCTTTGAATACATGAAAATACTGAACTCTACTGGACCATAATTTTCAAAACAGCTACATTACTCTATCACAGGTTTTCCCGTTGCTACTAAAAAGCTTATGCAAAAACAACCTTAGAGTGGTGATAAACAATACTATTAACAAAATAAATTCAGCTTACTCAGAAGCTAAAATCCAGAAATAATAAAAACAAAATAAAATTAAGCCAAGATTTCAGTGGGTTTGTCCTTTAAGATGCTTTTTCATTAGACATCAAGATACAGCATTGTACATAAAAGTAATTTCTTGCTAAGCTGTAGAGACTGCAGCAGATAATAGCAGAGCTATCAGAAAGACAAATTCTGGTATCAAAATTGATGTGTCCATTTCTCAGCGAGTTAACTGGAAAGACTGCATGTCTCTAATTAGCATTTGGCTTTGAAAACTGACAGAAAACTAGTCTGCTGAGCACTTATATTCTCAGAATTGCAAGCTAATGTTGCCATTGACTATGAAGTCTCACTATCAGCTTTAATCTTCATAAGCAGAATACAAACTCAACTCATTAACACAACTGCTCGGCTGGGTAATAAAAAGATAAACTCTTTAAAAATGAAAAAAGTGAAGTAATCAAATTCATTTAAAGACAAAAATCCCTACAAAGCTAGTCATTTAAAAAGTACAAAGGAAAGGAACAGCAATTGCTAGGCACAACCAAATTAACATCCCAGGTTAACTGAAATTTTTACATTTCTTGACCTTTTCCATTTTTCCCCACTACAACTTCAAAAGTGAATTAAACAGGCTTTTGCGTTTTCACATCCAGCTTTCAAGATATACAAAAATACATCTGAGAAGAATTTGGTGTCTGCAAGTAGTGCCTGCCAAATCTTCAATATCAGCAGTAACATTTGCCTTAACTGACTCAAATGCCTCTATGAGGCAGCCCTTCCCAAGGTATGGTGTCATCTACTGATCTCAGACTCTCAGTTTTGCATAGCTGAAGCCTCATCTCCAAGTTAGCTTTGGACACTTCTGGACAACAGAAGGCGCGGATAGATGTGCCAGGCAGCTCAGAAGTACAGCTGCTCAATTTTTTGTGGTCCTCTCAGCGGCTTACAGTGCCCCAAGACCTCAAAAGAACTGAAGATGCAGAAAATCGTATACCTAGAAACTTGATGATACTTGCTCACAGCTTACACAGGTCCAAACCCAGCCTGTAACCCCACTTTACTGAAGCACAGAGCTATAGCAACTGTCCCTTAGGCAGCCAGGAGCAGTCATTCCCACACCTGCTGTTTGTAGCGCAGTCACTGCATGCAGGGTCAGACCCAGGCACCTTGGCCCTTTCTGGTTTGCTCCACTGACTCACTAATGAAGGAAGTCACATCACTCTGCTTCTCTAAAAAAGATGTTCCTCAAACAGCAAAAGAAGCAAGCAAAGTCTGTGGTAACCTTGAACAGCAACAAAAAGGAACAGCACTTAACACATCTCTTGTGACCCAACAGGCATCCTTTCATAAAGAGGAGGTGAAAAGCAGCCACTCCATTATCTGCCACTTGAAGGGCACTATTCCAAGAGCTAGTGGCATACTGAGTTTCAGATTCAACACCTGGGAAAAAAACCACATTTAATCCCACTCTTATGGATTTTGTTTCCTCAACGTAAATGAGCAAGTGAAGACAGAACGACGCTGCTTGCAATTTGAACTGAAATTTGTGTTATTTGATAGGACCAGTCCCACCAAAATTCTTCCCTGTGAAATTCTCCAGCACCAAGCAGCAGAACAACCTTTAGTTTAAAGCCCACCTATTTACAGAGACAACATAAAATCTGGGCCTGGTAAAGAATGCAGACAGCATCACACCAATGGTTTTATAATCAGGATTAGCTACATACTCTCCTTTTGACTTTTATAGTCTAATTTAAGTAGGACGCTCATTAGTTTTTTATATCAAAGTAAATGTCCCACTACAATTCATGCCTACAATAGCAAAATGGCATCATTAAAGTTATTGAACACACGAAACTACTAAAGTCTGTAACCAAAATCATTATTTTCTCAGCCATTTTCACAGGGAAGTTAATAGATCTGCGCACATCAAAGCCTGCTGAAGAGCTACCGTCTAACAAACTTACATAGAGAAACTTTTAATCTACTCCATCATAGCTAGCTATCTATGGGCTTATTTTCATACCTATCAACTGAGGGGATAAATACGCCGGTGTCCACCACACAGAGTCTAGGGCTGCATAAATCTATGAAACCAACATACATTCAAGTCACCCCCACAATTCAGCATTTTCACAAGTGACAGCGGTTTACTCTGCAGCACTTAGGCAAGCATTGGTTGCCATCATAGGGACGGAATACAAAATAATCAACGCCAGAAAAACACTATATGCTTCACTGATGCAAGATTGCCACCTGGAGGATTTCAGAAGAGAAGCAAAAATTGGTTCAGTTCTTACTAAAGCCTCTAATGGATAATTACTTTTTTGCACAAAGTAGATGCAAGTTTCCCCTCTTCCTTCTCAACACAACACGATTATGATTTAGTTACGTAATGAGAAAACCGACAACAAAGCATAACAGGTAAATACTCTCCAGGATTTTCAAAAAAAGGCCTGCAAATTCAGCATACTCACACTTCCTTCTGTGTTGTAAATCACATCATGATCACTCTACAGAATTTATGATTAACTGTGAATTCAGTTAATCTCTAGAGATCTGGATCACAAGCAAGAAGAATTTTGATGGCATTAACATTATAATTAATATTATTTTCACTTTTCAAGTTCGGTATATATATTACTGGTGGAACCCACTTCAGGACTGCTTGTTGGTGCTCTATAAGAAATATTTTATGTCAGGATTTGGTCTACCAATAAATCCTACGTGGAAACCAATTCACAACTACCAATCAAAAACAAAACTCCTATTTCTTCTGATTTTGTAATATTGAAAAATACAAAAGAAACCTTTATTGTACTTAAAGACTGACAAGACAGAAACACAGAAACAGATACAGAGTTCATCCTCTTACCCACTCTCTCACTAGCACTTACTCTGACAATCAAAAGGTACAGAAAATTAACAGCTAGTACCCTTAAATTTTATGAAAGCTTTTCTTCCCTGTGTCTCCTCCCTCTCTTCTTTGCAGTTTACTGACCATAACTTTTCATTTCCACAAACCCCCAAAAAGACTGAAATACTTCAATCCATGTGAACACCAGTGAAGTTCTACACTTGAGGTGGATATAGCTCACACTCCTAGACATAAAACCATCATAAAGTTTATAAGGACAAAACAGTACATACTTTCAGTAAGCTTCCATAGACACATGAGAAATATTGAGCATACCACAACTTTACTGAAGGGTAAACTACATTACATTTACCAAGGGACGCTGCAGAGTAAGCGTACAGGTTCAGAGTTTATGGCAGTGCAAATGGGTCACTGTAGTAAGATGCTTATAACTTACTTGCAATTAAAAAAAAGTATATTAGCAAAAAGAAACTTTTCTGTGATATTCTAACATTTGAACCAGTCTACTTGTTAAGTGTTGGGGAGCCTTGTATGTTGAAAGTTTTAACAAACACACTTGGTGGTGTGCTAACGGCTGCTACTTCACAACTTTGATTTCTCCCTATGAGCAAAAGCGAGCAGGGAGCTTTCCACAAGTAACATTGTTCCCATCTGCCTCAATTTACTATCTTGCAAACTCATGTACATATGTAGAAGGAGAGTCTTAATGTATGTATGCTGTACAATTGCCCTGAGCTCCATGTGATCCTGACTGGGTGCTGAAGTTGGACTAATGCTGTCGACACCTCTTGCAACCTCCCCTCTCTATGATTATGTCTATATAGTTGTAACCATCCTAAAATCTCCTGGCTTGGACACTAAGCAAGATTAAGTTAAAAGACTAATTTACGCTCTTTACTGTAAATCTCAAATAGCAAATGCCAACCTAGACTTTAAAGAGAAGAATATGCATTTTCAGTAATATATTCTTAATCAAAAGCTACTAAAACAAAGGTAAATTACAAGTAATCAACTATAAAACAGTTTTGAGAGAGTCACGCAGCTCAGTCTCACACAGACACACTGCTGCTGTTCATTCACTTCATATCCCAGAGGCAGGACAAATCCTGCAGAGGAATCATCCCACTTTGGTGACCAGCCTCCAGTCACTCCATAACCATCCTACTCAGAGGTGCATTTGAGGATGAAATATCCTGTAGGTCCTACCAGGAGTTCATAAATGCCCCTAGCTCCACTGGTTCGTCTTCTCCATCCCACAGTTCTGTTGCCTCAGATTACAGAGGCTGCATTTCATTATGCCAACCTTCATTTTTCATCCTCATTTCCCCCAAGGAAAAGGGTACACGCAGCAGCGCTGCCCAACGCTCTCCTCCCTCTGCCCACTTTCAGACAAACCTGAGAGGAGGATGGAGGCCTCCAAACTATGAGGTTTCTGCCAGTTTTGTAAAAAACAAGCAGCTGGCTGGAGAAGATGCATTAAGTAAGAGATAACTAAAAGCTTCTGAAATATTCCAGTTTAAATGTTTACTGGAGATGCGATCCCAAACTCTGCATCAGGCCAAGGGCAGCCCCAGCCTGGGGTATCAAGCATCTCTGTGGAGCCAGGGACAGGCTGAGGCCAGGCGCGACGCCAGCATGCACAAGGGGGTCAGGATCAGGCCCAGCAAAGGGGACCAGGGTCAGACACAGCTCTGGGGTGGCCAGCCTGGGTCACAGGGATCAACAGAGGATAGGTGGGACCCATGGCCAGGCAGTGCTGTGGGAACTGAAGACCAGCCCTGATGCAGTCGCTGGGGCAGGGTCTGATGTCCACAAGGGTCTGAGGTTGTAGTGAGAGGAGGGCCAGGGAGAAGCTGAGCAGGGACAATAATGGTAAGCAGTGCCTGGCAAAGCAGGAGGCCACCAAACCGCACAAACACTTCTAAAGCACAGGTTTCCAGATTGACTTTTGGTTTGTTCCCAAGAAGCTTATCAGATGCTATTTTTCTCCTCTTACTACCAAGAATTTAAAGGTGGTTTCTGGAAAAAAAGTTGAGCTTCCCCAGGCACCATATGTTCCAGGATCACAAGCTCAGTACACCTTGCAGTGCCCTATTCTCATGCTGCATTTTCTGCATTGTGTCTCCCAGCTTGCACCTGCACTGCCTGCGCATCAGCTTTCTGTCAGGTAGGACTGTTTTCTTCTCCTCTGAGTAGTTCAGATTAAAGCCCTAGACTTCCACTTTCTCAGCTTCATTAAACAAAAACCTGATGAGAGATCTGGACTACCGTTTTTTGCATTATGTTGAGCTTTTCTCCTCTTACTCTCTTCGGCTTCGTACTTGGTTTTTTTTCTGCTGTCAGCCTCAGGGAAAATACCTGTGAAAACAGTTTTCTCCCAGCAACTACAAGACAGGGAACTCCCAATCAGACACAGCGAAAGATTGATCAGAGAATTCGTCACCTTCAAATGTAACGCGTGACTTGTCACTTGCTTTTGTACAAAAGCAGCTGCTGTAAAACCAACGCAGACTGGTGAAGGACTCAGTGGAGCTTTTGTCTTACAGGATGCAATTACAGTGTAATGGAGAGGGAGAAACAGCTCACCCTAAGACACCGTACTGCTGTACTGAACACTGAGATGCGTTCAATGTTACGATCAATAGGAGTCCGTTAAGAACTTTGGTATAAAAAAAAAAGCGTTCATTCCAATTAGCAGAATGACGCATTTTAATTCAAATGTTCCCAAAGTTTGACAAGAAGCCACAGAGAACAACCTTTTTTGGCTAGTTCGAGACAGTCTGAACTGGCAATCACTAATAAGGTGGGTAGTTATTCTTCAAAAGTAGACTCAGTGAAGAAAAGCATGCAGCTTAAACATTTTCTGTGCAATTCACAGAGTTCCTTGGAGAACGACAATCCTTTTCCACTACTATCTGACCTACCCAGGGTCAAATCAGTCAAGCTCTAAAACCTTACAACTGAAAGTCTTCACAAGCTTCAAGAAAACAACATGGCAAGGGTTAAGGGTTGAAGATGGACTTTTACCTGACTGTGACCACTTCCAACAGAATTTAGAGTTAAACTGGACCAGTACTGGGCCCAACAAAGCTTTCACTAGCTTATGCTTTGTAAGAACTTTTCTCTCAGAAGATCAATAGAAAGATACACCACAGCCCCCTTCTAAAGTGTGATGAGGGTATTCCATTGCTAGGAAAAGAATCTACCTGTTTGTGACAAGTGACAAGTACCTCACAAGACATTATTTGCCAGTGTGAGAGTTAGGCTTGTTTAGCCCACAGCAGAGAAGGCTTCACAGATACCTCATAGCAGCCTTCCCGTACTTTAAGAGAGCTACAAGAAAGCTGAGGAGGGGTTCTTTATCAGAGAGTGCAGGGATAGGATGAGGGTTAACAGTTTTAAGCTGAAAGAGGGGAGATTTTCCTAGTATCTAATCTAAAAATATTTTACTGTGAGAGCAGTGAGGTACTGGTACAGGTTGCCCGGAGAAGTTGTGGCTGTCCCATCCCTGGAAGTGTTCAAGGCCAGGTTGGATGGGCCCTTGGGCACCCTGATCCAGTAGAAGGTGTCCCTGCTCATGCCAGGGTGTTTGGAACTGGATGATCTTAAGGTCCATTCCAACCCAAACCATCCTCTGATTCTATGATACACAATTTGATAAACTTTACTCTAACTAAAGCTTTGTCTTGCAGTCTGTATTTCTGGACCTCTTACCACAAACTCTCACAATTGTAAATATCACTACTACCAACTTCTCACAACAAGTTCAAAAAATTAGCTAAGCATTTTCAAGACATAACACACCTGTGAACTGTGAACATCAGGAGTTCTGTGCTCACCACTTCCCAAAACACAAGATTAAAAAAAATATTAAAAAAAAAATCAGTGTTAATACAAATAAGGACACCTAAGGACACCTACACTTTATGCTGCTATATCATAGCCCCCTGAATCTTGGCCCCATTTTAAAAGAATGGCCAAAACCCTCAAAAGCATCACTGTAGAGCTCAAAGAACACTATCTTTCTCTGAATACTCAGAAGGACAGCTATGCCAAGTCAGACCAATGGAGTACCTAGTTTAGTACCTCTGAGCTGTGAAGTCGACAAAAGCACACGCCTAAGTGTGCACAAAACAGAAACAAAGCTTGTCACAATACTTCTCTCATACAATCTCCCAGAGTCTAGAAATCCTAAGTCTGTGGCTTCAGGATTTCCTGAGCCAGTAATAGTATCTTTGCTTTAATGGCCATAACATATTTTTCATTCTGTTTGTCAGTCATTTTTAACCCATGTAAAATTTTAACAGTCACAAGTTAAAAGTCGCAATTATTGGTTTTTTCTTCCAGAAAAAAACAAAACAAATTCTCCTGATGTTCTCCGACCCTCCTACTTTCACTTCCTACCTCTAAAATAAGCTTTCTTAGCACTCGCTAATTTTCGCAATACTGAACCATCACTCATCCTTGCTATATTATTCTATGGCATGTACAGATCTCTACCACATCCCCAGTGAATCACTTCTTTTCCACTCTGAAGAGGTTGAGTCTATGCAGTCACTTCGCACTTACAAGCTCTTCAAGAAGACCTCCTCTTGATCACATCATCTTCCCCTCTACATCTTTTCTAGTTCTGTTAGAGGCTTTCTTGAGGGGGCAGATAGAAAAGAAATGAGCAGACCAGAAGTACAAACAGTATTTAAGCTACAGATAGTGCTGTGGACACATAACAGTGACATATACTATCATACGTTTTTCATGATAACTTCTAACATTCCCTTCCCCAGCCCATTTTTTTGTACTGTGAAAGAACAGTGAGCTAAATGTTTTTACAGAGCGATTCATTAAGAGCTACGGATCTCCTTCCCAAGTTATATTAGCCAGTCCAGATTCTACCATCACACATGTGAAAGAAAGAAACAATCCTAATTCTCACTGCAACTCTTGATCTCATCTGCTATCCTACTAAACGGCTACTAACAGCAACAAGTCCTTCTATAGTCTTCACTAAGTCAAATAATTCAGTGTTGCCAGCAAACCTCATTAACTCACCATTCACCTGCTTTCCAGATCATCAGCCCAGATTCCTGTGGACTTCAGTGCCACGTCCTTCGGGAGACTTATTATTTATTTCTAGCCTATGTGTCTTTTAATTCAAGTAGTTACTCTGCTCTGCAAGGACCTTTCCTTATCCATGACAGCTCAGACTCTATAAAAGCTTCCAGTGAAGCATCTTGCTCACCTGTTTTTGCAAGTCCAACAATCTGCTTTGCCCACTTACTGACTTCTTCAGAAAACTCCAAAAGACCAGCAAGGCATGCCTTCACTCTGCTAAAAAGCATTATTCTCCCATATTTAACAGCACATCCATCTGTTTTGTCCTTCGCTGCTTCCGTCCCTTTGCCTACCAGACTTACAATCCTCATTTCCCCAAACCTCGCTACTGTAGCAAAGCGAGATCTTTCAGTCACATTCAAGCACAACCCCACACTTTGATGCTCTGTTGCTAAAACTGTCAAAACAATGGAAACAGACTAAGAGACCTGCACTGGAAAAGACCAGCCCTATCAAACTCCTCTGTGAAAGGCATCAGTGGTGAGGCTGTGGCTACCTACACATTGATAGCTGAACATAAATACTTCCTGGGAAAAAAACGTGATCTCGCACCGTCTTCCAACCCTGGCAGAACAGAAGAACAGATTTCCCATGTTTTATACTGAGGTTGCTGGGCTTAGTAGTGAGGACTTGATGTGATCTAGGCAAGCCACTTTATTTTAAGAGGGAAGTGCAGGACTGTCTTCCTCCTTCAGCAACCAAATGCAAGACTCTGGATCCTTAACATGCAGGTTGGCTAAATGAACCAAAGAGAAGTCACAGAATCCCTAGGTTGGAAAAGACCCACAGGATCATCAAGTCCAACCATTCCTATCAAACACTAAACCATATCCCTCAGCACCTCATCCACCTATCTCTTAAACACCTCCAGGGAAGGTGAATCAACCACCTCCCTGGGCAGCCTGTTCCAGTGCCCAATGACCCTTTCTGTGAAAATTTTTTTTCTGATGTCAGGCCTGAACTTCCCCTGGGGGAGCTTAAGGCCATTTCCTCTTGTCCTGTCCCCTGTCATTTGGGAGAAGAGGCCAGCACCCTCCTCTCCACAACCTCCTTTCAGGGAGTTGTAGAGAGCAACGAGGTTTCCCCTCAGCCTCCTCTTCTCCAGGCTAAACAACTCCAGCTCTCTCAGCCATTCCTCATAAGGCCTGTTCTCCAGCCCCTTCACCAGCCTCATTGCTCTTCTCTGGACTTGCCCCCGAGCCTCAACATCCTTCTTGTGGTGAGGGGCCCAGAACTGAACACAGGATTCGAGGAGCGGTCTCACCAGTTCCGAGTACAGAGGGAGAATAATCTCCCTGGACCTGCTGCTAACTCCACTTCTGATATAAGCCAAGATGCCATTGGCCTTCTTGGCCACCTGGGCACACTGCTGGCTCATGTTCAGACAGCTGTCAATCAACATCCCCAGGTCCTTTTCCTCCAGAGAAGTCAGTAACAGTATCTCAATGCTTTCCCTTTCCTTTTGTTTCTTTATGATGAAGATGAAAAGTAAATTATCAATCAAGGCATCTATAACTGTTCAACATGTATTAGCACGCAAACAGAAGCCCTCACAGATCCTGGAAGGGTTTGGGGAACCTTGTTGTCCAAGCAGAAGCTCTCAACTCCATAGACATCAAGAGCCCCATTCAGCTCCCAGCTCTGCAAGAGAGAACCTGACAGCCCTCACCTTGCAAAACTTGCAACAGTTTCCAAGCCACCCAGCTCTGCTGACCAAGAGCCAGGGTCTCACAACCAGTATCTCAGGCACACTGCAAACGCTACACACAGTAGAACTGCTCATGAACACCAGGCTGCAGTCTGTGGAGCCTCCACCCAAGCCCTTTCATACACTAGGGATCCCTCAGAGCCACAGACCTAAAGAGGCCACGAAGGTAACAGGAAAAGGTGTTAAAACCAGGTAATTTTGATGGAAAACTGCTTATGCAACCATCAGAGTAACCAAGAGCTATAGCTTAATGGAAAATGTTGCTTTCAGCAAGTGTGCATTTTCTGACTTAAAAAGAAACATACATTTGATTGGAAATTCTCCAGACAGCAAAACACAGATAAAAATTCTGTCTTGCTTATACAGAAAAGGATTTTCTCCCCATGCCCAAGGACTTAAATCAGTGTCATACAAGCATAACATCATGAAAACACTTATTGCAGTACAAATACACCTTTTCAGATTAGTTTGGATCACTCAGTTTAAGTCAAGCAAAAAAAAAAAACATTCACAACAGAAGCATCTGTTTTGGAACATAAAGAATTATTCCAGTACAAACCACCATACCCAAATTTCCTTAAATATTTATTGCATGAAACAGGACCCCTACACATCCTTCACAAATGCACACAGCATTGTTTTGAAAGCCCTATTCTATTGTTTCCACAAACATTTCACAGAATACAAACACTACCACACACGGGGACTTGCTAGAAGATCTCAGTGTGAACACACAGTGAAGCCCCTGCAACCACACCTTGTGCCAGCCAGATAAAGCCACCATAAGCGTGCCTAAAAAAGGTGCTACAATTAGATTTTCACTTTTACACACCCATCTTTCTTCAAGGTGGTTATCCATCTTCAAGGGCACTACAATTATTTTTAAGAGTAGCTGAACAGGTAACTAACCAGCTATAGAAGAATCAATGCACTATCCATCAAAAAAGATGATCAGCCAACAGCAGCCTCTCAGGACTTGCACAAAAGGGAAAGAGCTACTTAAAGAAACTTATGAAAGTACTGTGCAATTCATCCAGAAAGAGAAAAAGTCTCAGTATGGTGCAGTTCTTTCCCTTTTCATATTTTTTCCATAAGAAAAAGGCAACCCAAAACATGCTCTAGCTTGCATGCCATCTGTCCTGTATAATCTTGGGTGGGAGGAAAAAAGCAGTACAAGCCCTTAAAACAAAAAAAAACAGTCTCCACATCATTGCAGGAAAAGTGGAGGATACAAGAGCTACTTCTAAGCTATAAAAAAAAAAGTAATGCCAGCACCCTGATTTGGAAGACAACGATGGCATCAGCAAATCCAAGCCTATAGTAAACTCCTGAACTCCAATACACAGTGCTGCCCTCTCTACTACCACTCCTCTTTCTTCCCCATTGCCATGCAATCCATCAGTCCCCCTTGGTTGTCTGTTAAGCTCCTTCCTATGCTTTTTGCTTACATTTCTTTCTCATTATACACATTCCCCACACTCATTTTCCTTCTCTCCCCTTCCAAACATAGGCCTTATCCTCCAAGGCATTCACACAAACACCCAAACTCATCTATTTAGAGATTCTTGCCCCTTCACTTGCAGTCTCTTCCTTCTCAATCACACTGTCTCTGTGCCTCCACACAGTCCCTCTACCCACCAGACACCTAACTCTCCTGTCCTTTACCCCAAATAATTTCATATATCTCACCATTCCCAGTGCACCTAGCTAGCCCATACAGATCCCTAAAATCTTCTCTCGTGCACACACCCCATAGCTTCAGTCTCTCAAGCACTTACTTGCATGACACAGAGCATCTCTCCCACTTTGCAAAGCTTTCTCCCCCATTGATCCCAGCCTCCCCTATTCCATTTCTGTCTCACCTTCCACTTCTTCCCCATACACTGCCTCCCATTTCCACTTTGTGCAGCACTAGCTCCCACATGCAGCAGCCCTGTTTCTTCTTTGAACAACTTTTCCATGTGCTGTCCTCCACACCCCTTTGCACAGCTCCCTGTTCCTCATGCACCAATCCCATACGCCCTTTGCAAAGCATCCTTTTCCCTATACATTGTCCTTATTTCCCAGCACTCATTCACCCATGCACCATCCTCATAACGCTACCTTCTGGTACAGCATCCTCAACCCCGTACCCTGTTCCTGACCCCACACTGCCCACAGCACCCTGAATTCTGTGCCCTGCAGCTCATACCTTTTATAGGACACCATCCCTCATGCACTGTCCCTGTTCTCCACCACTCTCTCTCCTGCCCCAACATTCTGTCTCCATACACTGCCCTTTACTCCACTCACACCTTCTCCACACACACCGTCCCCTCTTCTCGCAGCACCCCATCCGCTCTGCACCCACACCCCCTCCCCACACACTGTCCCCTTTCCCTTCTTCCCACACACTGCCCCAACACACTGTCCTCACACCCACCTCCAAGCACTCCGTCCCCTCCCCAGTATCCTATTCCCTCCCCCAGCACTCCTCCACTCCCCAACCTCGACCCCCAGCACGCCCTCTCCTATCCCAGGACCCTCTCTCTTCTCCCAGCACCCCCTCCCCTCCCTAACCTCAACTCCCCCAGCACCTGCTCCCCTCTCCCAGAACCTGCTCCCTCCATCAACCTAGACCCCCCCAGCGCCCCTTCCTCCTCCCCCTTCCAGCATCTCCTCCCTCCTCGATCCCAGCACCCCCTCCCTCCACGACCCCCCAGCACCCCCTCCCTCCTCCCCCTCCCTCCTCCCCCTCCCTCCTCGACCCCAGCACCTCCTCCCCCTCCCAGCACCCCCTCCCTCCTCGACCACAGCACCCTCTCCTTCTCCCCCCCCAGGACCCCCTCCCATCTCCCAGGACCCCTCCCCTCCCGCCCCCATAACCCCCATCCCCCTCTCACCGTCCAGCGACACGAACTGCCCCACGGCGGAGGAGCCGCCGCCGCTGTTCTCCACGAACTGAACCTCGGAGACGATGATGTTGTCCTCCAGCACCGACCCGCAGCCCGTGCACACCGCGTCCCCCCGCGCCGCGTCCACCTCGATCTCCGAGCAGCCGCAGGCCGCGCACACCCGCCCGCCCGGCATCTTCGCCCCGGGGCGGGGACCCGGCCGGCCCCCCCGCCGCCGCTCGCCCCGCGCGGACCGGGCTGCGCGCAGGCCTCGGCGCCGGCACCGGGGGAGCGCGGCGGCACCGCCCCCCGCTCTCGCGAGACTTCGGTTGCGGTGTCTCCGCCCGGCCCCGCCCTCACTGAATGGCGGCCCCTCCTCCGTCCGCCCCCCACGGGGGCGGAGCCTCCCCTGCCAGACCCCTCCCTCCCTGGGGGCGGAGTCTCATCCACCCAGCCCCTCCCTCATGGGGGGGAGCCCCGTCCTCCCCGCCCCTTCCTCATGGAATGGCGGCCCCTCTTCCGCCCGGCCCCCCGGAAGGGGGCGGAGCCTCCTCCTCCCGGCCCCCGAATGGGGGCGGCTCCTCCTCCCCCCGCCTCACCACCCTGGGGGCGGAGCCTCCTCCTCCAGGCCCCGCCTTTTCTGGGGCGGGGCCTACCGGACTCCTCCCCGGGGGCGGGGTCCCCCCCTCCACCTGCGGGGCTGGGTGTGTTTCTTGTCCCTGGGAGGCTCGGGGTCCCCCGCGCCCCCCGAGGCTTTGGGGGGTGCTTGGCCACTGGGTGCTCAGCACAAAGCACAGCCGGCGTAAAAGGCCAGACTCTCAAATATTGCGTGAGATCAAATTTTGCTTAACTTAAAACAAGAAAAACAATCCACGGGTCATTCCGCTGTTTCAGTACATGATGAGGGATGATGTGGTGGAGAGAGGCCCTGCAGAGAAGGACTCGGGGGTGCTGGTTGATGAGAAGCTCAACAGGAGCTGGCAGTGTGCGCTAACAGCCCAGAAGGCCAATCAAAAGCGGCGTGGTCAGCAGGGCGAGGAAGGGGATTCTGCCCCTCTGTTACTCTCTTGTGAGACCTTATCTGGAATATTGTGTCCAGTTCTGGAATTGTCAACATAAGAAGGAGATGGAGCTGTTGGAACGAGTCCGGAGAAGGCTGCAAGGATGATCTGAGGACTGGAGCACCTCCCATGTGAGGACAGGCTGAGAAAGTTGGGGTTGTGCAGCATAGAGAAGAGAAGGCTCCAAGGAGACCTTATAGCGACCTTCCAGTACCTGAAGGAGCTACAGGAAAGCTGGGGAGGGACTGTTTACAGATGCTTGTAGTGACAGGACTAGGGGCAATGGGTATAAACTGGAGAGGGGCTGATTTAGACTAGACATAAGGAGGAATTTCTTCACCATAAGAGAGGTGAGGCACTGGTACAGGTTGCTCAGGGAAGCTGTGGCTGCCCCATCCCTGGAGGTGTTGAAGGCCAGGTTGGATGAAGCCTTGAGCAGCCTGATCCAGTGGGATGTGTCCCTGCCCATGGTAGGGGTGTTGGGGCTAGATGATCTTTAAGGTCTCTTCCAACCCAAACTATTCTATGATTCTATGAAAACCAGATCAGCTCCTTTGTCCTATACTGTGCCTGACAGATGCCAGTATGGAGACAAGAAAACCTGCAGCAAGCAGTTATGAAATACCTTTCCATTAAGAAGTTTCTTTTTAGCTCACTTAGTGAGGCTAATGTAGTCCTGATCCATGAGGGCCTAAGTCTTACATCCCTTCCAAAATTATTTGTGCTTTGATTGTTTAAATATTTTCAGTCTTTCTGAAGAGTCCCAGTCAAGTTTGGAGTTTTTCACAATGAATGTGAGCAGCAGAGGGTCCTGGTGACAGCATAAGATGCAGCTGCTGTGCAAGAGCTCATTTAATGTGACACTGAATAATAAAGTTTAATTTTTTTGGTTTAATTTTTATTTTCTTATAAAATGAGGTTAGTGTTGATGAAAGAAAATGGATTCCCGGTTCTGAAGACTGAAATCCTTTGCCTCCCACTCATGAAAGCTTTCTTATACAACATCCCTTAAATATTTCAAACATTTTTTGTAGGTTCATTTTCTGCCAGCCAAATGTAAGTAATTTTTTACCTCAGTAAGTTCTTTGTCCTTTCTGCTTGCAAGAAGGTTAACTAAAGACTTTGTGACCAATAATCTTCATCCTGCTGAATAAATAAGCCATGACTCAGATCACTTAGGCTAACAAAATACTAAACTTTCAGTAAATTATCTGAAGCCTGAATCACAGGAAGAACTGATCAATTAAAAAATTCTATTGACAAATCCCCTTTCCATGCAATATTGTGCCCTATTAGTTAAGAGGAATAAGGACCTGTTTGCCATTTCACCTACACTCTTATTTCATACCTCCTATTTTCACTCCTACATGCAACAAAAAGTGATCAGGATGTCTGTTAGCCCAGGCCAACCAATTTCCTTCCTGCTGTGTCTCCAGAAACCCCAAATATAACCCACCCGTGGGTGTGCATGTTTGACAGTCAGTTGTTGAGGTTTCAAAGAGAGGAACTGTTCTCATCTCTTGAAAATTAGATTTTTTTTTCTACTGCTCATATAACAGTAGGAAGAATGTGAATGGGCTGTGCAAATCCCGACTGGAGTGCGAGGGAATCCCACTCTGCTCCTGCAAATGCTGCACAGCACAGCAGGGAATATACTAGAGGAAGCTGATGACACATTACTGTACTTTCATAAAAGATGGATTGTCTTCTCTAAATTTGAAGAAGAAGCTGAAGTGTCATTTGACAGCAAAGCCAAAGAATCTCTGTACTTTTAACCAGAGCTCAAACTTCTGGGTACTGAGCCTCCCACAACACCAGGCTTTGTGGGGAATACGTGTGGAGAGTTTAATCCCCTGATTTGATCAGCTGCTATGAGCATCCTCAGCTCTCTAGCACTTCATCTGGAATCACTTCCCTTAAAGTCAGACCTAAAAGTGTCACTGAAGTCTCTCAAGGAGTCTCATAATGCACATAACTTAGGACAAAACACAAGCAGAAGAAGCTTTCTTCGGTTCTGGACTGCCCAAAAAAAAGGCATAAACTGTGCATGCAGCCTGCAAATTTGCGCATGGATTCTGTGGATATGAAGTGATAAGGACACTGGATAGAGGGAGGAACAAGGCATTTCGGAATGGAATAACTTTATAAGGTGACAGCAAGTGACGTCTACTTTTTTTTTTCAGTTGTGCCAGCCCAAATGCGTTTGGCTGTGCTAGTGACGAACAGGAGAGGGCACTCAAGGAAAATGAAATCAGTGAGAAAGCGCAGTGCTCTCCTGGGTTAGGCTGCTCTCTCGTCTGTTTTCCCTTTTTTCCTCCCCCCCCCCGTTTTGGTCTGCTTTTTTTTTTTCCCTAATTATTTCCTGACATTGTTTTCATTATGTTCATCAGTAAATGGTAATTTAAAAAGCTTTGGAAAAAAACATTCCGAGAAGAAAAGTTTCTGGCATCTATGAAATCAGTAGTAGTAGTAGTAGTCACTTGAACTCTGTGTAATCACATTCCTTCTGTTCAGAGACAGCACTTTCTAGCTGAGCCTTGATCCCTGAGGAAGTGGCAGAGACCCCATGGTTTTCCCAGTGACATTCCCAGGACCCATGCCTGGTACAATTCTTAGTACGTGAGGACAGCAGAAAGCACAAATACTGTAGCTCAGGAATCCCACTCAGAATTCAGGAGTGGGAAAGCCCAAGGATATTGAGTACAAAGATCCAAAAGCCACTGCCAGTTCAAGAAGTCTCTCATCAGCAAATGGCTGGGAGCTGGGAGCAGTGTTGCCCAGCTATTCTATTCCGAACACTTCCCCTGCCAGCTCGTTGCTTGAAGATGCATAGCTGATCAGTGAGTGCTTTTCGGAAGGATGTAAGTGAGGCAAAAATAGATACGTTCTCCTAGTTTCTAGCAATCTGCAGCTTAAGGATTTTATTGGCTGAAAGCTAATTCATACCAGCAAGACTTTTTATCTGTTTGTTTAATCAGCTTTTGCTCTGGTTATGCTTTCAAGATCCACAGCATCCAGTGGTTTAGGGTATATCATAACTTAGTTGGGTAGCAAGTGAAAAAGTTTAAAAATGGCCTAAACATTTCAGTTGGTGATCTGGAATTCTTGTACTATAATGAGTGGTGAATCCTTGGTCCCATCCCATCTCTTTCATGTCAGGTGGGATTTTTTTCACACCTGTTTTACAGTTTCTCTCAATCAGGACCACTGCACAGGAGTAATTCTTCCTCCCGATAAGCAGTGTAATGCTAATCAGCTACACTTAACACAAAATAATTTGTACATGGCAGCTGCTTAAGAGGAAATCCTTTTCAACAAAGCATTGGTTATATTCTGTTCTGAAAAACTAGAGACCTCTGTCGCTTGGGGATGCCAGCACAGGCAAACATTCCTGTGAAAACATGACTCCACTGCTCTGCCAATCTTGTCTTCTGAGACCTGTTTGTTCAAACATTGATGAATTTATTACTCACCATCAGACAACCATTCCAGTAAGCTAATTGCCTACTTAAGTGACTGTGTCTGTATTCCTAGAAATTGAACTGAAATGGGGAATGCCTGGGTTTAAGTGCTATTTTTGTGTGCACACTTCATGAGTGGCTACTTTGGTACAAATACATTTTCTATATAGACTGAAAATGAGGCTTTCACTATTCATGTGCAAGGCAAAATACCGCAGGAACATTACACTGGATGGATCTGCACACTCAAATACAGAGATAAACTGCATGTATTACTTACAGTTTCCATTTTTTTCTCCAATTTGGATCTACAAGCCAGAAGTTCAGATCAGCGAGTGGGAAGTAAAAAAAAAAGTGAACCTTTAGTTCTGAAGAATAAATTTGGAAAAGTAGTTGCACAATAGCGGATTATCTGCTTAGCATCAAGGTAAATTCAATGCAGTTACAAAGCAATGCTATAAACTATGTCTGTAATGTGCCTAGGGTAGTATTGGCTGTTTACAAATTATACCTAGTAAGTCATAAATAGGATTAGGAACAAAGATAGCATCTTAAATAGACATTCGCTAGCTACATTAGAGCAGGATAAGAAAAAAATGGCTGTCACCTGGTGTTATTAATAGTCCAAACTCTCTTTATTGACATTTCATAGGCAGAAGTCTGCTGTAATCAGCATGACTGTGCTAGCATCAAATTAAAATATGCCAGTTGAGTTTTGTTTAAGACCATGTGTGACAACATAGACTTAAAGGCATGTATTTATGTCTGATAATGTCGTGACTCCACTGGCTGTCAGGGACCCCCTTCAGACTGGAATCTGTGCAGGTAAGAGAGAACATTGCTGCAGCCACACACAAGCCTCTGCCTTTGCTAGCATGGAAGAAAGGCTGGAAGCCGGATAAGGAATACAGTGTCCTCCTTTGCACAATCCATTAGCACCAGGAAAAGGTGTGACGGACCAAGCAGTTTGGCTAGGTACAGGCTGCCCTGTAGGTGAGGCCAGTTCTCTCCTCTTCGAGTCTAAAAGACACCAAAGAATTATCCTTTCAATGAACTATGTGACATTGCCTGCTTTTCTGCTGACAGAGCCCAGTACATCAAATATGCCAAAGTAAACCCACTGCTAGACAAACCTTCAGTCAATACTACAAAGTTCTTGTCCACTATCTAAAGCTATGAGCAGGCTAAATAAATACAGTAGATTTTAGAGAAGACACAGTACGGTCTTTTCCTCTCACTGGAGAATTTTCAAGAATTTGGCAGATTTCCTAGTTTGAATTGGTTGAATAAATTAGATGACTAAAATTTTTCAGAGGGCAGCCATAAAAATGCTTGCAGTAAAATAAGCTATTTCACACTGGTAATCTGAGTTAGCCTAAATTACAAAATTAAAAAAAGAAAAAAAGAAATCCGTTTAACATGTAAATATTTAATTTAAATGTGAAATAATCAAAAAGGTAAAGTCTGCCACAATTTCCAAAATCAGGCATTTATAATCAGTGTAGTTCTCTGCATCTATATTTTTTTAATTAAAAAATAGTTTAAGAGGAAAATTTTAGTGCTGTGCAAGCCACACCTTCCCTTCCCCACACTCATCCAAAGGTAGGAAGTCTCTTCTGCACCTCCAGAAGCAAAACTCAAAAGCAGTAGATCTTGCCATTTCTTCACAGAAAAAAAGGCCACAGCAGCAGTGCAAAAAAGGAATGCTGTAACCATGGCCATAATGACCTCTGCTTTACCCAGAAAGGGTTAGGATCATATCTATTTTCCACTTTTTACAGTTCACCTTCTTAGACGGGAACTGGAAGCTGCAGTACTGATGGTCTGATTGAGGGGCAGGTCTGTAAATCAGCACTCCCTGGGAGGAAGGTTTGATTCCCATCTCTTCATTCTCCTTTTCAAGGTTATGCAGATTCAGATTCCCACCCACTGCCATATTTTAGTTCTTCCCCTCAGTTCTTCTTCAGGCCCTCCTGGACCTGCTGTTTGTGAACAGAGAAGGCCTTGTGGGGGATGTGGCAGTAGGTGGACGCCTAGGACAAAGCGATCATGAGATGATAGGGTTTTCTGTTCTAGGTGAAGTGAAGAGGGTGGTTAGCAGGACAGTAGCACTGAATTTCCAGAGGGCAGACTTTGAACTCTTCAGAACGCTGGTTGGCAAAGTCTCACGGGAGACAGTACTTAAGGGCAAGGGAGCCCATGAGGGCTGGGAGCTCTTCAAAAAGGAAATCCTAGCAGCTCAGGAGAAAGCCATCCCCATGTTCCGGAAAAAAAAGGCGACAGGGGAGAAAACCAGCTTGGTTGAGCAGAGAGATCTTGAGTGATATCAAGAAGAAGAGAAATGTTTCTGGGCTCTGGAAGAGGGGACAGGCCTCTTGGGTGGATTACAGGAGGGCAGTGAGATTGTGTAGAGAAAAAATCAGAAGGGCTAAGGCTCAACTAGAAATCAGATTGGCAAAGTCTGTGAAAGATAACAAAAAATCCTTCTATAAATATATAAATAATAAAAGGAGGACTAGGCAGACCATACAGTCCCTATTGGACACAGAAGGAACAACAGTGACAGGGGATGAGGAAAAGGCTGAGGTACTTAATGCCTTCTTTGCCTCAGTCTTTAATTGTAAAGAAAGTCGTTCCGTCCGTGTACAAACCCAGCAGCTAGAGGAGCAAAATGAGGCTCCCATGATCCAAGAGGAGGTGGTCAGAGCCTTGCTAGCCCAACTAGACACCCACAAGTCTATGGGGCCGGATGGGATTCACCCAAGGGTACTGAAGGAGCTGGCAGAAGTGCTGGCCAAACCCCTTTCCATCATCTTCCAACAGTCCTGGAAGACTGGGGAAGTCCCACTGGACTGGAGGCTGGCTGATGTTGTGCCCATCTACAAGAAGGGTCACAGGGAGGACCCAGAGAACTACAGGCCTGTCAGTCTGACCTCAGTGCCAGGGAAAGTCATGGAACAGGTGATCTTGAGTGCTATCATGAAGCACATGCAAGAGAACCGGGTGATCAGGCCCAGTCAACATGGGTTCACAAAAGGCAGGTCTTGCCAAACTAACCTGATCGCCTTCTATGACAAAGTGACTCGGATACTGGATGAGGGAAAGGCTGTGGATGTGTCTTCCTGGACTTCAGTAAAGCCTTTGACACAGTTTCTCACAGCATTCTGCTTGAGAAACTGTCAGCCTCTGGCCTGGACAGGCGCACACTCTCCTGGGTGGAAAACTGGTTGGCTGGCCGGGCCCAGAGAGTGGTGGTAAATGGTGTGAAATCCAGCTGGAGGCCAGTGACAAGTGGGGTTCCCCAGGGCTCAGGGCTGGGTCCAGCCCTGTTCAATGTCTTTATCAATGACCTGGATGAAGGCATTGAGTGCACCCTTAGCAAGTTTGCAGACGACACTAAGCTGGGTGGAAGTGTTGATCTGCTGGAGGGTAGGGAGGCTCTGCAAAGGGACCTGAACAGGCTGCACCACTGGGCTGAGTCCAATGGCATGAGGTTTAACAAGGCCAAATGCTGGGTCCTGCATTTGGGGCACAACAACCCTGTGCAGTGCTACAGACTAGGAGAAGTCTGTCTAGAAAGCTGCCTGGAGGAGAGGGACCTGGGGGTGTTGGTTGACAGCGACTGAACATGAGCCAGCAGTGTGCCCAGGTGGCCAAGAAGGCCAATGGCATCTTGGCTTGGATCAGAAACAGCGTGATTCTATGATTCATGGGTTAAACACTTTTTTTTCCTTTTTTTTGTCAATTAAAATTGGGAATCTGACATAACAATATGCCAGTAAGATCTGGAGCCTTTTGCTTGCCTTTCCATTGTCTGTGCTTCAATCAGGCAGCTCACACCAAGATTATAAAAAACCTGACCCAGGAGTTTACAGTCTGAAGCCCAAATTGAACAGAGCAGTCAGCAGATATGTATTCCACTGAACAATGAGGTCTTCGTTCCTTTTTGAACCAGCTTTCATTACATGAGTTATGTTTGTATCATATTGTTGGAATTACACAAAACCATTGTTTTTAAATGAGTACAGAAGACAACAATGTTCTCAATACTGCATCTTGTTACTAAAGTGTACGTACTAACAGCAGCATGATAAGATTTCAGAGAGCACTAAGCATGTTCAGTTCCACACACATATGCATGAAGTATTTCAGAAAATGTTAAGCTTAACTCCTATATGATTTCCTTTGGAAGGGAAAGTTGGAAGAAGGTATTCCTATGCAATTTTTGCCCATAATATTTTACATATATAAAGCCCATGCTGAAAGGGGCTATATATATGATGGTAGAAAGGATCTCCAAAAAAAGAATAATATTATACTATCGGCATTGCTAACAAAAGTCCCATCTTCCCTTTGTAGTCTATCCAAAGCTAAACAGTAAGAGTAGAACTTTCTTCGTAATAAAGCTTTAGAGCTACTACCGTGACTTCTCACCCGTGCTACAGAAATACTATCCAGATGACCAAAGATTTTGTAATCAAACAGGCTGCAACAAATACCCAGCTGAAACAGCAATTTAGCAGGCTCAGAGCAAAACCAAACTGTTTTTGTGGCATACAAAATTATGAAGAGACTTTCCCAATGTACACGATGACTAACAATCATCAACCCATGCAACAATGAACAGCAATGACATTTTAGCCACTCCCTCTGTGGTCACCTTTCATTTGCAACCGTCATGTCTGCTAAAAACAGGATGAGAAATTGCAGATAAAACATGAGATTTTATCAGCTTTCCCAGACAGGACCAGATTGGGAAAAATGAGAAAGAGAAGGCTTCCTCTCATAGTTTAGGGAGTAAATGAGCAACTAATAAACATTCTAATTAAATAAGTGCATATATCCTGCTAACAAATTTTCTTTTGAACAGCAAAACTGAAAGGTTGCTGTGGTACTTTGGTTTTGTTTGGGTTGGCTTTTTTTTTATTCCCCAAAGAGTAAATCCCACAATTAAATTACGGAAATAATGAAAGAAGAATTGAGCAAAGTCCACACAGAGAGTTTAAGCTGGGAGATCACAAGGCAAATATTCTTTTTCCAGACCAGAAATAAAATCCTAACCTACTGGTTTGTGTTTCCTCCACGCCATTTTTCACTCCGTTAACCAGCCGTGGTCTGGGCTGACAGTTCTCTTGAAAAGCCTATGAACCTTGAACAGCCTAGTTGAAATCCTGCATTTCTGCTGCAATGTGCCCAGCAGATGTGACAGAGCTGATATAACTGGCTTCAGAGATATGTTCTCCATACCATCAGAGCTCTTGCTTTGCTTTACTGACATGGGGAATGCTGACATGCAGCATCCACACAGCGAGTAAAAGGGTACAGCTGGGGTACCACAGTCCAGCTCAGCTATGGACCCTTTCATGTCTTCATCAGCCCAATCCAATCCATCAAGTCCCGTGACTGAAAGGTGAGACCTTCTCAGCCAAACTCCTCTGAATAAATAAATAACTATGGTAATGTACTGTGGCCTCTTTCCTTCTGCATGACTGCCCTCCTGCACTGTGATCCATGGGATGACTGCTTTTGCCATCCCAGAGAGAAAGGAAGACTAGGGAGACGCCGTCTACCTCTGCACAGCTCCACTGAGTACCTCATACACAGTTTTCAGCCCATCATTGGCTGCAGGACCATGACCCATCAGAGCCTCCCACTGTCCACAGCCCTGCCACTTTGGCCCTTCGCTATCATGTAATGCCACTTAACCAACATTTCCTCTAGGGTATGAGTGTCTTTGCATTGTCTCTGTACTAGGGAAGGTGCCTAAGAGACCCAAGTGACAAAATCTAGTCAGATCTGAAGAAGGTCTGGAAGAGCAGCACAGTACTTATCAGAATGTTAGCAGACGTAGCACCCTCCAGCTGCAGAGTCTTCTGGGGCAAACTTAATCAGAACAGGAATATTAATGTAAACAAATGACTGCTGCTGGGTTCTTTCAGACCAGCAGGCCAGAACAGGTAAATAGCTACTATCTCAACATTCCAGCAACTATTAGAAATACCCACAGAGGTTTCAATCATGCTTAATAATTAAAAATAGGGAAAGGAGTTTCAGGTATTGTGTTAATCAACAGGTGCTAAAGCAATATGACCTTCCTCAGAGGCAAAGTCTGGCATGACAGCTAATTTATTCCATGACACATTCTAGAAAGCACAGAAACACAATCAGCAAGAAGATTTCCTTGCTTCAAGATTCAGGATTTTAACAAATGAGTCACTGATGCATGCTTCAGATATTCCTATGCTAAAACCAGAGTATAAGTCATATGTATAAAATTCACTGTTGCCCCAAAAGCTGCCCATGATAGCTTTTTTCCAAATACTGACCTAGGGAATGTCTGGTATGTTGAGACTGATGAAAGAAGTCTGGATTTTTTATTCATGATGCAAATTTATCAGAAGATAAATGTCATGCAAATAGGCTTGTATCAGTGTTGATATCAAGAATTTAGGAAAATTCAGCAACAGAAAAATCTTTGCTTGTCCATTAGCTGAAGAATCCAAATCTCATCAGAATCCTATGCTTCCATTGCATTAGTAAAGGTAAAGTATGGTTTTGTGAGACTGCATCAGATTAGACCACAAAGAGTTCATGACAGAAAGTGTTAAATACGGAAGGAAAAACATTCAGTAGTACACACAAGAAGTGTAGAAAAGAGCTGTTATGGGCATTCTAATGACTAAGATAAGGGCCTCAGATGCAGAAAAACTGCATACAATTGCAGGCTCTGGCAGACTTTCTTTCTGGCCTTGGGCTACCCACCGAATACTCCTGTCTTCAAGTTATCTACATATAAAATGGAGATAGGGATACTTAAAGCTCCTTATCCTTTGTCTGGCTCTTCTAGATTGTTAGGTAGAGACATGAACAAGGAGAGTGATTTTTTTGGACTGTGAAGGAAGGGAAAGATAAGATGGAACAATCCATTCAAAGATGAATGGATGCAAGTTACAAGTGGGGTTCCCCAGGGCTCAGGGCTGGGTCCAGCCCTGTTCAATGTCTTCATCAATGACCTGGATGAAGGCATTGAGCGCACCCTGAGCAAGTTTGTGGATGACACTAAGCTGGGTGGAAGTGTTGATCTGCTGGAGGGTAGGGAGGCTCTGCAAAGGGATCTGAACAGGCTGGACCGCTGGGCTGAGTCCAATGGCATGAGGTTTAACAAGGCCAAACGCCGGGTCCTGCACTTGGGGCACAACAACCCTGTGCAGTGCTACAGACTAGGAGAAGTCTGTCTAGAAAGCTGCCTGGAGGAGAGGGACCTGGGGGTGTTAGTTGACAACGACTGAACATGAGGCAGCAGTGTGCCCAGGTGGCCAAGAAGGCCAATGGCATCTTGGCTTGTATCAGAAACGGCGTGACCAGCAGGTCCAGGGAGGTTATTCTCCCTCTGTGCTCAGCACTGGTGAGACCGCTCCTCGAATCCTGTGTTCAGTTCTAGGCCCCTCACCACAAGAAGGATGTTGAGGCTCTGGAGCGAGTCCAGAGAAGAGCAACAAAGCTGGTGAAGGGGCTGGAGAACAGGCCTTACGAGGAACGGCTGAGAGAGCTGGGGTTGTTTAGCCTGGAGAAGAGGAGGCTGAGGGGAGACCTCATTGCTCTCTTCAACTACCTGAAAGGAGGTTGTAGAGAGGAGGGTGCTGGCGTCTTCTCCCAAGTGACAGGGGACAGGACGAGAGGGAATGGCCTCAAGCTCCACCAGGGGAGGTTTAGGCTGGACATTAGGAAAAGATTTTTCACAGAAAGGGTCATTGGGCACTGGAACAGGCTGCCCAGGGAGGTGGTTGAGTCACGTTCCCTGGAGGTGTTTAAGGCACGGGTGGATGAGGTGCTAAGGGGCATGGTTTAGTGTTTGATAGGAATGGTTGGACTCGACGATCTGTTGGGGCTCTTCCAACCTGGTTATTCTATGATTCTATGATTCTATGATTCTATGATTCTATGAATAGGAACTGTATCTGAGAAAGCACAGGTTAGGCAAGCTTAGGGGCTGAAGGAGAGGCCTCATCCACGCAGATAGCATGGTGGAGAGCTGGTGGGATGAGGATCACTGTTAAACTGTAAGGAGCATTATCACCGTGGGGTGGAAGGCAGAGGTTTTGCCAGGCAGAGCCTTGGCTGACAGCGCACAGGGAAGGTAAAGAGGGCAGGGAGAGAAGGGGAAGTTTTTAAGAGACCTCACATCAAAGACATACTGAGGAATGAAGCCCACAGATCTTTCAGCAAAGAGTCTGAAAATGACAGTAAGTGGCACCTAAATTAACAGCCAGGTCCCCCAGCCTGGTCCACACTCAAGTAATTTGTCACACTAACCTTTTCCATCAGGACTGCTCGTAGCCATGAGAGCTAAAGCCTTGTACTGATACCATTACATCAGCCAAGCGGCCTCTGTTGCTCTACGTCCCTTCATGCAGGTGGCTGGAATCGGACCTCCCACTCAAAGCACTCCCTTGTGGATATAAGCTGTGTTTCTGCTAGGAGGGTTAGCCAAAACAGATATTCCGGCAAAGCAGCTAAGGTTGTTAAAATCAAAGTTGTAGTCTTTTACTTCTAATCAGAGCTACACCGATTTGCACCAGAGAAACAGCTGGCTCAGAAACCAAAATAGCTCATTAGTCAAGGGCATATTTCAAGGCTTGAATCATCTTTAGCAAAGGAAAGGGGCTCAGTGTCAGTAAGTTTGACAGGGAACACAGGAAAGAGTAACTGATCTTTATGGAGAATGTTGGCACAGAGAACCAAGGCTTAATCCTCAAAAAGCCCAGAGGTATCACTGTTGTCGGTGCCAGGAAATTTGTGTCCCTCTAAACAGGCAGGCACACTTACCAACAGAGCATAAAGGTCTAGATGCTATGTGTGCCTTGATTGTTGCATAATATTAACAGGCAGGATTTTTTTAAAACCCTTAAAATGCCCTGCTCAGACAAATAAAACTTCCTTTTTCCTGGGGTCAGCCAAAAGACCAGCTCATTTCTTTGATGTAAATATTAACTAATGAGTATACTGAATCTGCTGTCTCCCTGTATCACCTCTTTCCTGATGGCATTTTGTTGGACACAATTAATTTCCCTTTTGCCAAAATAGAATACCATCACTAGAGCATGAATTGAGGGAGCTGAGGAATTTGGTAAGCATAGGATACCTCAGGAAGCAGCTAGAAGAAGCACAGTACTAACAGCTTTGCCTTGTAAGGATAAGAAGCTCTTGACATTCATAGATCTTCAAGTTTTCTATAAACCTACTGGATTCCTTGTAAAACATTTTTCATTGTCCTGGCAAAAATACTAAGCCTCTTTGGAGATACCTTTACAGCTTGCATTTCAGAGCTCCATCTCTCCCTTCCCATTCCTCAAAGACATGAGTCTCCCCTCTGCCTCTCCAAGACAGTGAGGAAGCTGGGACCTACTTGTAAGTGCACTGTTGTGTTAATAGTTCTTGGTCTGCAAAATCTGCTGACCCTCTCAGAGCTATGAAGATCTCTGGCAAAACATGAGCCCTCCTATAGACTCCTCTCTCTCTCTAGCTCTCCCTTGCAGCCATAGGGTCTCTAGCAGCTCACAGATCCCCTTTTGGAAGCTTCAGCCAGGCCAGATGCTGTGCTCTGTACCCCAAGAGAAGGTCTACAGATGGTGTAAATTAACTAAAACATACAAATGGGTGATTTCATTGAGAAGCAGAAGCACGGCAGAAAGATCTGGGCTAAGCCAAGTGGCATATTTTGCCTGAACATATCTCACCAATTTGGGTGAGAAAGTCCATGGTGCTTGGGAAAGTGAGGAAAGAGAAGGATGTGACAGGTCCAAAATGTCCATGTTTTTTGCAGTGAATGTCTTGAGTGAGAGGCAGGGGTCAGTTCTGCAGCCCAGACCAAGTAAATATCACTTTCATCCTAGACTAATAGCACAGAAAGAACCACGCGTCTGGTGTGTGACTCCATTGATATTAATTCACTAGGGATATGGTTGGATACCTCAGATGAGAATGTGAAATCACAGAAAAGTATTCTGTCAAAATACAATATATAGACAAGTTTCTTCATTGGAAAGGTAAAACGATGTTTTAATAATGATGTTTTTAAATGTCCTCTTAACAATTGAATTCTGTTCTTTTATGCTACAAAGTCACTATTCCCCTGCTTCCTTTTTTTTTTTCTTTGCATATTCTGGTTTGAATTAGAACATTATGGAGAAATCCAAAACCTAGAGCCAATTTGACTGTTCTCACACGATAACTCTTTTACTCTCCTGGGTACAGCACTGTTTATTTAGAAAGGAATATTTCAGGGATCTTTGCTAAAAAAAAAAAAGAAAAATTATCCAGAGACAATTCTTATCCTGCAGTGCTTATTGTATTCCATGCAAGCCCATCTAAGCAATAAATGACTCTTGATATTAAAGCTAGATTCCTGGATTTTTACCTGCCTTCCCTGCTTTGCAACCAGCCTTCTCCTCAGTTTTGTACACCAGTTTTAACTTCTTTGAAGGGAATATCCTCTCTTGAGTGATATTCCTATCACAACAGTTGGGTGGTTTTGACTGTGGAGATGTCTAAAACTAAAAAAGAAAATAGTTTTACTCATGCCAAATGGCAGTAAAGCAGCAATCAAGACCTGTTTGGGAATGGACACTTAGAATTGCACAAAACCCTACTATTTTAATGCAGGTATGCTCTCAGTTGGGTTTCTCATATTTCCATAGTCGCACAACTTCTGCTGAAAGATTATGCATGGGACTGACATTTGGACTTTCGTCAGCCAATAGTTCAAACCAACATCAAGAAGAAGGACTGCTCAAAGAGATGACAAAACCCATCTACTTTATTGTGAATAGGCACATGCAGAATTTTCCTGTTTGAAGTTACATACTTACTGCAAAGTTAAGCTCAGTTCTTTTAGGCTTTTAGTCCCCAACATTTCATCATCCACACAGAGGCTTTAGAAACCCTCTGAGTTTTGTTCCATGACATTCATGGCTCCATCTAGTCAGTCAGCAGGAGACAGTGTGTCTTGCTTGTAGAGATACAGTCTGCTGCCACAGCTGTGGAATGTCTGCTCATGCTTCCAACCAGAAGTCTCCAGAGAATTAAGTAGCCTCCAAGGAAGCCCTTCTGAAATAGTGTTGAAATAAAGAATGTTAACATGTACAAAACACTGATTAAACCTAAATTAAACCTGAAGAACTTCTGGTAGCCTAACTGTGGGTGTGAACCTGCTGGACCAGCAGCTGTGCAACATCTGAAGTAGCAGCCATTTAGGGACAAGTAAAAGCATTACAAGAAAACAAAGGTCTTCTTGGGGTATGTTTGCACTGTGCACTGGAGGTGCAAGTTCCTAGACTAGGTGCCGAGATCTGTCGAGATACAGTAGCATAGGTGCCAATCCACCCTAGCAACCTGAATATGTGCTCAGGGATATGAGAGCTTGCCTGCTGGTGACTAATTCCTGGCAAGAACTTCACTGCACTCTACTGCTATTGTGACATCTTGCCAGCTTGGTAAAACAAGAACAGATCCACTATCAGCTGCCACCGTTGCACTTATTTGTGTTAACGCAGTCTCAGAGAGGTCTTAGCCTACCCAGGACTCCTGGAGAAAGACCTTTAAGGGATTAGTGAAGTCTTTGGACGGCATGACACCAACACCTTGAGTACTGGGCTGTTCAGGACAGGAAGTCCTGGAGTCCCTACAGCACATCTAAAGTGTCACAGACTAGAGTGGAGCAGCAGAGAACACTGTTTAAGCCCTCTTAATCCTCATGGGCAGAGGTTAGAGACCTTCCCAGCAGCTACGGTCCCTGTACCACCATCTACCCCCTCCTCTACATGTCCATGTCTCATGGCCCATTTGGGGAATGTGTGGCATTTAGGCCATGCTACATTCCACGTTGTGCAATTCAAGGCCCATTTCCTAGGGATCTTCAGTTCATATTCAGATGCCTACTAAAGATCATAGAAAAAATTATGTTGGAAAGGACTTCTGCAGGACTCACACAATTGCCTGCTTAACAAAATAGGACTCTCAAGGCCTCATCAAGCTGGGTTTTGAGCACATCCAAGAAGAGAAATTGCACACACTTTCTGGGCAACTTGTTCTGGTGCCTGACAACCCTCACTATGAAAAATTTTCTTCTGTATGCTGCCTGGTCTGTGTCCCATCTGGTGCCATGGATTTGTGTATGTCCAGCTTATTTATGTGATACCAGCATCACCATTTTCAACTGTGGGTAATAACTCTCTCTACCATACTCTGCCATTAGACATACATGCCTTGTAGCAGACTTTGCTAGTAAAGACTAGCAATGAAAATGCTGAGAACCTCAGACTTTTGTGTGGCATTCATTGTTAGACCACCTCCCAGTTCAGCAGTAGACCCTCATTTTCTTGGTTTTCCTTTCACTACTAAAGTAGCAGCCCTTCCTGTTGCTCTTCACATCATGACCAGTATCAGCTCAAGCCAAGCGTTGGTTTTCTTAGTCCCGTCCGTGCATGCCTGTGTAGTTCTGCATTGTTCCTTGATTGTCTGTCCCTGCTTCTTTTGATTTTATATTTGAGTTCAGTCAGCAGTTCTCTGTATACCCAAGCTGGCCTCATATTCTGTCTGCTTAGCTTCCTGCATACAGTATGGATCATTCTTGGGCTTTGAGGAGATAGTCCTTGAAGACCATGTAACTCTCTGTGTCCTTTTGCTCTACGTAGCAATATCCCAAAGGAAGCTCCTTGCTAGTTCCTTGAACAAGCCAAAGTCTCCTCTCCTGAACCCAGGATTGTTCTGCTATTCAGCTTTCTCTGTTTTCTCATCATCTTAAATTCTACCACCTCTTGGTCTCTCCAAGGCTACCATTAACCATCACAACCCCAAACACTTCTTCCATGCAAATTAACCAGAACATCTCCCTGCTCACCCTGTCCAGCACCTGTGTCAAGAAATTGTCCCTGATTCACTTCAAAAATGTGGATTGCTTGTGCCCTACTGTGGTTCCTGCCCAGCAGATTTCAGGTCGGTCAGTATATCCTATAAAAGCCAGGGCTTGAAACAGTGATGCTTCTTCCACTTGTCTAGAGAAGGCTTCATATATTTTGTCTTCTTGACCGGGTGATCTGTAGCAGATGCTTACCATGTTACCTGTGTTGGCCTTCCCTCAGATTCTGGCCCGTAAGCTGCTGACCAGCCTATCACATAAGCCATAGCAGATCTCCATGCAACTGAGCTGCTCCTCTCTGTGCAGGGCATAACCTTCTTGCACATCTCACCTTCCTCCTTCTAAAAGGCACGTATCCATTCATCACAGCCCTTCAGCTGTTGGAGCTCTTATAGTTTCTAAGTACAAAGGAGCAATGGGTGGGTCAATCCCCTGCCTATCCAGATCTGCAATACTGTGTCTCCCAACCCAATCAATATAGAGATCTGGGCACTGTCTTGAGATGAGTTGCTGTGAACACCTAAATTAGATGATGCACCGTCATCTCTTGGTTATTACACAGAAAAATGCTAATAACAGCCTTGGGGCAAGTCTTTAATCCACAGTCTCCACACATTTCATTATAGTCAGAAACATGTCATACATACTCTTCCAGATTCAGTAGAAAGAATAACTACCTTTTTCTAATCTAGTAAAGGCAGATGAACAATGGAAGCCCTCTCCCATGGATCTATTTTCCATGGCAGGACTTCACAAATTCATGGACTTCCCTACTTGCCCAGACATGGTCTGATGTGCTTGTGTTGGCTTCATACAGGGGAAAGAAAAGTAAGGAGCCACATAGAGGAGGGCATTTGTGAGGTCAGATCTTTTTAGGACCAGCAGACTTGGGAATGTCCAGAAACAACTTGTTTGTATTTGTTTCTACTAAATTCAAGGAAAGGAAAAAAATGTTGTGTTTATTCTTTAAATAAACAAGATCACATGGAGAAATACACTACCTTTATATTATCAGTGTCTCTTCCAGCTAGAAGGGCTGTAACAGGTGACTATACTCACAACCTGTTCTTCGGACCTTTCCACACTCTTCTTCATGTGGAGGAAGCACCAGAGTAAGAACATCTTCACAATCAGTAAATTGAGTTTGGTTTCTTTGCTGCAAGCTGTAAAAATCTCACTGCAAACATTTACAATTTAGTCTGAGCGACAGGAGCTGTAACTTGTACATAATGCTCCCAACACAGTTCATTTACAAGATGAAAGCCTTAGTCCCAGCCGGAGCAGGAACGCATAGCATCAACATTTGGAAGCCTTGCTTAATGAAATCCAGACTGACAACCTCTCTTCCTACTGCAAATCACTGCCTGGTCCAATTTTCCAGTTTGACTGCTCCTGCCTTTCCCCCAGCACACCTGCAGGTAAAAAGGCATCACAAGCAACACGCCATCCCTGGGCGAGGAGCAGGTGAGGTATGGTGCCAGCTGTCTGTACAGAGGAGCTGCTATTGGTCTTCCTGGGCTGGAAGGATGGTTGGTTCATTGGCTTTGACTTTGTGAGGGCAAGGGAGATGAGCCACAGAACAAACAGGAACAATAAGAAGCATCTTCAGAGCTCTGTCAATGATTCATGGAGCATTTTGTCTATCTAAGAGGGGAAAGAAGATGGACTAAAAAATATTCCCCCAGCAGGAAAGAATACTCCCCAGCAGGATCAGGAAACATGATGGAATTTTTCACCACTGCAGCACCCAGTGAGTCCCCACTTGGCTAGTAGTAACAAAGAGCCACATTCCTGACCTCACTGGGGCTTAACACTACTAAAATGCCTGTATGGGTCCAAGCAAAAATGGAAAAAATCTGTTATTTGCTGATTAAATGCTGCTTTTGGCCTGTCTCCCTTGCACAGAAAAACAAGAGGGTGCAGGCTGCAGATACAGACACCGGCCCCTAACAAGGCAAGAAGAACAGGACTGAACCAGAGTGACCAGAGACAAGCAACCTGCAAAACTTCCAGGTCCTGCCATGCTGGCTCACAGAGAAGTTGATGAGCCCTGTAGCCCTGCTACTACCTGGCTGCTCCTTCGTAGGTTGCTTCTCCAAACCCACCTATAGCATGAGTAGAATGAGCTTGAGCTTACTTTACCTCTTTCTATACCTCACGACATCCAACTATGAATTATGGCCACTCCACATCTAGATGGCTGCCATCTCCCTCCCAGCTGCAATGTCTCAAACCCCCAACAGCAGAGTTTCCTTAATTAATCATCAAGCAGATTTTTTTTCTCTGTTTCTTTTTCCATTTCTGAGTTGCTATGTTTTCTGCCAACTTTCTGCTTGGCATGAATTTCTACAATAGAGCAATACAACTTCTCAAAACAAACACTTGCCCTGGAAAGCCTGACACTCCCTATATGGAGCCTATGAGTGGCAGAACCATAATCAAAAGCCGGTAAAGACACTCGGCCATGCTGGCAGCATTCATTAAGGCTCTGAGCAAAGCAGACCTAAGAGAAGAAAGTAAATGGGAACTCCATGAACACTGTTGCACAGAACCCCCCATGCTCTAATCATCACTGAGAGGCATTCAAGTCTGTACTCTTTATATAACCCTAGCTCAGGAAAGTTATTCCAATTCAGCTGGCTCATTCAGGAACCCCTTTAAAAATAAAAATTCATGGAAATGGCCAAACTGCTGTGATTTCCTGATAAGAAACTGCATGCAAAGCCTCTGGGAAAAAATGCCAGTAGTTGTATGATAAAAGCCTGTTCTTTGCCTGTCATTAACTAGGGTGGGTTTTGCAGGGTAAAATTCTCCTGGGCCAAATAACAGGAGACTGATAAATAAAGCTTGTCAACTGCCCTTTCTGACTCACTCTCTCCTACTGGAAGGATGACTCACTGTCATGTGTGAGAGGCTGCCAGGTCTTGCTTACATGCTTAAACAAGCATGGGTTGACTGTTTTAGACATGCATTACCTTAGAAGAAGCAGAACTTAGTGCTGAGGAGGCAGCCTGGAAAAGACTGTGCTGACTAAAGGATCTGAACTTCAAAGTATTTCTCAATCCTTTCTGGAAAGTTCAAGGTTGTTGTTAGATTACCACAAAAAACGTAGTCCCAAAGCCATGGCTGAGGGCTTGGCTGATGATCACAGTGTTTTAAAACCAGGACTTGCTAGGTACATCAGATTTTATGCAGGTAATTCCTGCAGAGTGAGCCAGAGAGCATGTTCTAGGTGCAGACAGAAGTGACTGAGACCATGCCTGGTCTAGAGCTCCATTTCATCCAAGGAAAATGGCATGCCAAAAGCAGTCACTGTTTTATGGTGAGAAAGTACCCTTGTGGGGCTACCCCACTTATGGAGACTGCGAGGAACCTGCCTTGAATCTGGAGAGGGGCAAACACAGCACCTTGAACATCATCTCTCCATCTGAGTAGCTCATCAACTGCTTTAGAGCAACACCAGTAGCAGCTCAGGGCTTCCTCCTCTCTACAGTGACACAGACCTTGGAGGTAAGCGGCAGCACACAAAAAGCTCATTGCATCCAGGAGCTCTACTGCCTACGTGAGCTCATGCTCCACCCTTCAATCCTATCCTGTCATCCTGGGACCACCACAGGCCAAGTGTGCAGCTCTGCTCACAAATCCCAGCTATTAGCACACACCACAGACTACACTACCCTGCAGGAATGATGTGGTGAAACACAATTCTCCCTCGTACTCTTTCTAAGGCTTCGCACAATGTTTGTTTGCTTGCATGTGACAAAGGAAGGTGCTTTTGCAAGGACTAGCATACCAGAATGTCAACCCACAGATCAGTGTCACAGCTAGAGAGACAAAACTGGACCCATCCTTTGGAATACAGACTCCTAATGCAGTAACTGAAAGGTTTCTCCCAAGACCATAAGAAGGAAGCTGTGCTGTAGCCTCCCTCAGCTCTAGGTATTAGCCAACATCTTCCTGCATCTTTCAGTAGGGAAACCATGCTGCTGCAGGGCAATGGAACTACAAGTGCCTCATGCGTGTTCAGACGGGTATGCACCATCCAGGAGTTGCCAATGCAGCCAGGAAAGACAGTTGTATATTCTTTGGCCCAAGCTTTCAGGAAACCCGCAGCTAAAGCACCATCTCATTGTCTCGTCACCATTTTTCAGCCCATATGAACACTAAACTGCCTGTCCCAAATGAATGTATAACCTAGACATGTTAATTTTGAACAAAGAGTGTACTTACCATTTCACATCACATATATAAGGAAGATATACCAGCCTCACGCACAGTTCTACATACATTTTTTATATCTCTCCTCACTTGGGAGATAATATGTGTTTTGCATCCCACAAAATTTCTAAGAGGTTATTTTTGAACATTTTTGCTCTGTAGTACAACTGATGTCTAATGAAAAGCTTGAGAGGCAAACTGCAGTTCACAACAGCCTCATCTAATGGTAAAAGGACTCCCCTGACACATGGAAAACAAGCTCAGGCCACAATGCGACTTAGGTATTAATGTAACATGTGCCAGTCTAAGAGAAGAGACTAAATAATAGCTGGGAGTCTGCATTTCAAGTGTCTGTCTCACTAAGGCAGTGGAGAGCCACCCCATGTAAGCAGCCTAGTCCCTGGACTATTGGTTACTCCAATACAGAAGAAATACATTTCTCATCATAATTGTGCTGCAAAATTTCATCCTTTTAAAAACCGAACCACACATTGTGAGGAATAATGGTATTCTTTTTATCCAGCATAGTTAATATTACAATGAAGAATTTCTGAACCAGCACTAATCTGTCAAATTTGTCCTCTTAACAATGATGAAAAATGTCACCTCTCTGGTTTTCTTCTACTGTTTAACCATGCATTTTTTCATTGATTCTTATGGACTATGACAAAGTCAGGATCTCATCCTAAATTTTACTTCTGTCACTAACCATTAGCCTGTACAGAGAGTCTCATAGGTAAAATTATATAATTTCTTATCATGAATTCATTTTCTTTCAAGATCCTGACATCTGAACCACATATTTTGAGTTTGAACATCTAAGATCTGCTTTCCGAATCATGTAAAATCGATGCTAAAATACATTTATGCATGTATATCTTTAAAAAGATAAAATGAAATTAAGACTCAGTAGGTATTTTAAATAACAGCATATCTAGAGATGATAGAAATAAAAAAAAAGTAAACACAATATATTAAAGATATTAAAGAGTAACTCCCTTCAAAAAGCAAAATTTCAAACTTTTACACTATAGTAAGTCATGTCTCCTGGTTGCTTTGCTTGCTTTCTGCAATGAAGGCATTAAGATGAATTAAAAATACTTGGAAGACAGAACCAGGAATTACAGTCCAGGCCACTCAGTGACCACATCAAGGCCCTTGTATGCTGAACTATCCCACCTCTGACAAATAAGTTAGACTTCTTAAGCTGCACTTTCAACGTGATTTACTTAGTAATATGAAACCACACCACTCAACACAGCTACCACTTCTGCTAGTTGCTCTGATTACAGTCACCTTCTACAGCTGTCTGGGTACTTAGACTGTTTTGAGGTCTTCTCAGAGGTGCCAAACTGAAGTCATTTGTCAGGATGGACAAACCACTTTTATGCTTCCTTGTTCTTGTCCTTCCTCTTCCTCCTCTATCATCTTTTCAGGCATGCTGATAAAAGATTTTAACTCACTAAAATGAGCTCAAATGATGCCCACCCTGTTGGAAGACGTTATATTAACCTGTTTCACACAATGAAGCAAAAGAAACCAGGAGAAAGAGGGGACAGATTTGTAATATTTCCTATGTAAACCAGCAAAAAACTTGCCTCCTGTAGTAGAAAATAACTGTTGTCCCCCAGGGAAAAATGAACAGCCATGCTTATACCCTCAGCACCTTGCACACCACGTCATGTATCTGTCTGGAGTGTGCATGCACATAACATGAAATGCATACGTCTGAGTGAAGCTCAGTGCTTCCTGGAAAGGTTGGCCCTGTTGCGTACAAATTACATGACTCCGTGCATAAGCTATAAAGCCAAGATGCTCAGGATGCACCCAGCTTCCCAAGCACACAAAAACAATTATATGTGCATTTGTAGCAAATTCACGCTCTTAAGAAATTCCAGACTCGCTGGTCACGTGTTGTAGATATGTCCAAAGATTTTGCATGTACAGCTCTGCAGCATTCATTAAATCATCATAATTCTGGATGACTCAGACAAACTAGGGCAATTCCCAAATTCTAATCTTCAGGCATAGAAAGAAAATTTTTGAGGATAAGCCTTACAGGGAGGCTTGCATACACTTAAACAGAACAGAACTGATTTACAGGTGTCCTGTTCACGTGAGTAATTATCTTAAAATGGTTGTTAACCATGGCTAGGTAGGAAATGGAATTCCTCTTTTATAGTGTGTTCAGGCTTGAAAGATTTTGGTTTTATCATGAATCAGAATAAAATGTTCTATTTCTGTCATGATCAAAATTATGTTTTAAAATCACAATGTATAAGCAAAATTACTTTTTTGGGATAAAGTACATCAGTAATGTCTGATCAGAACACTATTAAAGACTAAAAGTCAAGAAGAAATAAGAAATTGGAATGAATCACAGAGTAGTCAGGGTTGGAAGGGACCTCTGGAGATCATCCAGTCCAAACCCCCAGCTAAAGCACGCTCACAGGTTGCATAGGAGTGCATCCAGGTGGGTTTTGAATATCTCCAGAGAAGGAGATTCCACAACCACCCTGGGCAGCTTTTTCCAGTCCTCCATTACCCTCACAGTAGAGAAGATTTTCCTCATGTTTAGGTGGAACTTCCCGTGTTCCAGTCTGTGCCCTCTGCCTTTCGCCCTGTCACTGAGCTCCACTGAACTTAGTCTGGCCACATCCTCTTGACACCTGCCCTTAAGATTTTTATGAGCATTGCTAAGATCCCCTCTCAGTCTTCTGTTCTCCACACTGAACAGAACCGAGCCTCAGACTTTCTTCATCAGAGAAATCAAGAATCATAGCAGGAGAAAAAAATAAATATCCCATTTTGATTTTGAGATGTTTTGATTAATTTCTGTTCAAATTTATAGAATCATATAATCACTAGGTGGGAAAGGACCCACTGGAGTCTAACCATTGCCATCAAATTTATGTTAAAGCATTGGTCCAGTGGTTCCTTTCCTAGTGAGGAAGAGCTAGCTGTCCAACACCCTTCCTCATCTACTTATGCAGAAAAATAGCCCCTAACTTGGTAGTGAACAATTCTGATAACTCCAGCAGGCTGTTACACACACAAGGTGGAGGGTGCTGTGACAGGAGTCGTACTCGGAGAGGTATTGAGCACTGTCCTTCAGTAAGGGCAGCAACGTGCTGAGCACTGGCAAGCACTGATGAACTGCGCTGTTTATGGAAGGATGCTTAGCATGGACTTTACCTGAAAGAAAACAAATGCAGGTGTTACCTCAGTGTATTTGGACAGGTCTGGTTTCCTGAGGACTCACCAGTGTGTCAAATGTGTATCTCAGATACAGCAAACACCATGTATTTGCATCAGCACTCTGGTCTCCTGGTTTCTGCAAGTCCACATTCTTCCTTTCTCTTAAGACAGGATTGAACACGTCAGAGCAAAGAAGCCTGCTGAATTCTTTCCAAATCACTTGGAAGTGCTTCCATCTGAACACAAGCCAAGCCACATAGCTGCAGAAGTTGCAGAAGACCTAAACTGAAAGCACAGATCTCCTTTGCGCTGGGAAGAGGTATAGAGTCTCACTGCATCCCGGAGTGCAGGTTGGCATGACTCCACTAAAATGTCAACAACAATTTGGCATCAAACTTTACCATCATGCACCAGTGAAGTTTGAAAGGACTGTCTTTTTAAAAGCATGCAGACTGATGGTGTCCTTGCCTATGGTAGAGGGGTAGGAACTGGATGATCTTTAAGGTCTCTTCTAACCCAAACTATTCTATGATTATATGACTCTCTGAGATGCGTCTAGAAACAGGTTTAGCTCAGATGGATTTCATCGTGCTCAACTCTGACCAGTTTGGCTTAGTCTTGCTGCTAGAGACTAAGGACATGACCTGAGATCATCACTCAGTTTCCTTCAATAATCAATGGAAAGAGACTGAAGGGATGAGTCATTCTGGGGGGGTTCTTATCACACACATCTATCTCAAGGCAACAATTCACACTCTGGCCAAGCTTGTCTTTTCCATAATGGCTGTTGAGGCAGACAAAGGGCATGGACTGACTGAGCAGCTGTTGCTTGGGCAGCTGCAGGTAGACAAGATGATCCCCATCCTGAGTGACAGCATTATGATCACAGAAAATATTACTACCAAATATGAACTCATTGCATCTCACCTCCGCATGTCTGCTTGCTGATTAAAAAATCTGAAGCCTAGCTTTTCACTCCTATTTAACATTTTCAGTCCCTGGCATAAGCTGACTCAATTCCCGATATATCGGATATCCACTAAGTCTGTTCTTGAAAAGATGGCATTGCTGGGACTGGAGGACTGGAGTTGAATCCACAGTTCCCCACTTTCAAGGAAAGGCATCCCAGTTTATGAAGTGGAAAGTACAATTTGGGCCCACCTGTTTTGTGTTAACTTGTTGAAGCTCTGCTACATAGTGAGTTTCGTAACTGTCTGTTGTAGGCCAGAAGAGCTTATTGGCATCTAGAAATGTTGCCAAGGGCAATGGAAATAAAAGAAGGCTGTAAAATTTCTTGCCTACAGAGATGAAACTGTGAGGCCAATGATGAGAAGAAATCTACAGACCAGATTTCCCAGAGGGACCTCAGGCAGTGGTGGGAACTGCCTGGGGTCCAAAAGCCACAGAAGGACAGAAACTCCCCATCAGAGGGCTCCAAGGGGAAAAGGATTGGGCTGAAGAGCAAAGAGATGGTATTTTACAGGGAAGTATAGGCCCTAGAGGTAAAATTTTATTCTAGGTACACTCTGCCCTACAAGTAGTGACTGGGGAAACCAAAAAAGGAAAGAATTTGGATGTCCAAGGGAGGGACATACTCTAAGCTGACAGTCACGCTGTTTATCTTTGTGACTTTCTTAACTCAGAGAAGCTCCAATCTTTCCGCAATGATGTTTTTCTCCTAAGGCAGCAAACAAGAGCACAAAATTAATTGCAGCAGTCATCCTTTCAGTTCTCTGAACAGAGTATTTAATATGACTCAAGGGGCTATGCCAAGCTGGCATTTCACCAGGGCAATAAAGTCATTGGTAGATCCTCGTTACTAGCATGTGGAGACCCACTGTCCAAAAGGAAAGCAAGACTTCTGCATTGCCTCAGAAAGAGAAAATGCAAAATATTGTATGGCTCAGTTAATCAAATCTGACAGAGAACAAAGCTGGATGTGATGAGCAGGCGAGGCTCCCCTGCTGTGCTATCTAGACTGAGCTCTCTGCATGGGCCTCTCAAAAGTGGTCAGCGCTGATCTAACCCAGTTCCCACTGAAGTCAATAGAAAAACTCTTCTTGACGTCACTGGAAGAGCAATAAGCAGAGCTACCGAGGGCACAAAGCCAGGGCAATGCTGAGACAACAAATTTGAAAATCAGAAAGGAGATGCGTGATGTATCTTGAAGATGAAATGTAAAACATGCCCAAGAATGACAAAGGACCTTTGTTAAAGAAGCAGCAGTTTGCCCAGTGGAAGCCTGAGACATGCTCTTGCCAGCCATTTGAGCCTGGGAATTCTCACACAAAGCCAAATGACTGTCCATCGTGGAAACAGCCATTAAAGCAAAGGGTGATGCACACATTTCAGCAGCCACTCAGTTCTCCTGGAGATGGCACAACTCACCCTCATGGAAATGAAAGCAAGTTTTCCCTGCTAGCCTACAGATCACAGACCTGGTTTGGTCCTGCCAGATGCTCAGAAAAGCCTGTCTCTGTATTAACTCACCCACTCCTCACATGTCTCTTATCCTCCTGATGACGTTAAGTGTTCCATACATCTAGGTTATCCTCAGCTGACACTACCCCAGAAACGTCGATGCACAGCATCTTTCAGCTCTATAGCTCTATTTATCATCTTCTGACTTTCATTTATTGATTTTTTGATCAAGAAGACCACATATCTCCCTACCAGGCTCCCACCCGCCCTAATCCTGCTGACACTTCACATATTGTGCAAGGGGAAAGAAGCTTGACTCTACAAGCATGGCATGGTTGTTTGCCAAAGCAGAACTCCCAGAACAACTCTGATGCTTTTGATTCCTTATGAATTGTGGTGACACATAGTATTCTGTCTTCAGACTAGCAGTCTGAAATGACTCCAGCTTCTTCAACCTAAATGTGAAATCCAGTTTCACCTTTTAACATTATACAGCTTGTCCTTTTAACACTGTACAGCTTGACTAGCTAGTCACTGGTTTAGCAGAGAAACCTGTGTAGAGGCTTGCAACAGAAAATAAGTCCAGGGATCCCCGCCTTTCTTTGTAACAGCACTTTCTTCCCATAGGTCAGGTAGGAAGCTGAGAGATGTGCTGGAAGCAAAGTTTCCTAAAATATGTGTTGAACTAGGAGGCACCTCCCATGTCTAGGACACAGTTGCTAATCACCTAGGAAAATACAGGAAGGGTCAGAAAAACATCAAACTTCAGGACAGGACTTGTAAGAAATATGAAAGAGTGAGCAAAAGGCATCTTTCCTTCTAGTAATACAGTAATACGGACTTCTCAGAGCTGTGAGGGGAACAGGATGGTCTTCATACATGAAAGAGGAGTACAGTACAGCCAAGGGCAGGAAGTACAGTAAGCACAGGGTTTGGATGCCAGACAATAGTGGCTTCAGCCATCTACAAGATGAATAGGGAAACACAGGGAAGAAATGCTTCCTGCACCATTTAGCAGCTCCCTCCACTGTAGTTGTGACTCTAATATTACCCACGGATCACACCAGCTTCAAGGATCAGTAAGGGCTGGCTTGACTGCATTTGCACCAATAATGCATGCAGCTTTGGGAACACTCTGCATTTTTCCCATTATGACAAATGCCCATAAGGAACCTGGCACCACAAAAAGGTTGCACAATCCCTGTCAACTTAAAAGGAGAAAGCCAGACACACCTATTCCTTCCTCAGCGTTGGAGGCACAAAAGGACTAATGCTAACACGCACAAATAACAGGTCTAGAGAAACTCTCTCAAATTTCAGTCTGGGGCAGTATCAAGACTGGATTTTAATGCTGCATTTTAAAAATCATGTAAAGTTTTCTCTACCTAAGCTTCCCTTTTTAGACTTTCAGAGGAAACCTTTACATGAAGAATCAATAATTTTGTATGAACATTTGGCAGATCTGGAAGGGAAAGCAGTTTACTAATATAGCCTAAGATTTCATTAAAATGTTGCTGTGGTGAATTACAGGGAAAAGCAAAATGTTCAACATCATCGTGAACCCATAGCTGGATTATAAGAAAATACAGTAAAACTGGGGGTAGTACATTATCAATTATTTCTCAAATTTTTAATGTAAACATTTTTCAAGTTAAAAAAAAGTCATAAAAAGTAACCTCCTCACAGCCTCTGTTTTGAAAAAAGACCATTTCCATCCAAAAACTTGTGTTCAAGACATTCCTAACCGTCTTTTATAATAATGAGTGTTAATCAGTTCTACCCCTTAGCTCTAGGTTTTGGCAGTTCATATATTGGCCTGGGAGGATCCAGATAATATTTAAGACTAAACTGAGTCAGCCTGGAAAAGATTATATTTAAATAATTGCAGTATGGTATGGGAAGTGCCATATACTATAACATGCTCAGCATTAGCCTAACCCTGAAGTCGCTGTTGTCAGCTACTTCCACCCTGCTATGAGTAACCCAGTGAGGTCTCTCTTCACACAGCATCTTACATGAAGGCTTTAAGACACAGTTCTTTCCTAGCCTTTGTGTTTTCTCAGCCTGGACACCAACATCCCAATCCACTGCTAGCTTCTAACCCCGGCCGTGATGGAAATATTGAAGAACACAACTTCCTGACCCATCTCTCTGCTCTCACTCCCATACTGGTGGGTTTTTTTGCCACTAGACCTCTTGCTTGGCTCATTCCCATTCACTAGATGATGTGACTGGGTAAGAGGCAGTAGAGCTAACTAACTGGGTGTAGGAGAGGCAGTTTTATTCAGCTGCATCCTGTTCTTGGATTCAAGTTACTTTCCAAAGTAAGTTCCTCCCAGCTGAGTCTCGTAAGTGCAGACATGAGGGCCACCCAACAGAACTAATGAAATGCTGTCATGATCCTCCTTGCCTGGCCGGCGAGGTTAAGAAGATGCCTCTACTCAGCAGAAATCTAGAAGCAGGAATATGGCAGAGAAGGCAGCTCCCAGGAGCACCTGGTGAAATGTCAGTGTGCCAGGATGCAGAGGGAACACATTCTTAATTCTTAGGGTCCAGCATCTTGTGGGATGGAGCACACTAAAATGAAAGCCCTGTTGGAACAGCAATTTCAGCTCCCCTTTGACTCCAGAATTTCACAAGTTATCTTTTCTTCTTGATTAGAAGGAAACTCAGGTTCCCCAACCCCAGCCAGGAGCAAGATTGCCCAGAGCTGTAAGAAGCTTATAGGAAGATAAATGAGTGTTTGTGACTCCTCAGCAGCAGTTTCACACCAACTCACTGAAAAAAATACCTAACACTGCTCTGTGAATATTGCTTGGACTGGGGCACTGGATGAGGACTATCAGGTCCTTTCTACGGCCGGGGAAGGAAATATTGTGCAGGAACATACATGGCTAAGGAAAGAGTCTCTGACACTAGCATGGAGTATGATTTCTCTGTCGTTATGTTCTCCTTCCACTAACCACTTTTTGTGGTGCTTAGTTGCCAGCCAGGGTTAAACCACAACACCTTCATCTCCTGTTAAAAGTCCTCTTTTCTTGTTCTCATAATTCCCTTGTTTATTTCTGCATTTTCAGACACCTTCCCATTCTTTCCTGCCTTCTTCTGTTTCTATTTTAATTAGTATTATGCATTTCTCTCCCCTGTCAGTTCATCACAAGTTCTATCACATCTAAAGGTAAGTTGATTTCCACCACTCTGAAAAAGCCATGCACCATCTTCTCCGCTTAGAGGTTTAAGTCCTACACTTCCAATGCCTGAGCATAACCTCTTCTTGTCTCCACTCCCTTCACTTGCTGCCCTTCAGGAAGATAAATTAATCTTACGGTACCTCAAACTTCGCATAAGAGGAAATTTATGCAGGGATTAGTGGCAACCACCAACTATTTGCTGTCAAGATTTAATAAGTGAAAGCGGCAGGGGTAAGATCCAGGGCTGGCATTGCTCTTTCCCTTGCTGGCTTTCAAGCTGAACTCACCGAAATTCCTATTCTGTGTAACTCATGAGGCTTCTGAATACCAGGGCTAGAGCTTTCCACTCTGTTATTCCGAGCTCTGCTGCAACTTGTTGCGGCCAGATCAGTTGGCAAGAGCTCACCAGAAACACTTTTGTAGTTAGTTGACAGGTAGACCTGCAGGGAGATCAGGACAATTCTCTGCCTTGTGGCCCCTTAGTTTTCCGAGACTCCTTGGCTCACATAATATTTGTTACCCTGGGCACTGACTTATGTCACTCAACAGAGGTCTTGTGCTCCTTGACATAATAAGGGTCTCCAGAAGGGAAAGTTTCCTTGTCTAGCTTTCCACTAAGCATGTGGTGCTGCTGTGCCATACTTCCTTTGAGGGTGAAGTTACAGTGCACCTCTGCAGCAGGACTGGGTTCAGATGCTTCCAGCAGCGCTTGGCAACGCTGGTGGGACCACAAGGCATGGGGCTGAGGCTCAGACAGTCTCTCTTGCCCCACACAACTTATAGGCTGCATGCCCACAGCCCATCAGGTCTTTGATCCTGTCTAGCTTATGAACCCTTTTTGCAGCCTGCACAGAAGTCCTGGAGGTGCATTTAGATATCTCCAAGCGCAAGCTCTGTCTTGGGGTGGCCTGGAGCAGTGGGTCTGGATTATTTAGAGACAGCACATACTCCTCTTCAAAAAGGCACACAAAATGCTTTTGGGACGGCCTCTAAACAGGAACAGCTGACACAGCAAGCCTGTATTTTAAACCAATTCAGATCAAACACTAAGGAAATGCCAAACCAAAGAGCTTTCTATTTCCTCTGCTTCCCCTGTAATCTACCCAACTGCCTCCCAGGTGCCTGGGTGTGCTGCTGGCCTAAAAGCTACCAGACTCCTTTCACACTCCAGGGAGTTGGGGTTTTTATCTGTCCTGATGGCCTCCAGCTCTAAACCTTCCTTCACAACCCACCTTTAATAAATTGGGACAATTACTCTAGGCTTCTCAAGGCTAATTGCTAATAAAATTCAGCAGTTTTTCCTCAGAAGACATGAAAGCATTGGAAGCAGAAACAGACAGAAACTGAAGGGGAAAGAAAATGTAGGACAGAAATAATAGCCCTTATTCCATTCATGTCTCATCCACCACTGCTGAGTTTTTGCTCTTAGAGTCACTTATTTCAGGGGTGAATATTCTCAAGCTGTCTCCGGTGGGGAATGCTTCATGCCCACTGCTTTGGAAAACTGGTTGCTTTTTTTTTTTGAAGTTTGTTACAAGATCTTCCTGAACCTAGAAGAAGCCAGGAAAGCCTCAGGCTGGGATTTACAAAGAATCAGCACAGCATCAAAAAAAAGACAAAGTTACAAGAAGAAAAATATGTCCATATTCATCCCAACTTTCTCAGATAGGTATCCCTTCCAGTACTTCCTTTTCGTAAGAAAGTTTAATGCACAAAAGCAATGACTTCTGAAGCCAGGACAGTCTTAAATGTTCTCTTGAGGCATTGTGGACACCAGTATTTCTACATGGTCTAGGTTCAAGACAGCTGAGGAGCTATTCAGACTACTAGGCCTGGCTCCCTGTGGACAAAAGTAGCCCCAACAGATGAGTTAGGAATCTGTCATAGGCAGCCTTAATGGCAGGAACCCCAAAACACCCCAAGAAGGAGCAGGAATAACCAGCACTGTTTTCTGTGTTACAAGTTTATCACACTGGGTCTACAAGAAAAGCAGCTGAAGGACTGCACAACCATTGGATCTCTCTTTCATATAGGAGTGTCAGGCTGATAAAGGACTAGGCAGGTCCCCAAGCCCAGTCTCCAAATAATCTGTCTGTCAGATTAACTGGAAGCAAATTATAAGTGACACTAACAAGGCACATGAAATGATAACAGCATGTCTTGCTTCCAATCTGTCTCTACTTGTGGCACGTAGCCAGTACTATATAGGCAAGCAAAGAAACCTCTGAAACTAAATTACATCTTGGAGGAAGGGGAGGGGAATTTTCTTCTAAGAAGGCCACTAGAAGCACTCCTGAGCATGGGGTTTATGTGGGATAGATATAGGAAAATAAATGCATACGCAATCTTCTTTCACATTCCCTCAAATACATCAGCATATTACAAACCCAAGGATTCTTATCATGAGTGTAATTTTTTGTCATTATGATTCTATTATGTAGTTATAAAGTCCCTTTCACAATCTCATGGAGCTCCATCTTCAGAAAGAAAAGTAGTTTTCTTTCCTACCCTCACTACTTCCTAGTGGAAGACCATTTCAGAACTTTACTCCACAGGAGGAAAAACACAGTCCTTGCTACATTTGATTTGAAATATAGCACATACCAAGTCTGGAATTAGGCCAGGTAGACAGCAGAGGAAACAGAAGGTCTTGAACAAGGAAAGAAGATGCAATGTCAGAAAGCTCTTCACACCGTGCTCTTCACTCCCTGCTCTTCCAAGTCAGCTGAGATGCTAAAACAATTAAGGATGATCTTCCACATTAAATAGGATCTAAAATTGCATTTTATTTTATTTTATTTTATTTTATTTTATTTTATTTTCCTTCCTTGCATTTATACTTCAGTAGATCAACATCCTGCATTCCTGCTTTTGCATGTTAAATAACTCTTCTTTAAGCTTCTCTGATGTTAACACTGCATGCAGGTAATCCTGACAAGCAAGCCTTCAGAGGAGGTAATGAATCTAAATAAAACTGTATTATAGAAGTGGAAAGTCAGGTTTCCCACTGAAAGGCAGGACTCACTTTGGGAACACTGCACAGCAAAACACACTGAAGTCTCTCCTGGCAGGTTTTATCCAGCGCTTATACCTGATACCTACTAACTAGTGCCTCTTTGAGACAGGAAACATAACCCTATATTACAATAGGTCCAAACTCCTCTTTATTTCAGTCTCTTCAAGTATTTGCTACATCAGTAGCTGCTATGAGCCACACTGAGGTGCGATGGCCCATGGAGTGGCCTTCTCATCCTTTACCAGCCAACAGCAAACAGATCATTTTATAAATTGCAGCCCAGAGCACCTCACCTGAATCTATGACCTCTGTGTATGATACTACACTGATGCTTTTCTTGATTGATGAATTATTCTTTGCACAATGAAAGGAACATCATCTATCTGTGGATGTAAAACAAATTAGCCCCTTAGGCCATCAATCCTCCAACAGTCTTTTCTTCAATCCAGATAAATCAGCCCCTCTTTATAACCAGGCTTCATGAATTGTGAAGTAGTCATTAGATGTTCTAAGAAAACAGTCAATCGATTCTCAGAGACTATTACAGGCTCCAGAAAATCTCTGAACTTTCTAACAGGCGCAGTTTGCAGCTCCATAATGCTTTCTCCCAAGGCACATCAGCCTCTCACCCAGCAGTTGCTAAACTATTCCCCTGGCATGCCCACTTCCACTCTGCAAGGTAGCAAGCGTGGTCACACACCCTTACTCGGTAACTGCTTTCCTAGCATATATCCCTCTTGTTGGAACATGTTTCTAGCACCTAAGTGTCATGTGAACCTGCTTTGCAAAGTATTTAGAAATGAAGTCTTAAAGCGATGAGACCCACAGCACAAATTAACACCCAGCAGACTCAGTTGCGACTACTTGGTGCTCTGTATTGCAAGCAGAAATGACTGGATGCTAATGTCATTACTGGGAAATGGCATTAAAAGGTTTAATGTGGTAGTAGTAATGATTTATTCAAATTACAGCATTACCCCATTCCAGGAGGACTGGGTCCAGCCACCTGGAAAGGGAGACGACAGTGATGCCATGCAACGTGAACAGCAGTGCACACCACGCCGGGGCAAAGCGGGGCTCAAACTCTCCCAGTAAATCTCTCTCTACATAGTCAGAGAAGCTTCTGCCCCAGAGAGCACAGAGGACGAGAGGACAGAGTACATAAACAGTGACACCAAGGGTGTAGGAAGGCAGCCCAGATTCCCAGCCATGTTAGCACTCCTGGTGCATGCAGTGCTGTGGATGTGCTGGTTAGCATGGAATTTAACTCAGAATAAAATAGATAACAACTTTCAGATATTTAGGCCCAAGTTCTTGGCTTCCTTTAGAATGGAAGGCTTTAGAACAGAAGGCTTTCAAACAGGTGAAAGGGTTATTTGTCTGCACATGTCAAGTGCAACATACATTTGGTGTTGTTTCCCACTGCACCTCACAGACAAGAGATTTCAAACCTCCCATATGTCATATTCTACTTCTTATACACTCTGGTCCCTCCACGAACAGCTACACACACAGAATTTTTGAAGCAAGCTCTAAATGACAGACCTCCTCACTGCTGCAAATGATAGTATGGGATGTAACTCATTTGCTTCTTTCAAGAGGAAGGCAGCATCTGAAAATATACAGAGGGGAAAAACAATGTTATATTTCCTCAAAAAAAATACCAGCAAGTACTCACATTTGACATCATCCAACGTTGCATATTTGTGTTGTAACCACTTTGAAAGCCTATGCTATTTTCCTTCTGTGTCAGCCTTCTCTCAGGGAACATTGCACTGCTCTCATCTTGGAAGATGCTAGTGGTTGACTGATACATAATTTTTAAGGACTCAGTGTTAATTCTAGTCTGAGAACATTAACATTATCTACCTGGTATGCACTCACTTCATTGCACTCGGTTTCAAAGGGACAGGCAATGAAATGTGTTTGACAGGTATCCTGAAGTAATTTTCAACTATTGTAACCACAAAACAGGCTGGGGATGTTGAGAAAAAGAGGACATTTCACCTCAAAGGTTGTGTCTGAAGTTGCTTTTTTAGTTGCTAATATAATAAATTGTGACTGTATTATTTAGATCAAAGAGGTTTTAAGTAATGGATGAAAGTCCCATTTATCCCATTTATGAATTTATAAAATTATTATTATTAATACTAATAATACTTCAATCTTTGAAGTGACTTACACAGTGAATTAATTACCTCGCAATACTCTTTAGGGTAGCTGAGAATTATTACCTGTTCTAAGCAAGCTGGACACAGCAACAAAGATGCTGAATGACTTTACCAAAGTTGTACCAGGCTAGTGCCTGAGCTAGCATTCACCACCAGGCATGTCTGGCTCTGTTTTTGTGTTCAGACCACTCATCCAGCCTGTTGAAATGACAGCTGGCTTCCTGTTCCACGTGTTTTGTTCAGACTTGATCCTCAAACAATGGATGAAAATATTCCCACACAAATAACCTTGTTTATTTTTGAGCTAGGCTAGTCAAATAGAAAAACCTCTCTACTGTCTTGACACGCATTTCCTGAAAGTGAATATTTTATTTTCCCTTAAGGTTTTCCTCAGTTGCTAGATTGGAGGTGACATACGGAGTATGAGCTTGCAGTAGTTTAATTCAATGTACATCCCATGATACAAAGGACTATCTACTTTGTCCTCTAACATTCACTGAGAAAACACCTGGGTTGTGGTGAGGTCCATGTGAGACATTGCTTTCAAAAACACAGAAGCAGAGAGTAAAGGGGCTTCCCTGGGTCTGTCTGCTCTATTTCCTGCCAGCACACAGTGTGCGCCACGTAAAATCTTAGAATCATAGAATGATAGAATCACAGAATCACCAGGTTGGAAGAGACCCACCGGATCATCGAGTCCAACCATTCCTATCAAAATCGTCAAGCAATCAATTTTAAATGCAATTTTAAGTGTAAACTGCTGTGTTCCAGAGCTTTTTTGGGGGATTGCTGAGGGCAGAGATGGGCAGAGGTCACTGGGGAGCTCAGTCCTCTCCCTGGGAGCTACCAGGCAGAGTCAGAAGCGTTCCCAAACCCAGCAGAGAAGCTGGCTGGAGCTGCTGAGACACAGACCATGAAAGGCACCTGCAGCAGCCGTGTGGCCAGGGGAGAGGTGAGCAACCTGGCTCCTCCATGACAAAGGCTTGGAAAATGCCCAGCAGCGTGTGACTGACCCAGCACCACCACACTACACTGCACTCCCTGCCCTGCATGTGAGAAGAGGGCAGGGGGGATAGAGTTAATGTGTTTGAGGGTTTGCCCCAGTAGTTTAAATGATGAAGTCCCAATCCACAACTGCCACAGAAATCCAAAGCACAGTTAAGTGCACTTTGTCCCCTGCAGAGCTGTGGTTTCCCTAAAGGTTTGCAGTCCTCCAGTGCTCACCATACATAACATCGACAACAAGGAACATCAGACTGTGGACCTCCACCTGCAGACATGTGGGGAGGCCTTTGGCTCTCACATCCAGCACTGCTGCTTCAGTGCACGGTGCACATTTCTAACACATAGCAGGACGTTCTTCTAACCATCCTTCTGTAGCGGGTTCAGCTTCAGAGCAGTGCGGAGTCCCTGTGGATTTCTGATTTTTCTCCATTAACATGATGGGATAAATGCCACAGAGCGACAGTTATGGAGCTCCGGTTTCAATCAAAAATAAAATGTAATAAAAAAAATTGTCCTGCACCTGATGTGCAGGCAAAACAATACTAGGACTCTGACTTTACCTTACTTGGAACTGCTGTATCAAGGCCTAAACCTGTCATTTGAAACTAAACATTATTCTTTTACCTTGCAAATTCACATCTCTTAATACCATAAGTATATGCCATAAATCCATGCTCAAGTTCCCAGACAAACTAAGTATTTATAGTGCAAGCAATGTGCACATAGGCCACTTTCCATCTTTCTTCAGTGTGCTTTTCACCCAGATGTTGTTTGTGTGTGTGTTATTTGAACAGAAGTTCTCTGAGATTAACAGTTGCCAGCATAAGAGGGAAAAACCTTGGATCTGTCCTTCATGAATAATTATCAAGAAATACTATTTATGAATAAATAATTGAAAGTTTGCTAATGAACATCAGTTCTTTGATTGCCAGTGCATGAAAAAAGACTGAGAAATCAAAGGAAGCCATGCATTAAAAAACACATTGCTTTTATTTGGTTTTTTTAAAATAAAATTTATGTAATTGCAGAGATTAAGAATCAGGAGAAAGGAAAGCTTTGTTTAAAAACTGAATATGTTATGCATGTTTCTGATATTCTGAGAATTTTACATAAACACCAGATAGACTCTTTAGGGAATGCCGGATAAAACTACTAGTAGCAGCAGTTTACACTTTCTACATATTTTTTAAAATCCATAGTAAAGAAAATCTCTTGGAAATAAGTAAGATCTATTAGTCCTTTCTTAAATAATGAAAGACTTGCAAATCCTTAATAATTATTTGTGGGTCATTTTAAAATCATAATTACTCTCATTGCTGAAAACCTTCTGCCTACAAATTTCAGCTGAGATAAATATTAAGGCTTTCTGTGACTTTTTGCTGGGCACCATTCATCCAGCCAGCCTCCAGGCTCTCACAAATCCTTGCTCAATCTAATTTGGTAGTAGAGCACTGGATACAACACACCAGAATAACTTCTTGTTAGCAGCCAGCAGCCCATGTCATGGTTAGAACACAGAGATGAACATTGGGAAACCATAGCTCTAGTCCTTTGATAAAAAGTGGTTATTTCGATTTTTGTCTCTTCTAATCTTTGGTTCCAGCTTTCTAATACTGGTTTATAAGTCTCAGAAGCAAAAGGCCATGGTAGTGATATGCCGTTATGTTGCACACAAGGGATTATGAACCATGAGAAAAAACCGAAAAGGTGGTAGCATGGCAGAGCAAGACCTACCAGCACGTCACAAGAAAGTGAAAAAGCCACTCCTGCGTCTTCAAAATACAGCTCAGCTGCTTCTCACCAATATCAATGGCTGATGACTGTCCCTGGCCACCCTGCTTCCTGGCTGGAGCAGTGGGAAAAGTCCCTGCCCTGGCCTTCCCACCCCATGGGGCCTCCCGTGTCCCCCGGGACAGCTCGCTGTCCCCTTGGAGCTGCAGATCCCAGCACGTAAATCCCTCTCCAGCCTGTGCTGTGGACTGGAATCCACTATGAGCTCCGCTCCTTCCCAGCTCTGCTAAACAGTTTCCATGGGTAACATTTTAGTCCAAACAGGGAAATAAAGTGTTTTCTATGCAGTAACATCTCCGCAGCCGCTCACTTGGGCTTACCGCCTTCTTTAACCGTCAGGAGCTGTAGAAGTTTTCCTAGTTACTGGCCCACGACTGGCAGCAGCGAAGGCAGCTGCATCTTGTCTGTCTGTTTGGGGCATTGATGCCTGTAGAGCACTCTGAATGTTCAACATACTTTTGCTTGAGACTTCACAAGTCTATCTACCAGGTCACGAGTCGCCTGTGACATGACCCAGGTCCCTATGCAAGCAATTAGTGCAAGATTTGCAAGCTGCCCCTGTGCTCTAAAGAAGGTCACCTAAGGGCATGATTTTGAGGGAGGGGTTTTGATCTGTGGGATATTGTGAAACATTTGCTTTTGCAAGCGGAGAATCTCTCATCATTCACAGTGGATCTTTGTCACGCATGACTGGTGCTGCTTAGATCGCACCCAAAATTGGTACAAGTTATACTGACAAAAGCATTTTTTGCCAATAGAAGTCAAGTTCACATGAAGGGTGAGGTTTCACATTATAGCTAAGCCAGCCTAATAGGTAGCTGTTGATGGAAGAAGCATTATCTTTGTGTTGATTTTTTATCTTCTCTGTTCCCACAGCAAGGCTGCTCCCTAAGCTGTCAAAACCAGTAGTCCAGAAAAAAAAAGAAATAAGAAGCTTTCTGTTAAGTTATTATTTTTACATCGGTTCACAGTGGGGTCAGAGAAGGGCCAGCAGAGATGCAGATAAAGATAAGGGGACAGGAGGAGAACCACATCTCTCAATACATCAGGTCATAAGGTGAAAACCAGGCACAATCTAGGAAAATTTTGTTAGTATGTTTGCACTAGGCCAGTGTGTATTTTGAAGAGATGGAAACACTTGACTTAAGACTTTGTTTAGACAGTTCAATTCAGTAAGACAGAAAGAACATTTCCTATTCTTTCAGCTCTTAAAGATGGTGTAATTCATTTATGCAATAGTTTCTAACTACAGAAAATACTCCTGAAAGCAACACTGAGATGTTGCTGACCACGTGGAAGAACACATGGACAATGCAATGCGGGGAAAGAACATCTCAATACAACAGTATGTCCCTAACTTCCCCCTCCTATTTCAATAGCCTTCCAAATACTGCATCTTTTCTCCTGTAGGTAGTCTGTAAAAGTTTATCCATGCTAACACAAACTGTCCACAGATAGCTAAGCAAGAATGTCAAATCATCCTGAAAATTCAGCTCTGGCTCTGTTCTCCACACCCATCTCTCTCTCTCTTTTTTTGACAATCATATTGTGTACGTTGTGTTTCCAGTTGCTATTGCAGGCTGCCAAGTACATATCCATGACTTGGCAGCCAAGTTACATATTTAAAAGGATGAGAGAAACAGGTTTGGGAACGACCTCAAATCTCACCCATGGCAGCCAGACAGCAGTAAAGAAATGGACACCCTGTCAGGGGAAAGTGGGAGGTATGGAACTGATGGCTCATCGACCCATTTTTATAGAGCAGGGCTGTCATCAGCCTCAGGAGATCATCGGGCCATCTTAGCTTCAGTAAAAGTCATGCCAAAAGAACTGGGAAAAGTAAAGGACATTGCACATAGTCAGGGCCACCTGTATTAGCACTCAGGGTGCAGGAGGCAGGGGAGAGGAGCCTTCCGTTGTACTAGTGTTGGGAGCAAATTGGCAGAAAAAGCCCAGATGAAAGATAAGGAGAAACTAAGAATGAGAACGACCTGCAGGGAAAAGAACTGTGAATGTAAGAGTGGGACTGAGAGCTAAAGACAGAGCTGGCTAGGCAGGCAGGGAAGGCCCGAGAATCAGTGCAGCAGACAGGTAACTAGGTGGAAATGAAGAAAATCTGGAAGGGATTTGTGGAGAGTGGGACAGAATTGGCTCTGGCCAAGCACAGGCACCAGGACAGGTAACAGTGCCAGGGGAACCAGGAGACTGACCGAGTTACCAGTGCAGGAGACAGGATGCTTAGATGCAGCACTGTACTACCCGTAACCAAGTGCTTGCTGGAGATCAGTTCAGACCAAGTATTTAATGAGCTAAGGGTGCAGAGGTGGGCACCGAATATCCCACCCATGCTGATGACTCAAACAGATATTAGCCTGAAAAATAAAATTCAAAGCCTGGCATTGTGTAGCAAAGGAGATTAGTGTCTGTGGAATCCCTGCTTCAGCTGTTGCAAGAGTTGGAAGCTATAAAAGGAGTAAGCCAGGAGATTACAATAAGTGAAATTAGTGTTTAATGGTTGATGCAGTTGAAGGCTATGTGGGAAACGGATTTCCACATGGGCTTCAGTCACAGAAAGCCACGCAAATCACTCCAACACACATTCAACCCTAATGACTACTATTTGTATGCTCTTTTCTTTCTCAGTGAATGGCCTGGCTTTATGAAAGTCTGACATGCAGGACTAGACACCAACAGCTATGACAGAAGCCAAGAGGAACTCTAAACAGCCCAAGAAGTGTATGATACAAATCTGAAAGCAACAGTTCCTTGGCATTTCCAGAAGAGCCCATAATAGACAGATGGTGTTTGGCTTTCAGTGTCTTGTTTTATCACCTTCTCCCTGTAAGAATTACACACATCTTGGGGGTGAAAACTCAATGTTTAACATCATGAAGCATTCAAGATGCAATGGTGGATCCACAGGCAACATCCTAAGGAATAATTCTTCTCCAGAGCTGGGGCTGGGCAGCACACAGCTAATACAGTGTATATTGAACTGGGAAATATTACCTTCTTAGCATATACACTGCCCATTGTGAGCACTGACCAAGGCAGGTGCCCTACAGATGAAAAAAAAACCCACCCCGTTACTGTGTAATTAAAAACTGGGTTATGATGTATAAGCACAACGAAAGAAGAAATAGGCTTGTCCTGGTCATAATTCTGAACAACTGAGCTTGCAGACCTTGCAGGCTTTTAATGTTGTTTCTTGTGGTATCTGTGTGTCCGTGTGCATCCCAGTAACTGGGGACACTCAACAGTATGTGTATGCATCCATTCTTTAGGTATATCTAATGTTTCATTTGGATATCACACCCAGAAAATAAACACACTCATAAACCCAACAAAAATATCACTGACTCACCATCCAGTCCTTCACCTCTTTTCTGCCTCTCATTTCTTCTCACTGTGTGAAGTCTCTGTTTTCCATACCCACCATATTAATTTCCTCCTCTCTTCCCAGGGGTGGTTAAATGTCAGCCCTGATTTCTCTGGGAATGTTAGACTCTGTGTGCATGCACTGCTGTTTGTACTAGACACAGAAGTACAGAATCCAGTTTCACAGTAGCTAATACTTAGTCCATGACTATGCCATTTACCTGCCAAGTACTTCTGCCTGCTCATTAAAACCAGGATCGTGCTATATGAATGGAATAAATAATGCCCTTAGGCGCAATGCTCTGAGCCCCAGCGTGTTTCTTCACTTCAGAATTGTGCAAAATCGAAGCTCCTACTTGTTTGTTTTCAGCACTTTTCACTGTTTTTCATGTCAACACAGCTGCCTTTCTGTCCTGAACCCTGTATCATCCAAAGCAAAGTAATAAGGTAGCTGCACTGTCACTTCTGGAGAGATACAGCGTCCACCTCATGTCCTCACATCCCTGGGACAACGCCCACCAGTCTTGCCCCGGGTTCAGAGCCCTGTGGCCTGGCCACATGCCACGTTCAGTGGCGACAACATCCACAGAGGCAAACTAGCTAAAAGTGTTGGACAGGCAAAGGCAGAATTAGCTACCAAGTCCAGACTGAAGGGCTAAGGGTGATCAGGTGGCAATGATTGCCTAGCGCCGCTTACGGGAACCCAGGCTGCATTTGGAAAGCCAGAAAAACCAGCTGCACATTCTTTTACTGAAATCCTCATGCAATTACTCCCTCTGCGTGGTTTTATCAGATGAGATTATTGAACATCAGCAGTTGTCAGCTGTTTTCATGCAGCTAGGCATTTGCCTTGTGCTCCTAACAATCAACCTTTTGTTATTAACATCTCTCTAACAGAAAGGAAGAAGTCTTTAAATGCACCCTCCTGCTCAACAGGTATTTTCAAAATTTGGGTTTTGATTCTGTATTCTGAGGTGCTCAGAAATCTATGGAGCTTAACAAAAATGTCATAGCCTAGTTTCTAGTTCTTCTGTAGGATATAATAACCACCTCCCTGCTACAGAGTCGGGGGGGGAGAGAAAATTTTGTAGAGGTGTACTATAGAAAATATCTTCTCTATTCAATCCTGTGAGATTTGAAGGTAATTGCAGCAGAGAACCTTATTTTTAGTTTATGACAGAGACTTTTTAGCTTAATAGATGTTTTAGCTTATTTATTTTCCACCTGCAGCACTGGGGCTAGGACTAAGGACTCACTAGCATCAGTTGTCTTCAAGCAGGCTGTGTTAGTACATTTGCGAACTTGTTGTGAATGAGGTCTGCAGGAAAATAAGGAGCCTGCCAAATGAGAAACAAACATCGTTTGGAAAGAACCGTGTTTATGTTTTTAGACACAGCCTGGCAAAAAGAAATGCAGCTTTCAGCTCTGACATGTGATTGCCAGGCTGTCAGTTCAACTGTGCAACAGCTCTTACAGGGACTGATAGAAAATATTGTATGATGCCTGTCAGTGAATAGCAAGGCAACCAAGATCCCTTAACCCATGGGGGTTTCTGTAGAGTCCTCCCTGAAATACACAGCATTGGCACTTCTGGAAGTGGTTTTGTCTCTTCAATCCTACTCAAAATAGATTTTTAACTGCTGACCTGGTATCATTTGGAGCAACGATACATTTTGAACTGCTCCAACAGATAGGGCAGAGGTGTTGCTAACTGCTACCTAGGCATAAGCAAGAATGACCTCATGCTTCTTGGTCCAGGATACAACAGCGATCTATCAACTCTTGCACAGGCCAACACACAAAACACAATTCCTGAATGGTGGGAGAGAGTATCTTCAGCAATGGAAAAGGAACACAAATTTCCTATAATGCTCTGGCTTTTCCTTTAAAGAAAGACTACAGCAATGTGTTGGCTCTTAGAGAGAAATTTATCCCCTCTCTAACATTCCTGGCTGGTGCTGTTATTGGGATGACAAGAGGAACCAGCTTGTCTGTGCCTCCACCCTACTGATGCAGAAGAGAGTAAAGGCAAATGGGTCATGCAAGGGTGGATCAGGAGTTTTTAATACTGCTGTTTCATATGTGGAAGCGAAAATATGTTGTTGCATCTGGAAATGCTGGCCTGCCCGAGTATATAATCACTGTGCTGCTGCAAGCAAAATCCACTCTAGAGGCGAGTCTACACTATAGGCTTCTGCCTGCATAAATATGTGGATGAGAGCGGCAGAGATGTGATACCTGACCCACATAGGTATGCTAAGGAAGCTTTACTAGCATAACTTGTTTCGCTGTGGGGTAGGGAGGGGTGATAACTTTCCTGTGATGAGCAACTACAGAACATAATGTTGCTGCTGTAAGGGCATCCACATGCTTTGCTGGTTTAATTCCACAGGATTCCCATGTGCCAAGACACAGTGTCCCCAGTAAAGGCAAACGTTAGACCACCATGTGATTTCTAAAGGGACAAATTAGGCAAAACTCATGTCAGGCACAGGGATGGGCAAAGAAGGAGGAGTGTGGAATATCTTTTAAATAAGTAAAGCTGGAAATGCTATTACATTGCAATGCACTGATGAGACTGAAAAAAAGGTATTTTAAAATTAAATATGCATGCTAGGTTTAAGTGAGTGCTTTCTAATGTGATGCCTTGCATTTCACCTAAAGGCCAAGACTGGAAATGTGAATTCCCCAAACACTTCCTTCTTGAACTTCATGCGTATCCATGGGAGTGGCTCACAATGTGGAAGGCAAAATATATGGTGCAGTCCTAAAATGCCACATTTCCTTCAGTTGTCACCCCATGGCCGCGCCCCAGAGTGTCCCGAACCTTCAAGGAGAACCTTTCAAATAAATGGCAGGCAGCTCCCAAGAGGAAGGCTGCCCAGCCTGCAGGACTCCATGCAGTGTCTCCTGAGATAAAAGAAAGGCTGTCAGGATATATTCATTCCTGTTTTCAAGATGGTATCACAAGGGAAACAGCAGGGCTGCAGCCTGTCTGCTGAGCCCTCTGTGCAGAGCTTCAAACGGACGCTTCGGAGGCGGCAGGGCACAGGGCTGACTCACCCGGCCAGATGGGTGGACGGAGCCTGTCCGAGCACAACACAGCTTTCCAGCTTCTGAGTGGGTTGCTCTCAGACAGCTCTCCTGCCCTCGGCTCCCTCTGAGGGCTCTTGCATGGCACATTAGTTTGTTAATGCTTGTGGCTTTGCCATTTTTAGGTTCTCCCCTGCAAAGCGACGGTGGGGAATTGCGGGGTGACCTGCATCTCACACAGGAGTGATTGCTCTGCATTGCGATGCACCTGGCTGTACCAGGAGCAAGGTCCTAAGGCACTTAAGGGTTTTAATTTAGGTGATTAAATTTTTCAGTATTAATGCTACGGGTGTTCCTCTATATAAAATAATACCATGCGCATAAACTTGATCAGCAAATACAAGGAGCCATCAAAAGTTAGCACTGCGGTTACACAAGTGCTACAAAGCTATAGCCACTTTTTAACCTTCCTATGGGCTTGGCCTCCTGCAGAGCCCTGTTTAAGAAGAGGCAAAGTTCAGAAACCCAGGCCTGTGATTTTGACAGGATGTGCCTTTCCCTGTGAGTCAGGACAGTAAAGCGAGGACAGACGCTGAGTGCAGAAGCAATGAAACTGCAGATTTTAGACAAGATTATTTTCCTAGCTTTGCCAAATTTGAAACATTCAGCTCCTCCCCAGAACTGCATGCACCTATTCTCAAGTGAGGAACATCATTTTCCCCCTCATTTACTTTATAGACGAAACTGAGGGGAAACAGGCAGACCCACTGGAGTCAGTGGCAACTTTCTACTAACTTAAACAGGATCAGAGTTTCATTCTACAGCAAGTACAATACACTGAAAATCAACTTGAAGTTATTCTTTGTTTTAAAAACTAAGTAAACGAATGCAAGGAATCTTACTCTGAGCCTTTAGGTTTTCTGCCTCTTGCATTTTTTTTCGGGGGTGGGGGGATGGTGTTCACATATTTGAAAAACCTATTTTGTGCCTCAAGACTCAATTTTTTTTTCCAATCATATACTTCAGAAGAACTTTCTTCTCCTCTACATAACCCACAGTCTAGGTCTGTCCATACTAAAAAAATATCCCTCTCCCGGGGAACAGAAAATACAATTACTCCAGTGTTAACCTATTCATGTCCTGAGTCCTGGAATATTTTAACCATCTGGACAGGTACTTTACTTCTGGGGTCTCTGTTACTGTTACTCCCTGCCTGTTCCACTGCTGAAATGGGTGCTGAGCAGCAGGGTCTGAGGTGAGGGAAAGGACAGACAACAGCACAAGTGTGAGACAAGCTGTCTGCTGTGTACGTCTGGCTACATTAGCTCTGCAATACACTTCAATAGATGTTTAGGAAAAACATCCAAAAATTGTGTTTAATAACTGGGAACTAATGCTGAGGAATGCACACGGAGGGCTGAAAAGTAAAGGAAACTATGCAGCAAGGGTAATTACCACTTAGCTAATAGAAAATAAAGTTAATCTGCATTTACAATGAACATGGGTGCTACCTAATCCTTACTGTCATCCCATAGTAGTGGCATTTCTGTTAAGAAGAGTGTATCTGACAAAGTATTACAGTCTGCAATAACAGCTTTTCACTTACAGATAATCTACTGCTATTCATAAGCATACTTACCTCTTAGTTCCTATAAAATAAAAAAGAAAAGTCACAGCATCTTCTCATTCTTGGGGGTCCTATGTGTGTTACAGCCTGGCAATGAAGACGCTGATCTTCAGGAAAATGCTGTGCACATCAAGACCAGGAGCACTCAGGAGGAGCCGAGCTGCTGTAATTGACTTCTCAAGTTCCCCTGGGATGGCACTGCCATTTACCTAGGAACCATTCAATACACTTGAAATAATTTTGAATCACTTGCAACAACAGCTGATCAAAAAAGCTTTTTACAAGCCTCGTGTTCCCCTGTGGTGACCAAAACCCCTTTCTGCAGCCAGTGAAGAAAAACCCGCAGTCAGTGCCCTGGCAAACCAGCCAAGAGAAGTAACGCAGTAAACCAGAGTTTCACCTCTCTGCAGATTGTTAAATACCGAATACATTTAATTTTGCCTGCCCTCTCATTACAAAACATATTTTAGACTTTTTTTTTAATACATGCCATCTACAGGCTTGTATAAATGGGGGTCCTAAAATTTCTCAGCCCGCAGGGCAGCGCCTGCGTTTCCCAGTGTTCCCACTCCCTAGTGAAAAACAAAACACAAACAGGGCGATAGTTCCCCGAGCTGCCCACTGCTCTGCAGTTTTTTTCCCTTAAAGGACAAGGCTGTCCAAAATGTGCGTGTCAGGCTCCTCCATTAGATCTAGTTAATTCACAGCTCCTCCAACTCTAAATGCCACAGGGTTTTGGTTTCTGAAAGAAATGCAGAGCTCTGGAGATGGTTTCCAGCAAAGCCAGACAAATTTAACTGCTCCAGGTTTTGCCTATTTACCAATTTCAGCATCCCAGCTCAGCACTCTCAGCTTTCCCTGGAAGCTGTACTTTTGATTGTCTTAAAGGAGTTAAAAAAACCATATTCAGTAAAACAGTGAAAGCTCAGCTTGCATACAAGCAACCCAAAAATAACTCAGCAATTTATACAGTGAGCCATAACCAGTCTCTATTTTATCAAGCCCAGCCGCCTGCCAAGCAGGACTATTTTTGTTGTCCTTACTTCCCTGCTGTTTTATTCCATGACATGAACAGGGTAAGCTACTCTGGGCTTCCACTGCCGAAGCAGGCGAAGAGCAGCTCCTGCCTGAAAACACTACACCAAACTCGGGAAAAACTTCCCCCCTCCCTCCCCGTGGTAGCCAGGAGCTCCACTCACATCAGCCCCAGAGCTAGGGGTCTGCACCACCAGCTTTCTCTCCCCTGTGGGGAGAGTGTCTTCAATCCCCACGCTGGGTTCACTACAACATCAAACCCACCCCATGGTGGGACTCCCAGAGAGCTGAGGGGCTGTGGGCAGCATGCCACCAGCAAAGTCTTCCTCACCCACCCCATCCCCGCCCCATCAGAGAGAAGAGGAGGATAGGTTTATGCTTTAAATACATTTTATTTATTACCAAAATTTCCAGAAGCCGAATTTGGCATTTTTTTTTTTTTTGCAATCTTCCATAAAGATTTTTCATGCATAACTTGAAAACTGTCAACTGCAACAGTCAAGTGGTTACTTTAGAAGAAACACTTTGTTACAAACATCCAGAGTACAAACAGCTGTATCAGAATTAACAAAACTTGTCTATTACTAACCTTACAAAGCAGGAGTGCCTTTCCTTTTATCAAAACCAAGCTGACAGATCTGCCTTTATACACACCCAAGAGAATAAACTCTGTTATCCGCAAGGACGTTTTCCTTTAACGTTAGAAAAAAAATACAAAGCAAAGAATGGAGGAACTGTCCATAAACCAGTCTGTGCTGCAGTCCTCTTTAATCTACTTCTTCGATGGTGGGGCCACCGGAGCCACCCGCCCCGGCCCCCCCAGCTCCCTGGTACAATTTTGTGACAATCGGGTTGCAGAGTTTCTCCAACTCTTTCTGCTTGTGCTCATACTCTTCCTTCTCAGCCATCTGGTTGCGATCGAGCCAAGAGATCACCTCCTGACACTTGTCGAGCACTCTCTGCTTGTCCTGGTCGCTGATCTTTCCCTTCAGTTTATCATCCTCCACCGTCTGCTTCATGTTGTACGTGTAGGACTCGAGGGAGTTCTTGGCTCCCACCCGCTCTCGGTTAGCTTCATCCTCCGCTTTGTACTTCTCTGCTTCTTGCACCATACGGTCAATGTCATCCTTGCTCAGGCGACCCTTGTCATTGGTGATGGTGATCTTGTTCTCCTTACCAGTGCTCTTGTCCACGGCGCTGACGTTCAGGATGCCATTGGCATCGATGTCAAAAGTGACCTCGATCTGGGGGACTCCACGGGGTGCTGGGGGGATGCCCGTGAGGTCAAACTTGCCCAGCAAGTTGTTGTCCTTCGTCATGGCCCTCTCACCCTCGTACACCTGGACGAGGACGCTGCTCTGGTTGTCTGAGTAGGTGGTGAAGGTCTGAGTTTGTTTGGTGGGAATGGTGGTGTTACGCTTGATGAGAGCAGTCATCACTCCACCAGCCGTCTCAATGCCCAGGGACAGAGGGGTGACATCCAACAGCAGCAGATCCTGCACGTTCTCAGACTTGTCTCCCATGAGGATAGCTGCTTGCACTGCGGCGCCGTAGGCAACAGCTTCATCAGGGTTGATGCTCTTGTTGAGCTCTTTGCCATTGAAGAAGTCCTGTAGCAGCTTTTGGATCTTGGGGATACGAGTAGAGCCACCCACCAGCACGATCTCCTGGATCTGGCCCTTGTCTAGCTTGGCATCACGCAGGGCCTTCTCCACTGGCTCCAGGGTGCCACGGAAGAGATCAGCATTAAGCTCCTCGAAGCGGGCACGAGTAATGGAAGTGTAGAAGTCAATGCCCTCGTAGAGGGAGTCGATCTCGATGCTAGCCTGCGTGGAAGAGCTGAGAGTGCGCTTTGCCCTCTCACAAGCCGTACGCAGCCGCCTCACTGCTCGCTTGTTACCAGCAATGTCACGCTTGTGCTTGCGCTTGAATTCTTCCACAAAGTGGTTCACCATGCGGTTGTCAAAGTCCTCCCCACCCAGGTGGGTGTCACCAGCTGTGGACTTCACCTCGAAGATGCCATCCTCAATGGTAAGGATGGACACATCAAAAGTGCCCCCTCCCAAGTCAAAGATGAGCACATTCTTCTCCCCAGCCCGGGTACCTTTCTTGTCCAAGCCATAGGCTATGGCAGCAGCCGTGGGCTCATTGATAATACGCATCACGTTGAGGCCAGTGATGGTACCAGCATCTTTGGTAGCCTGGCGCTGGGAGTCATTGAAGTAAGCTGGCACCGTGATGACAGCATTCTGCACCTTGCGCCCCAGATAGGCCTCGGCGATCTCCTTCATCTTCGTCAGCACCATGGAGCTGATCTCCTCCGGGAAGAAGGTCTTCATCTCACCCTTGTACTCCACCTGCACCTTGGGCTTGCCGCCCTCGTTGACCACGCGGAAGGGCCAGTGCTTCATGTCTGACTGCACTGTGGGGTCGTCGTACTTGCGGCCGATGAGGCGCTTGGCGTCGAAGATGGTGTTGGTGGGGTTCATGGCCACCTGGTTCTTGGCGGCATCCCCGATGAGGCGCTCGGTGTCGGTGAAGGCCACGTAGCTGGGCGTGGTGCGGTTGCCCTGGTCGTTGGCGATGATCTCCACTTTGCCATGCTGGAAGACGCCCACGCAGGAGTACGTGGTGCCCAGGTCGATGCCGATCGCCGGCCCCTTGCCTGACATGATGACAGCTTCCCCACTACCAGCTCCTCACTCGCGCTCTGCCGGCTTCGCCCCGTCCCGCTCCCGCTCGCTTCGCGGCGCGATGTGGCTGCCCGCGCCGCCGCCGCCCCTTTTATAGCCCGCCCCGCCGCCTTCTCGAACCTGCCAGAACCCCGGCGGCCAATCTGGGCGCCGCCCGGGCGCCGCTGGCCAATCGCGGCCGTGAGCTACCGCGGGGCGCCCGCCCCCCCGCCTCTCCTGGCCAATCAGAGCCGCGGATTCACACCCTCGCCCCGCCCTCCTCCCCCCTCCCTCCGCGGCCAGACCGCGCTTCTTCCGGGTTGCTTCTCGCTCCGCCGACCAATCACCGCTGGCGCTTCGCCTTCGCCCCGCCCCAGCTCGGCGAAAGGCTGGAAAGTTCCAGGCGGGAGGGGCGGGGATTGACGTCAGCGCTGCCCAATGGGGAGCGAGGGGCGGGGGTTGACGTCAGCGCTGCCCAATGGGGAGTGAGGGGGCGGTCGAGGGGCGGGGATTAACGTCAGCGCTTCCCAATTGGGGCGTGGCCGGGCGGGAGCCCCCCCCACCCGCGGTCGCCATTACCCTCTGCTGTGCGCACGTAGCAGCGGGGAGCGGGGGAGTGGGTCTGTGCTCCCCTCCCAGCGTCCGTAATCCCTGAAGAGTTCACATCCAAGGCTGCCTGTCCGCTCCCCGCCCGCTGGTGGGGAATTTACCCTTATTTGGTCGCGAGGCGGCGGAGAATCCACCCGCAGACACTCAACCCCCACCCCACACACGCCGGGGCGGGGCTGCGGGGCTGGGGCTGGTTCTCCCCCCTCCGAAAGAAGCAGGAGGGCGTGTAGGAGCCGTGGGGAGCGTGCTTGGAAAGCCCTCTGGATATTTGTGTGTTGTGTAATGCGGAACGGCCTTGCGCCTACGTGTGGCACCAGCTCTGGGGCTGCTTCCGTGGGGAACGCGTTAAACACAAATCCGCGGCGGTTCCGCCGAGTTATTCCTCCTTACTGTGAGACGAAACGCTTCAAGATATTGCTGTTGTAGTAAGGAAAGCGAAATACCATGCCAGCTTCTGTGGGAATGTGCTAAACGTAGAAATGTGCAGCGGTTCCTCCAAGTTATTCCTCCTTACAAACACTTGCAAATATTCTGATTCTAGCAAGGAAAGTGAAATACAGTGCCAGCTTTAATGGGAGATCTGCTGCGGTTCCTCCAGGTTGTTCCTCCTTACTTAAAGACAAAACACTTCCAAGTAGTCCCATTTTAGTAAGGAAAGTGAAATACCGTGCCAGCTTTGGTGGGAATGTATTAAACATGGAAATCTGTAGCGGTCCCTTCAAGTTACTCTTCCTTACAAACACTTCAAAATATTCTTGAGCAGCTTAGTCTAGTGGGAGGTGTCCCTACCCATCGCAGTGGGGTTGGAACTGGATGATCTTTGAGGTCCCTTCTAACCCAAGTTATTCTGTGATTCTACGATTGATTCTATGATTCCTGTGCCAGCTTTGATGGGGATGCATTAAACACAGAAATCTGCAGCAGTTCCTCCAAGTTATTCCTCCTTACTTAGAGATAAAACACTTCAAAATATTTCTGTTCTAGTAAGGAAAGCAAAATACCATGCCAGCTTTGATGGGAATACATTAAACATGGAAATCTGCAGCGGTTCCTCCAAGTTATTCTTCCTTACAAATGCTTCAAAATATTCCCGTTCTAGTAAGGAAAGTGAAATACCATGCCAAGATCTTTTCTTTTCCTCTAGGATACTTAGTAAGGAGCTCCTTTTCCATAGTTACTTCAAAAGCATAGCTAAAGTCTGCTACCCATAGACTTTACACGCAAGAAGGATTAAATACACTGAATGCTTTAAGTCATTCATTAATCTTGTCCCCAGCTTTCAGCATTATGCTATAGTAGACATCAGAAAATATTTGTTAACAACTTTTCCTCTAATGATTTGTGTCCATGCAGTTATTACAGATAGTGTAACTCCCGTTCAAAAACATCCATGTTTCTACTAGTGTATTTTTACGAGACATGAGGATTCCACCCCTTTTGTGTAGTATGCGTGGTGTAGTTTGGAGATGGAAGAGCTTCAGTTTCTGACAGTAAATACTGTACTTGCTTACATAACTATTATTCTTCCACAGATGCTTGTGATTTTTTTATCATGGGCTCTGACCTTGTAGAAATCCAAACGAAGTCAATGGAAAATGGAAACTGTCAGCTCTCCCTTCCTCCCACAGGAGCCGCTCTGTATACACCGTATGCATATTTCTTTGATGGGAAGGGTGCCAGTTTCTCCTGTAGTTAAACTGGTGACTGATTCATCTCTGAACTATCTCTTCCTGTAATTCACTGCTACTTTATTCAGTTGATGGTATCATATGGAACAGGGAGAAATGCCAGAGGAATACAAAGAGAGCTGGTTGATAAATCCTGTTTCAGCTGAAAAGTAGATATTATTATTTGTATCTTCGTGAGGATTGTCCCTTAGGAGCACTAGAAATGCACGAGAACCCATTTTGGTAGCTACAGTACAAACTCAGCCTCTCTGAAACAGAGTAAAAAGAGGATTCTTGCCTCAAAAACATATGTACAGAAGCAAGAGGTAGAGAGAACAAATGGACTAAGACATAATGCAACAATATTGATGAGCACAATAAGAAGTCTCTGCAGCAGAATTAATTTTATATCTCATTTAAGTGTAGCTGTAATCAAACAGGTTTTATCAGATTTAAAAGTGACATTTCATTAATTTCACCCAATGCGTCTAGCTATGTGTTTTATCAGCCCAGGCACAAAATAGTATGACAGCTCCAGAAAACTTGTTTGGGTTTCCCTTGGCCCAATAACTAGTACAGCCCTGGTATGGTTGTGCTGATATCCAGATGTAGTGATAACCTGGTAAAGACGTGTTTGCACTTAATAGATTGCTGCTTATGCTGATAGTACTCCCTCAGTCCTATTTACTTCATCATTTGAATTGTTGTTTTGCTAGAGCAAATTTGGGTAAAAGATCTTGGAGGAATGCATGCGCATGCCGTTTTAATGGCAATGGTGTAAATGACACGCTCGTGGCCATTCTCAGGAAAAATCAAAAGGTCTGTAGACTCAGGCTACCAAATATTCCATTTAGCCTGTTGCAGATGTATTTCTTCTCCAGAAAATGCAGAAGTACGCAGAAAATACTTGCAGAAGTAGTTGCTTTTCCAGAAAACACAGATATTGTTTTCTTCTTGTATGACTACATGTATAGGTCTGAGTTGCTTTGTAAGCTTTTGCTCCTGAACAGAAGCTCAGATGTTGTTTTTGCCATGATCTCTTACCAATTTCCTAGGAGAAAGTCCAGTCTAACTGGAGGGAGCAACCTCTAAAACCTCATTAGACCTATTTTCTTTTCTCAGCAGAGCTATTACAAGCCTGCCTTTTGTCAGCAATTCTCTTAAGACTTGCAGCACAATTTGTGAACCAACTCTTCTGTGCAGTCATCCTCTTATATGGGAAGAGCCACATGATTTTCTTTTATGTTGCTTTATGCAGGCATGTTTTCGGTGAGCCAAACAGACTGGTTCAGAAATTAAAGAGCGAGCATTGTGGTGAGGACTTGAACACAGGTTTGATTTTCCCTTTAACAAAACATTTGGGTGTTATTCCCCCATCCTGAATCTGTGAGCCATATTTTCATAGTAACTTCCCGAGCAGCAAGTGGACACCTCTGGAAGTAGCAGGCCTCTTTCTGATCCACTTATTTGTGTTCAGGATCAATAATGCACCTCTGTCTCCTGGTTAGCAGCATTCTGTAATATGCTGTAGGCTGTTCTCCATTACAGCACCCAGCCAGAACTGAAGATGATATTAGATTTCTTCAGTGAAGCAAGAGCTTAGTATCTAGAGCAGAACTGGGAACTCAACCCTTATCTTTATCTCGATAAAAGGAAGATTTTTTTTTTCCCCACATTGATAAGGCAATGTAGTATAAAAATAGGAGGGAACACAAGCTACAGTTCAATCAGGCATCGGCCTCTTGGGTCATTACAATAATGAGGTTGAAATGCAATCGAGTGTTCAGGTTTGACGATCAGAAGACCTTAGGCCTTAAATTCTAGTATCCATTTCTCTCATGTTCATTTCCTTAATATCAATTTCCCTAGTAAAACTATCCAGAAAAGTGCATAAATCAGGCTGTATTGGTGAAGGTAAATGAATTATTTTATAATAAAGCAATCTGTTCAGAAAAGTCTAAGCAACAGCTGTTCAAAGAACACGTAATACTTTCTCACAACACCGTTTCCTTGATGAAATTCATCACCTCACTTATATTTGTGAATGTATCTCTAGAAATTGGAATTCAGACAAGAGCTACCAGTGTGAAATGACAACAGATTCTTCTAACAAGGTGCTGTTGTGTTAAAAATCATAGTGTATGTGGGAGGAACAATGTAACTTTATTGTGTTGCTTTGTTGCTATATACCTCAGCTTTTTGCACACAGATGCTCCTTGTTCATTTGTAAGGCAGCCACAATACATGATCTTTTTTAAAATAAGTGTTCCTTTGTGCTTATGAATAACAAAAATCTGCAAATCAGTATAACATGTTTTCAGCAAATTATACAAATGCATGATCAGTAACAGGGAAATATTCAGAACAGCAGAATACAGGGCACAGTAATCTAGTTTTGCCAAACCCGAATTTCAAAAATAATGAGTCAGATCTCCTAACATTATAAAACTAGTTTAAATTATGAGTTTAAAAAACACATGTGGCATTATTTACCTTTTGGCTTTTTAATCTTTAGCATATGTTCAGATTACTCTTGTAGGATTTTCCATGTAATCTGCAGAGCTAATTTTTTTAAATAAATAAAATAGCTGATTACACCATCTCACAACTAAAGCCAGGCTGCCTCAGATTGACTAGGCTCAATAAAACCATGGAAGTTGTCATCACTGATTAAAATAATGTTTGATGCTTCAAGGAATAATTATTTTATAATTAAGTGGTTTTAAAGTGCATTTATTTACATAGACTTCTGGTGGTTTGCTGGGGCATGATTAAAAGCTGAGGTTAGTATCACTAGTGCTAACCAGATAAACTGGTGTGCTGTGCATTTTAGGCAGTCTGTTCTTTACTTTCTTATCACTGCAGTCTCCTGTTTTGCAGTCAGTGACAGCTCTACTGATAGGAATAAATAAGGGACTTCAAAGCCAGCAGTCTGCAAGTAATCATAGAATCAGATCAGAAAAGGACTGCAATAGGTCATTTAGTCTCATTTTGTGTCTAACCAAAATCTCATTTCTTGTAATTTTAGGCAATTCTTTCTATTCCTATTGACTATAGATAGGAGAAAACATGTTATTCTATTTTTGGAATGCAACCAGCTTTTATGTGTATGAAAATCATTGTGTCACCCCTCTGCCATCTCTTCTGTAGAATAACCTAAAATCATTCAGTCTATGCTCAAAGGCAAAGTTGTCTCAGCTTCCATTCTCACGGCTTTCTCCCAGATTCCCTGCATGCAACTTGCGTCTTCTTTTTCAAGTGCTGGGATCAAAACTGGGGACATTACCAGCTTACATTTTAGCAGTTCTGAGGGAGTAGATTATACTCCGGTTTAGACATTTCAGTTTTTACCTTTATTTGCAACAGCTGTGATGTTGCAGACTCATTTTCAGAATTTGATACAAAATAACATGTTATTTTCACTAAAAATTAAACAGTTGTTCATTTACTTCCACAGGTAATGATTCCAGCTTGCCCTTGTTCCTACTAAATGACATCTTATGTTTTCAGATCATGTCTGCACCTTGGTGGGATCATTTTGAATTCTAATCTTATCTTCTAGTGTACTAGAACTCTGCTTGGTCTTATTTGAAGATATTGAAAGGATACTGTATATGGTCCAGGAGGTGAATGAATGACAACAGAGAATTTTGTCTATAATTGGTGTGAATTGGGTTAAACAACATATTGTAATTATTGACAATAATTGTAAAGCTGAATTATGGTGATAGATATTAACCAAGGGAAATGGTGTACTGTAAACATAGGCAAAGACCAATACTTCACACTCCAAGATCAATATAATTTGATTAATCTCTCAGATTCACTTAAATGCTCAGTGTGAAGAATTTTTATAATAATAGAACTGTAGCAGTGCTATACATTTTTCTTATTCTCTTTCATTCCTATGATTATTTCATTTTTATGCATCTCAGCTTTCCCTCTTGAAAATGCAGCAGATGAAGCAGGGGAGAACTGGAACTTCACCCTGTTGCCAGGACTGTTATCAACTCAGGTATAAGATGGAATTAAATGAGAATAATAAGCAGATTTGTAAGAATATTTTATTAAAGATACTGTATCAAAGCACAGAATAAGCTTTAAAGTTGATGAAAACTAACTTGGAATGTCTTCACTGATACTCTATAAGAGATTACAAATAATTGCTAAGTTACAGAACAGTGACAGCCTGTTCTAGATCTCCTACGTTTAGTATCCTGTAAGGCCTATCTTTAGGTGATGCTATAAACGTATTTCCCTTCACTCCTTCTTTTGGTGGTCCTAGTGTGAAGGCCCTTCCTGTTCTCTATGGAAAGGACATCCCTTTTCCTATTACATTTCCTAGCTATATTATACCTTCTCCCTGTGGAGTTCTTAGTGGTATCTGGCTTTGCTCAGATATTCACCATCTTCCCATTTGTGCCAGCACAGCCACTGGGACAAAAGTGTCAGCATTCCAATATTGCAGAGAAGGCTTTTGAAATGCCTATATTAATGTTTAAGATGTTTTGTGTTAATAGGGCCAATACCTTCAACATCTATATGCTGAAATGTTCGGGGCTATGTAATTAGATTAGGCAACTACATTAAGAGATATCTGAGCATCTTTTCTTGCCTTTGTATAGCAACTTTATAAACTCAAAAAGAGTAAAGCAAGCACAGACAGATGCCCTATACAAGCTGTAATACAGACAAGGTTTTACACACTTTATAACAACAGTAATGAAAATAATGCCAATTCTAAAAATTATAGACAGACTCTTTGTGAGATAACAGTTATACTGAACAATGAAACACCCTCTTATAGTCATGAGTAAATTAGTAAGATGCGTAACTACAGCAGAATATAGATCAGCATGTTTAGTCTGCTCACATGTCTCAATCTGATCCACTGTTGTCTGGGACAAGCAAAAGAAATTAATATTTCTTTTAATCTACACTGGCCCTAATTTGAAACATTTACTGCCTTGTTGGTTTTCTGGATAGTTTTTTTTCCCCATCATTTACTTATCTGGAAACATTAGAATTCCTAAAACACTCAAATCTGAACATGAATGCCTGATTCTCCTCTTCAAGCCAGCTTTTGCAAGGCTTAGATCCAGAACAAGGTGCACCTTGTGCCCTGTGAAGATTATTTCACATATTTTCATCTCCTTGTTGGTCAAAATTTTCACCATTCTTGTAATAAAACTGGAGCACCATTTCTTTACTTGCCACATACAACAACTGTGCTCCATGCAGGTCCTCTTCAGCTTGCAAATGATGATCATGGCAGCAGGGAGAATCGGGTCAGCTGGATCTTTCTCACCGTCCTGTCCTTCCTCAGGGACCCTCTGGCCTCAGTGTTTAAGATTTGTTTTTCAAATCATACTCTTTTTGTTTGTTTGTTTTTCTTTAAGACTCTATAGTTTAGCATTTTAACTGTCTGAAAACACGTAAGTTTTAGTTCATGAGTATACACTTCTAATGTTTGAGCTAAAATATCTAAACAGTTTTTGACATAAAATTTAAGAAGCCTCGTTTCAGAAAAGGAACTCTCCAGCACGTGAATAGCAAATTCTGCAAATTCCTTTCAGTGCAGCCCTTAACGCCTGGCATCTGCCCCTTTTGGTTGTCTGCTCCATGAAAGGAGATTTCAAATTTATTTTTAACAGGTGTAAATAATAGTCACAAGGAAGGAAGCTTTATAATACAAAGAGGAGTCCAAAACAACTTTTACTGCATGTTCTAATTTGATAGCTTTGGTGCCTTTTGCGATTGCTGCAGTATGTCAAAAAAGCAAGGGTGGTGCCAATTCAGATCTGGCACATGAGGTTCTGAGTTTTTATGAAATCTTTTGCCGACCAGTTCTTCCTCCTGTCTTCTTCAAACCTGGTTCTCTCAGTTGTTCAGAAGCTTAGAAGTCCCTATTTCACTACTGCCATGCAGAAAAGAAATGCAAGAAAAATATTAAAAGTCAGAAGCCCACACTCCAGTACTATATTTGCTAGCATGATGTGGTCCCTCCCACCTCAATGTGCTGTGGTTTTGCTTAAATACCCATCCTTCAGTTATATTCGGGGCACCCACCACAGTCAAGAACTCTGTTTAAAAGCCAAATGGTTCATTTCCATCAACCCCTACCCCACCAAAACACAAATTAACCTTAAACAATGTTTTCATCTTTTTTCAGAAACTTTTGTTTGTTTCTTTTTCCTTTGCCTTCCATTTTCAAAACAGCTAAAGATTTGCTGTAGAAAAACATCGTTTCTCAAGCCTCCCAGGACTTATTTTCGATACTGTATGTGTTATTTTCCAGCAGTGGTTTATGGCTTGGCTTAGTGGACACTCAAAAAATTGCATGGTTTCCCCTCATCCTGGACTTGGAACACCCCCACTCTGGAATACTTCTTACTGCTTCATATTTGCCTCTGTCTGTTTGGGTTTGGGTTTTTTCCCCTTGTTTAACTCGGAGGTAACCGTTGTACATTTACTTAATCCCCTTCCCAAAATTCTTATTTTAGGTTAAATGCAGGTAAATTACATAAGTATTTACAACTCATGTAAACCTTTTTCGACCAAACTAATTTATGACAAACACAAACAGCTTTGTATCCAATATGAACAGTCAAGAAACTGGAAACACATGGATGTAAATTTTAAAGACAATCCTTAGGGGAGTTCTACTTGGTACACTGACTTCTTTCTCAAGGTAAGTAAATCACATTGTACAAAGTATACTCTTATCCCAGTTCTGGCTAGTATACACTTGATATTTCTAGGTGCACTACGGCAGCCCTGGACCAAGGGGTTGTGTCTACACTGTGGAGCAAGAAGGGCTTTGAGGCTGCCAGGTTTATCAGCTGTGTGCATTACTTACCTGCTAGAGGGTTCTCAAGGCCAGCTCAGAGCTGAATTTCCTGGCACACCTTTGAGAGGAAAGCCTTGAGAGTGGTGCTCTGCACTCCAATGCTCATTACGGGATGCCCCACATGACATGTGGCCAGGCCTTCCCAGCATATGCCAGGCCCAGAATTGTTTGTATATTTGTATCTGCCCTCTGTGCCACGTCACATACTCGATAGTGGGCAAAAAAGCAGTCTGGGACAAACGGCTTTTGTCTCATGCCACGAGGGCAATGGTCTTGGGCAAACAGCTACCTTCAAGGCTCTGCTGGTCCTGGCAGCAAGTACACATACAGTCCATATGTCTACCTAACACATTCTTCAAAGCTTGGAGGGGAATTCATTGGATTGATGCCATTGTCTCAAAGTAGCTCTTACCTGACTAGCTCAAAGGTCAAGATACATTTTTGTAAATTAACACAGGAAAAAAAGTATTCTCACTACAGTATGCAAGCGAACATTATTTCTCCCCAGACGATATCAGTGTTTAACATCGCTGTTTATTAAGATGTCAGCCTGCATTTTACAGTCAAGGATCTCTGTTATGTGCCGATCGTACACAGTTCATGCGGCATGACTGAGCTGCTTTACACCACCAACCTCAAACAGATGGACTGTGCTGTGTGGGACCACCTCTGAGTGTGGGAAGGTAGGTTGCTTGTGAATATTAAATTAGATTTTCTGATGAGACTGCAAAAAATTTGTTAATCTGCACCAGCTGTGGTCATGTGGTGCACATACAGAACTGTGAACACCAGAGAACTTCTAGCACTGGGAATAGCTTTTAGCCTACAGTAAGCTAGATTAGAGGCAAAGTGTTGTGCCATCCTCCCAGACTCTAAATTCTCTAGCTACCCTAAAACCAGGAGTTGCTTAAGGAATGCACAGCTGCAGGAGGATCTGCTTTGCTCTTCACACAGTAAACTTTGCTCTACTGCAGAGACTTTTTGAATAGGAATATACATGCTTCCAGTTAGCCACCAGATGGACCCATACCTCCCCAGCACAGAAATCTATGCAAAGTTACAGCACTTCAGAGATGTTACAAAGGATGCAGTTTCTTCCACTTCATAAAAGTCAGAGGAAGTCTGTGATTAGCTGGATGTTTACAAATAAAAGGAAAATCTGGAGATGGATCAAAGATAACACTCCAGATCTGGCATGACACCAGGTTCCAGCACTGCATCTGCAGCATCTGTATGAGTTTGTTACTTTAAGTGGCCGAATGTGGCATATTTCATCATGTATTAATAATGCTTTCTTAACACTTAGTGCATTTATTGGAAGTCTGAAGATTCAGCCAGCTAAGGGCCTGAAAAAAAGCAAAAGCACAACACCCCCGGCTAACAAAATCTTTCAGATTCCATTTAAGAGAAGCACCCACTGGGTTCTTCCTCATCCTGCTTTCTGCCACTTTAAGGGACCCAAGATTCAAAGTTAAGCAGTGTTCCAAAATCCAAAGGATGTAGTACTCAAGCTGAGTAAATTGGAGCAGTGGCACTCAAAGCCTGTTCTCTAATGGCCTAAGTAGCTTGGATGGTCCAGTCACACCATACACGCTTTTTACTGTGAAGTCCATACCTCATCCAGGATCTCAGTGACTTTGGCACAGACCCAGTGACTGAGGAGAGAACCAGATCCAAGATAAAAGATGATGGTGTGTGAAATGCACTGAGTTAATGTATATGTGTTTTAAGGAACATCTGTATTTTGACTCTGTGCAACAAGCCAACATAGTTTGTGAGGTCTGGAAGGCCACAGACTATCCCTGCTTTCACAGTACTGCTCTGTTTGAAGCTCCTATTTCTATTTGGGGTCTAAGCCACACTGAACTTGATCAAATAAACATTCTTCAAAGGAAACTGCCTTTGAACTATTTAACTCTTTATTTGTGCAACAAACTAAAGCTGAAAGAACTGCATCAGTTCCTGTCAGTTTTCTTGTGTCTAAACTGACTTATTTTTCATTTTTTAAGTTACTGTTCTTCAGGACCTCTGTCTTTTCTGGCAGACTTGACCATGTTAGCCCCAGCCAGTAAAATCTAAGTGAAACACAATCCTGCCTGAAAGCAGACTAGGTGGGGCTAATCCTCATACCACCAGGCACACAGACTCTGCCAGTGTCATGCTTTACAGTACATCTAAGTGTGCACAAATTACGTTTAATCTACCTGATAACAATGCAGCTCAGAGATATGAGCTCTCTCCTGGGCCATGGGATGTACTAAGACAATTTTTTCATCAGTTCCAAGGGATCCTATCCTGTATTTCCTCCTTCTACAAAACCACTCTATCTTTTTCCAGAAGGAGGAATATTGTATAAATATTAAATGTTATTAAATAACCACTGGCTAGAAACCAGAACCCCTGTAGTTTGGTAGCTGGGACTCTTTACCCGCAGGAACCCCATAAGCAAGGACGAAACAGAGGCACCATCTTTAGCATCCTAAGTAAATGCTCTAATCATGACTTGTATAAAAGGAAGGAGTGTAACCAATACCAGAAGTTTGGTGTATTTACTGCCAAAACCAAGAGTAATCTTGGCTTTTAGCCAGCTATCTGCAATTCCACAAACTTTCATGGTCCTGGGGCTTTTGCCATGGAGAGAAGGACATTATTTTATTTCTCCCTTTCATTTTCTGGGGAGTCAGAAGCAGAAGTCCCTCTGGTGACCATACCCAATGTAGTGGGATGGTTACCTAAAAAAGGAGAGAATAGGTGTTACTGAGTTGCGTAGGTACAACTGAAGATGTGAGAACTATTATAAAAGGCACGCTCTTAGCCCTAGTCATTGCTTTAAAACAGGAAGAAAGCACATCTTTCTATTTCAAAATACAGAAGATAAATAGAAGAACCTAAAGGATGAATTTTTAAAATATCAACGTTATCATCAGGGGAGATGGGGAAAGACTAATTTTTCCATCTTTCATGTCGGGAATGCTGCTGCTGCAGACAACTTGGCAATTGCTGACACTTTGCCTGACAGACAGGTAAGGAAATCAAGGATTTGCAGACAGTCCTGATTTCCAGTGGACTTCCCACAATCCACACAGCTTTCAGGATTTTGAGGCCTTTAAGGAATGCTCTCTTGTCTTTCTCTGTCAGGAGTCTTGGGATGTCTAGAGAACCACAAGACATACTTACTGAGATAATCTCTTACTTGCAACAAAAAAAATTACTACACCCAAAATCTCATTGATGCAAATCACAGTTGAGTATGAGTAAAAACAATAGCAGCATCAGGACTTCATCAGAGAGGGGAGTTCCTGAACAGCTCGGAAAGAGCTACTTTTTTTTCCCCATAGGAAATGTAAGATGCAGCATTGTTTTTGCAGTTGTAGCTGCAGTAAGACTTACTGTAGTTCTAGTACGCCAGAAGGCACAGGAAAGGATTAAATCCTTCTGTTCCCTTGCAAGATAATCAGAGATACTGACCACTTCTGAAATTCTAGGTTCTTGAGGTGATGTGTGCCACACTAGTTATGCAAAACAGACAGTCATAATCTGGCCTTGGACTATCTGCCGATTTCTCATTTCATAATTTTGTTATGTTCCCATGAACACACTGATATGAAACTTTAAAAACATATTTTCAACTACTTTTATATAGCGGATGTGCATAAATTACTGAAAACAATTTCTCTAAAAGCATGATGCACAACATTGTTTTTCTACGGCTTAAATGAAAAATTTTGTGTAAAAATGACCAAAAGAAATCCAATAGCATTTCTCTTGTAAAGTTGGCGCTGGTCATTCAAGTACTTGAAAAGGAACATGGACTGTTTGTTTCAGGGCTGTATATTTATAGTCATGATGAACTGATTCCCGAGTCATGAGCTCTGTCACCCTGTAACAAATTAAAATTTGCCTTTCACATGAAAAAATAAAATGAAATCACAATTAAATCCAGAATTGTAGAAGTGTCTGTATAAGTGGCAGAAGACACTTAATTTATAAAACGTGTCCTGGTTTTTGGCATCTTCCACCCTTCAAAAATCTCAGGCTACTAACACGTCTCAAAAAAATACACAGCAGTATTTACGAGTTTGTTGGAAGAAAACACAGGAGACTGGTTTATAGCCAAGAACTACAGAAATGCCACCTTTAAAAATGCGTTCCTATTTTCTAGCCTTCAGCAGACTTTTATAAAGTCTAATTAGTCATGCTTTGTCTTGTAGGTCTTTAAGTCTGTGACGAGCATCAAACCATCTGTGAATTATGGAAGATAGACTATTTCATAGAATCATAGAATCATAGAATAACCAGGTTGGAAGAGACCCACCGGATCCTGGACATTTGATTTTAAAACTTTCAGATTAGAAAGCACTTAAAAGTTAGAAACAGGTACACAGGGATAGTAACAGGTATTGCTGGCATCTCCTTAACTTACGCAAGGAATTATCCCAAGCTTTCCATATTAGACTAAAAACGAGATGATCATCTCCCCTAATTGCAACACCCAGAGCCTATTGGAGGGGAATGTTTCCAGTTCTCATAAAGAGGGCAGATAGCATAGATGTGTCTCATTTGTCTCAGATAAAGTTAAGCTCGGGATGTGCTTTTGAGTTCTAGCACAGCTCATTTAAGCAGAGGAGCCCCCTCCCAACCACTCATTTCTCCCCTTGTGACACCCCTCCTATTGTGCTAGCACAAGACTTGACACAGACCCGGAGAGGGAAGCATAGCAGGGAACTGATCCAGCCAAAAAAACAGCCCCACTGGGAATTTTAAAAAGTCCGTTGTTTGATTCAGCTCATTGTGAAGCTACATAAATACGTGCTTTTTGCCAGTGAAGCGGGTGACACACACTGGATATGAGAGCCAAAACTGGAAGGGAGGAAGAAGAAGCTGCCAGGGCCCAAGGTGGCACTGCCTTCAGGAGCAAACTTATATCATCATCAACACCCGAGATACTCTGAATGGTTTAGCACTAGTGTGTTCAGGTACAATAGTGTACTCAAAGTACAATATCTTTGTAATATATTCTCCAGGACAGTTCATTTTCTGTCTTCAGCGCTGAATAAAAAATATGCTGGATTGTACTTTATCAACTGAAAATATTAGAGGATTTCCCTATTAAAAGCATAAATCCTCAGAATTCTGTGACGTTCTAACATATTCAAATCAAGATCTCCTCTGTGGACCTTCTGGCTACAAATATCATTGTACACAGATGTAAATACTCTTTGAATTAACAAGTTGCCAATAAAGAAGCTCAACAGCTTTTGCAATATTTTGGATCTCATTGCAGGTCTTTATGAATTCCCTTTCTTTAATTTTCAGTAAGTTCTGAAAGCTAAGAGTTAGGCTGGCTACTTATAAATTATTTTCAGGATCACAGTCCACACTACTGCAAAAATGAGGAAGACAACAGAGCAAAAAAATCTCAAAAAATAAGAATAGCAAACCGCTCTAAAATATGTCAAAAAATCCAGCAAGTCTTTTTCTTCCTGGCTACACCTTGTGCAATGTACACCTTGCACCTCCACTCTCAAAGATCCTTAAGTGCTTGAAAGGTTTTACACTCCTAACAATTCACATAGTGCAGGAAGGAGATGCAAAGGAACTAGGCTATGATGACTGAGAAGTACAAATTCCTTAGAAGAAACAGAACTCATAATGAAGTATTTTGTTTCCCCTTCACTATCTTTCAAGTTACAGCAAGACTTCCAGGATATCGTAACTGCAGTTGAGGTTTTTGTCAGGTCTGCGTTCATTCTGTCTCCACAGTAGTTTTTACCACAGTAGGAAGGCTGAAACATTTCACTCTTCTGCAGATATTGTCCCATTCTGGGGAGAACAACCCTGTCCCAGGAGCAACCAGCCCCAGGCTTCCTCAGCACCCACCCCTTCTCCCTGAAGTCAAACTCCTCCTCACTCCAGGCTTTTTATTCAATAGTCCCATGCTGTTTCCCTGCTTTTACATATCACCATGAACACGCACAGGGCTGGCTGTACTTGGTACGCAACCCGCACTCTGAGTTTGTGCCGTAGTGAGCTAATCACCCAGGCCAACAGCTCTCCCAGCCAAGCTGAGTCATTCTCACTCTCATCTCAAAGGCGTCTACAGCACATTTTATCCACTCCTCCACCCGCCCCCTCCATGCCACCTTTGGGATTTGCTTCCCCCTGCACTGCTCTAATCCTGCCCCTCCATTCTTCACCACTCCCTCCCACTCAGGATCTCCGTTCCCACTCAGCCTTCCTACTCCTCCAGCTCCCCAAGATTCTTCTGCCAGCTCGCCCAGTGCATTCCAGTCCTCCCTCGCTTCCCTTGGCTGCTTTTCCCAGTCCAGCCATAGCTGATACCATAAGCAATAACCTGCTTGTCAGAGAATCACTGTGCAGCATTTGGCTACTTCATCTCTAGGATGATCATTATAGTTAAATATTCTGTCTTCTGAAGAGCCTTATAATTGTCTTACCACTGATGCCAGTGATGAAAAGTCTTAAAATCCCCATCCCATTTCTTATTTGAACTCTTAAACACTGGGATGGGGAATGTGGAATAAACCTTAAGAAGGGGGAAGCTCCCAGTTAACCAAAATGCTGGATCACATTCATGTCCACGGTCTTTCTGGCCCTGGTGTTTTTCATGACCTGGTTGGCTTCAGCATCAAACAAAAAAACATAGAACTGAGCAGTTACGGCAAAACTCTGAAGGTCCAAACTGCACACAAAGCAGTCGGTGCCCGGGGAGCCAGCTGCTGGCTCAGGATTGAGGTCTGGTGGTGGGATCCTCCTCCATCACCACAGAACTGCGTATGTCTACCAAGCAAGAGAAATTCTAAGGCACATTTAAAACTGAATAAGTGCAAGGCAACTCATACTGATTTAAAGAGTTATAGGGGAGATTCTGGAGTGTGTTAATTTCTCTACGTAGTCTAACATTGAAGCTCAATACTTCTCATAATCCCCAGGGAATGGGATGGGATCAACACTCAACTCCGACAGCAACAAGCACATGAAGGCCCTGGACTAGACCCTCAACTCCTGGCTCCTGTTCTCAACCCCAGAACTGGCACAAGAGGTGATAGAAAAGAGAATTTCAGTTGGAAGGGACCTACAATGATCACCTAGTCCAACTGCCTTAACTGCTGATCTACGTTGCTTTCCTCCTTCCACAGCTCAGTGGGAAATAGCATTACTACCTTCTCTGATAAAGTGAGATCTGCTGGGAGAAAATATTGCTAGGTTTTATTTTTCAATAGTCCTCTCCACTGTTACGTATTAGGATCCTTTCCAACCCCCCATCAAAAATCACACACTTAAACCTTTGCACAGCTGGAGCCTAAGAGTCAAAGTCAGTCCTGCTCTCAAAGGCCAAACTGCCTCATGGAATTGATGTCAGATGGTACTTAGCAGGATTTTTTAATTCAATTAAATTAAGAGACAAGCTACACAGAATAGGGCTATACTAGAATCAGAAAGGAATCTTAAAAGGCATAGAATGTCTTTACATTTATTAAACAAACTCTGCAGTCTTTTCTTGTTATATTCTTGTTGAGAAACAGAACATTCAGAAAGTATTGTGAAAACAAGAAACAAAACCGCTAAGGTTCACGTGAGCCACGCTCCCCCTTCCCCTCCCCACCCAAGCAATGGGACTATCTTCACACCCATCCCACTTTTTACCTCTCCAACACAAGCAGCAAGGCACCATTTACAGCTAGGCTGAGAAATGCAGTCTTCGATGCGCATCACCATTCTGCATTCCTAGCAACCCACCACAGCCACTCTTCCCTTATGTATCAGAATAAGCAGGTTATACACACCCACGCAGGTAGAGACAGAAAACGAAAGGCCAACATCAGTTGTACAGTTCTCCTAGGACTTCAAGTCTGGAAAATGACCGCTCTGCTGGGATCTCCTTGGTTATCCCATTAGCCATCAACTCCCTCTCCCTTTGCGCACACCAGTCCAAGTCTGCAAGGTTTAACTGAGCCTACGCGCTCTCACCCCTGGGATACAGGTTCCAACAAAGCCAAGGAGCAGAGGACCAGGACAGCCAGCTCTGCCCTTACAGCCAAGTCAAAGAGCAAAGGATTATTTCTTGGTATTGAGGGTTTTTTTTTTTCATTTTGAAAATTAATTGAGGAGTATAAACAGTTATGCTCTTGCACATTAATTGCTGTGATCTAAAATTTTCACATGAAGAAACAACACGTGGAAATATTAAAGCACTCATCTTAACGGACATGGATCCGAGAACTGTTTAATAGCAGTCAGTGAAGGGGTAACATTGTGCTTTTAATCTACAGTTTAAAAATAATGATTTGTATATCTACTTAGTAAAACAATAAAATTAAGAACAGAAACTGATATTAGGAAACAGTGAAAATGTAATACTTAAACACATAATGCTTTTCAAAGCTATATACTTAATAAGCCTAAATAGACACCTATAGTTAGGAGGGTCTTAAAAAAATAATAAAAAAAGAGACTTATTCTCAATTTTTTGTTGTTTTTCAATTTTTGTCTGCTATACTGTATGCCTTGCTTTGGTGTTCTCTCTGCTGCCAGCTTAATATTTTAACAGTATGTTTACGCTTATGTTCTTTTCAAATGCTTGGCATTATAGTGAGATCTCATATCTTTCCTCAAATTAAATTTTGCTCCACATACTCCACATGTGTACAGATGAACATCCATGTGCTGCTCCAGTTGCTCATTATTTGGGAATATCTGAAAGCAGACCTGGCATATAGTCTCTCCAGCTGATAAGTGAGATATCATATGCCGTACATGGTCATGTTTTCGGAAGTTTCCTTGATCACAAATGGAACAGACATACCTGGCCATGCCTTTGTGCATATCATTGTGGAGCCGCAACTGGCGCTCTCTTAAGAACTGCTTCCCACATGTCTGACAAACAAACTGTTTTTCCTTGGTATGAACGGTATAGTGTTCCCGCAAGTGGCAACGCTGATAAAATCCTTTCCCACAAAGATTGCAGAAGTGCTTACGTCTATGATCCCTCTCGTTCTCTTCCATCATGGAGTTCTTGAACAGATCTTGCTCCAGGCAGTTTGACATATGTTCAACCACTAGGTTTTCAGTTTCAAAACGCTGACCGCAATTGGGGCATCGGAAAGGACATGCAGAATTCTTGTATAACTGTTTTTTTTGAAGGCTGTTCATTTGGAAGTGACCATCCCTGAAGTCCTCTAGCATCTCTGCAAACATCATGTCCCTTATTTCCGACTGCTCCTCGGGGTTTTCTTCCAAGTCCATTTTCTCCTCAGGATTTCGGATACCATTCATGGTCAGATCCTGGGGTTCTCCACAGGTCTGTGCATGATCCTGTAGCTGCTTGCCTTTGACCAGTATTTGACCACACTTGCCACAGGCACATATATTTTCTATGTGTTTGGATAAATAATGAGAGGACAAATCTTCCTCGGTGATTGTTAGCCCACAAAGTTCACAGGGAGCATTCTCCACGTCTTCCTGTACTGAAGGAGCCTTCCTGTTAAGGTGCCGCGGACTTTTCAAACACTTTCTTTCATCCTCATCCACAGATAAACGGGATTTTAGAGTCTTCCGAGCATTTCTCTTCTCCCTGATCTCTTCCTCAACGTAGTATCTGTAAAGCGGCTCCTCCTGTTCATCATCTAGGTCGTCATTGTCAGAAGACTCATTGCAGTCTTTATCTGTCACCTTAATAATATTAAAATCCTTCAGCTCATCTGCAGGGTTGTCCTCGGGTTCCATCTTGATGATAATCCTTTTCCTTTCAGAGGCTCTACCTCCTTCTTCACCTGATGTCTCAGAGGCAACTGTGCTGCTTTTTCTGCTCGTGATGTTTGACACAGGAGATGATGAACCATCCGCCGCTTGGCTCGAGTCCCCCTTGTATTTTTCCGTTTGTGTGGAGATTATTTTAGAAGTAGAGTCTTTTTCACCAAAGTCTGTTTTTTCAGTGCTGTAATACCTGGCACTTTGGTAAGAATGCCTGTTAGTGCACGTTAACACATGCTCATCCAGTAGCTTTTCACAGCTAAAACTAAACCCGCAGCTGTCACAAGTGAAGCTTCTTCCAAAACGGCGCGAGTGTGACACGCGTTCTTTTGTGTGAGAGAACTTGGACGTGGTGGTCTTTTTGCAGACATCAAACAGTTGTTCCGGGAAGCTGTTTAGCTGCAAAGCTTCTTCATCAGGCTCTTTGTTATGGGACGTGTTTACTGTTGAACTTGGTGGCTCCATGCCCCACCTGTTTGCTTCACTGCCATTTCTAGCAAGCGCGTCTTCATACATTCTCACACCAAATATCATTTTACTACTCTGAGTACTAGAAGCAGAAGATGAACATTTTAAACTAGATGAGTCCGTGTCCTGTATATCTTCCAAACATTCAGGTACGTTATATAGCTGCAAATAGTTCATGGCCACTTTAAATTGCTCAAAATTGGCAGGGGCTGTCATAATTTTTCCTAAATACATGAACTGTAAAATCAGATCAAAGCATTCAGCACTAATCTTCATGTTGCTTAGATTCAGCTGGGCTGTAGTGTGTTGATGGTTCATAAAAAACATCCTAAAATAGGAGCTGCACGCAGCAAGAACTGCTTTATGTGCTTGAAAATAAATATCATCGATAGCAATACAGCAGTCACACAGAAAGCCCCACTCTCTTTGGTTGTTTAGCTGCTGAAGCACATAGTTGCTGTGGCTGGTTCTTGCCATCTTGTACTTCAATTACAGCCCTGCACAAAGAAGAAGACATCTGTTAAATCACAAGCACGAAAAGCAAAATGTACTTAAATGTAGGGGGGAACTACCATCTTTTTCCTCTCTATATCTTCCTATTCTCGCACTGTTTGTGGTCATGTTTCCTGCCTGGAGATGTTTCCTGGTAACTACCATGAATATTGATGCCAGTGAAAACATCCATAATGCCATGTTCTCACCACCAGACTTACAAGACTAGCAAACTAATAAAAACAACCACCACCCGTGTCGATCAGACCAATGCTGATAGAATATAAATTAGCAAGTATATCTCAGAGTCCTACAGCCAAGATTTTCAGATAGCAATGCTGGATGCAGACCTTCAAAAACCTCACAGGGCAGACTGCAAGACGGCCCCAGGACAACAATTCTACAAGGTAAACTGACTGTAAGAAACCAGCCCTCAGCCTCAACTTGCCTTTTTCACCTGTCAGCCCAATGGGCATATCATGCAACCCATCCTGGAAAACAGGCCAGGCTCAAACTGGTCTTTCCTTCTCCATTAAAGGAAACTAAGAAGATGTATCAGTGGAGCACCCACATCCACACACTTTTTGCTCTCCAGGGCAGCTCAGGGATGGTCTCAACCTTATCTGCAAGGCATTTCGCAAACCAAGAACTGCAAACTCCAACGCATTCTCAGAAGCACAGGGCAGCCCGGCTGTGATGGCACGTCCCACGTGCAAGCAGACGGTGACCAGGCTAGCTGCACGCCAGCCGCACCGACTGCAGAGTGGCAGGAAGTGGTGCTCACCGTGCCTCCAACTGCTCTCAAAACCACTTGTTCAGAGCACTGCAAGATAACCAAAACATGTAGTCAGGAGACTAGACAAAGAAAAACTCAGCGACAGAGAACCGTCAAGGAGAGCAAGCCAGAGCTGGCGCCACAGTGAAATGAAGCCTCAAAAAAGACTAAAGTGAAAGGTCTGTGAGCGCTGGAAGTTGCTGGAAGTGAAAGGGCTAATTTACCCGCAGGAGAAAAAAGTCAGAAAACATACTAGCTTAGGTTGACAAAAACATCCTGTATTGTGTGCAGGAGGTGTGCTTTTGATTTACAGAAGATAAACTCAACCACACGTACAGATCCAACAGCTAGTCACTTCCACTACTGTGGAAAACCTTTCCTGATAATACATCATCTGTACTAACTGCATGGGGAGAGGGTGAGAAACAGAAAGAAGGTATAAAGAACACCTTAATTGAAATTAAAAACCTAAAGCAATAACAAGCATTCGTAACATTTTGGAAGGTTATTGCAAACAAGGCAAATAGCTGTGAGAGATTTCTACGAATAAAGTACAGGCTAATCAACAATATATATTAAATGGCATTTTATGACTCAACGACATGCATGGATTGATTTGCAACCATTTTTTCAGCTGTCCAAAATGTATACAAATATACACACAAAACAATCCCTGTTTCTTCTTATTCCCCTGACAGCTTACATCTCCTTGAGGCTGGCAAATAGGTAGGGAAATTAAATCACTCAATTAGCACTGAATTCACAAGTCATAAGCATTGCCTGGCTTGTTTAGTAGTAAACCTAACATTAAGTCACTGTTCTTAATTCTACAAAGTGCTGCCATGGAAGAAACACGTTCAAGGTCTCAAGGTAAGAACACACTCACCGAACCCAGCAATATCCCCTATTGCAAATTCACACAAAAGTACTTATGGATCGCCATCAGTTCCTTGTCTGACAACAAGAACCTTGAGATCTGCGTTGAACTGATAATGAACGCTGATAATGAGCATCTGAATGGAAGCTGCTCCTCTCAACCCTGTCTTCCATGCCCAAAACTCAAGGCAAGCACCCTGGCATAATACTTCTCTGACCAGTCCAGCCCAGTGATGTTCACGGCAGTAATACAAGTCATTGCATGGAATTAATTTAATGGCTTTCTTACTAACTTGCAAATGAGTGGCTTCAAAAGTAGGAGAATGTATGAAATAACATCATGTCTTTTCTCAAGAAAACTGATTATCATCTAAGTCACTGGGTAACTTCAGATTCTTCCGTGAAAAACAGCAAAGCTCTCAACATCAAGTAATAACAGAAGTGCACTTCCAAGTGTGAATGTGTTTTGGATTTGAGGTAATTCATTAGATGCCTAAATGTAATTCAGTACACTATATCAACGATTAAGAACAGCAGCTGCATAATGGCAAAGAATTGACTTCTACTTCCACATTATAACAGCGTTAACCAACGAAGTGAGAAGATGCAGCCCCTTGGCGAGAACTGCCATCAAGGCAAGAAAAGACTCAGAACAGCTCATTTTCATCTCCTTGTGGTCATAAAGTGGCAAATTTTAAATGTTTTATTTATTTCTTTTCTAGACTAAAAGTACTTCATCATGTCTTCCAATAGCAAAACAGCACCGCACCGAGAAGAAGGCCATGAACTATCTGCAAACATGTGCAGACTGGGGCATTTCCAAGCAGTGGGAATGGTTTGGCAGACACTGGAGCGACAGAACACAAACTCATCTTTTCTAAGTCTCCTTCTTCTTTGGAAAAGGTGAAAGATATTTCTCCTTTTAACAGGTAAACTCTTGCAGAGCTTTCAGCATGCAAGTCCCAATACACAAAAATCAACCCATTGGCAATGCCAACCTCCTGCCACCACTCTGGAAAAAAACAGCCTGCGCGTGAGGTCACTTGATGGCAAAGGGCTCAGATATGTCCCCGGCCTCTATTGCAGTAGCACTACACATAAGTATTAAAATAGAGAGTGTTTGAAGTTATTTATGTTAATGAAAGTACCGCCATACTGGCTGTATTAACCTGCTGGATGTAACTATATATTTACAGCTGCCAACACTTCCCACTATGTGAGCCTGTGTTGAGCTATTTAAAACCTTGACATATTTCAACCAGCAAAAGTAAAACTTCCCTTCTGAATTGTCTGCTTTGAACTGATTTTATCTTCCCCTCAACAGAAAATTTCAGCCAAAACAGTTCCAAAAATGAGGATAAGAAAAAGCTTTCATATAGGCAGATCACTACTTTTTCTTTTGAAAATCAAAAATATTTCTCCTTCCAAAACCTTGGAAAAGAGATTTTATATGGAAGAAAGTGCTATGTCTTAGATGTTCTCACGATACAAAAATGTGCCGGAATTTGGCCAAGGTATAAGACTGAGGGGGAGAAGAAGATAAAAAAATACCAGTTTGTTCACACTTAAGGCTTTTGTTAGTTACTAAAAATCTCAGATTACAGCCTCGCTGAGAACATTTCATCCTCTTGCATCTCCTTTGTACACAGGCCACCATCCCACTCAGGGCAAAAACCTCATTTTACACCGAACTCTGCCACGGTTTTAAACTAAAACAGGGTAGATTTGGGTTAGATATAAGGAAGGAATTTCAGTGCAGGTGCTGAAACACTGACACGGGTTGCCTATAGAGGTGGTAAATTGCTCCTTCCCTGGAAACATTCACAGGCAGGTTGGGCAGGACTCTAGGCAACCTGATCAAGTTGAAGACGAGTTGAAGACAAGTTGAAGGAGGTTGCTTGTTGCAGGAGGTTGGACTGGATGAACTTTAAAGGGCCCTTCCAACACAAAACATTTTATGTGCCACCTCCACAAAGTCACAACCCAGCAGCTGGGCTCACAGGAGACTGCTCAGCTTTAGCATCCCTTCTGGCAGCCAGAGGGAGAAGAGGTCTGGTTCTGGCTTATGAGAGACAAACCCAGGAAGGGACCTAGTGAAAATGCAGGGAGACTGGGAACTGTAAGAAAGATGCGAAGGAAAACCTCTGGAAATCGGGAGGGCGTGGAGAGGCAGGCTGGGAGTGGAGTGCTGAGCCAACAGGAGGGGACTGGGATTAGGAAACAGCAGTGGGAATTAAAAATGGGTGCAATGAGGATCTGACTGGTGGAAGGAAGGTGTTTGGGCAAGGGGCTGAGAAGAGCCAAGTGGCTGGGGCAAGGGTAGAAGGGGTAAAAAAAATAAGACATGCTTTTGCTGGGGAACGAGTGGAAAACAATGACAGTATTCATGCATCACAGCTGGAACTGAACCCTGTATTTCCAATTCTGCCATCCTTTTGCTAACAGCAAAAATCACAGGCTTGCTGACAAACTCCTTCCCACCAACAGCAAGTTCTCAGAAAATGATCATTTACCATTATTTTGTTACTTTAATTGCTAAAATGTTAGAGATCTGCATTTATCACCCATGTGGGTGGTTCAATGCTGCAAACTATTTTTGAAGTTTGCTTTGGGAAAAAAGCAGGCATTGGAATTAAAACAGGTCCTTTTTACAGGAAACGCAAGTTTCAGTCTTAAGTGTATACACAAGAAATGTCATAATGAATGGAGGACCCATTCAGCTGCCATTTATGTATATATTGTAGTACAGTCTTCCAGCTCTCCTCTTACCAAAGGCTCCCCTCCTTACACTAAGCATCCTCTGGATCTGTCCAGGGACAGATCTAGGCAGTAACAACACCAACACCACAAGATCTCTGCTCATTCAGCACAGCATTTGGAGGATGTGAAGTGAATGAGACCGGGGTACAAAAAGGAAGCTCTCACAGCAATGAGCAGCGCTTTGGAGAACACTTCAATCTTTTTTTTTTTGAAGTCCAGCTTGCATTTTTGGACATCCAATTTCTTCACACACTCTGCAAAGTATTTATGACCAACTATCTTGGAAAATTAAAGCTCTGCGCAGGCACAAGTTTGTCAATCTAAAATTTTTAAGTACTCCTTATCCTCTGTAAATCTCTTCTGTTTCAGAAAGAGAACTGCCAGCCACTTGCCCGGCAGACCAGCACGCTGCCTTCGTGAAGTGCCCAAATGCGGTAGTCACAAACATCACAACAAAGTCCACAAGGAGTTCAAGTAACTCCACCTTTAGCAATGATCCAATTGTGCAGGACACAGCACAGCCCACATCGTTAAGCAACACTGAACGATGCAGAGGTGCTCTGAAAAAATATGCTAGAAAAGCATTTGTTGAGGAAATGAAAAGTGAAGATATTTGAGTGACGTAATTTCACTCTGATATGCAAACTCAAAGTCTCCATATGGATTTTATTTTCCTAGTAAATGTCTGGTGCATTTAAAATAATATAAAAATCAAAACACTGCCGTGCTTTGATTCAAGCTGTTTGTCAGCCACTAAATTTTTTCTTTCAAGTCACCGCTCAGATATTATTACTACTCTGACATTACCATGAACAAGTTGCACTACTACACAAACCAAATACATTGTTTGTAAGCCTGCTAACAAGAAAGAACAGGTATTTACTATAGCTTCATGCTTTTTGTAATTTCCTCACATATAAAATTTTCTAAGATGTTTAAAAAACTAAAGAAGTAAAAAAAGTTCCCAAAGAACTGGCAAAGTTCTTTTGCTAACTTCTCTGTCTTTAAAAAAGATGCACCACAAAGTTCAGAATGTAGGAGCCTTTTGACTCCTAAAATTAGTAGTTGGTTTTCAAAACCCAGCATTTCCACTGCTGAGCAGGCAAAAACAGAGCGCTTATATGCTTAGTTACTGGCTGCTTTTCTTTGGAAACCAACAGCAGGCTGGACAGAAGTATAATAACTGAGCAGAGAATTTGGTGCTAATAGAAAATGAGACTGGAAAACCTCAGGAAAACAACACCCAGTTATCCAAAGAAATAAGCGTGTGGGCAGCAGAAAGCAAATTCCCCACTGCAGTCCGATACTGTATCCCACTCTGGCAGGGGTTCCCAAGAACTCTCCTCCCTAAAGAGTTAATTTGCCTCTGTGGGTCAGATGCACTAAACAATTCTGGTTCCTAAATGACAGGATCTACATGCTTGGAACAAAATCCTACATGGCATGTTTAAATTCCCTGTGCGATGCCCGAGAAGCTTAGGTGTCTGGCCAGTACACTGACCACAGAACTGCCGATGGGCTACAGCTATATCTAGATACACTCGAGAGGAAGCAACAGAGATTGCTCTGGTATTGTAGAGTCCAAGAAGGTGCCTCAGTTTACATAAACCTTGCAAGAACAGCAAAGAACTTGGGGCCAAGTGACCACCATCCACTTCAACCACAGGTACGAATAAGATGCAGTTTGCATTGCAAACGTAGCCTTGAGCATAAATTAAAACAATTCTGGGAATTCCATGTACTGGTTGAGAAAAATCTAATCAAGCTCCATTATTCATGCTACAAAGGACTTAAGGTATAATTTATCCTCCTCCCATAGCCCTTCCAATCAACTGCCTTCAGGCGTGCTAGTTGTGAAGCAGTTTCCAATGATGTAGATACTCATCTTCAGATACATGCTGATGGATGAATCAACTCCTTTTAAGAAGACTTGTGGCCAATGTGTAGAAACAAGTTTCATAGAATCATAGAATGCTTTGGGTTGGAAGGGACCTTTAAAGGTCATCTAGTAAAACCCCTGCAAAAGCAAGGACATCTGCAACTCAATCACACTGCACACAGCCCCATCCGACCCAACCTTGAACGTTTCCAGGGATGAGGCCTCCACTACGTCCCTGGGCAACCTTTGCCAGTGTTTCACCGTCCTCATCATAAAAATTTCTTCCTTATATCCAGTCTAAATCTACCCTCCCTTAGCTTAAAACCATTACTCCTTGTCCTTTAAGAACAGGCCTCGCAAAACAGGCTGTGCCCACCTTTCCCATAGGTCCCCTTCCCATACTGGAAGGCTGATATAAGGTCTCCCCACAGCCTTCTCTTCTACAGGCTGAACACTTTCACTGTCCACTGACACTTGGGCTGGATCTGAAGGAGGGAAAAGCTCCAAAGCGCCCAACCATGAGCTGTCGGAGACACTTGATCCCTCCTCAGTAGGCAGCCCTTCACTGATTCAGCACCCATGTCCACAAACAAGAAACAGCCATCAAAATTTAGCAAGTTATGACTCTTGGCTGCTAACTGAGAATTAGTTAAGAAATTCTTAGGTAAGAACGCTCCTCCGAAGACAAGGAACAAGGTGTCAGAAAAGCATGAGTGAATAAATTAAGAAAACAGTTTGCAGGAAAGCTTCATCTCAACTTCAAACCAGCTTTAGATAGATCTATGGAGTAAAACTACTAAGAGAGAGCTCATGCAACCTTTTGAATTAAGTTGCTAGCCACAGAGGATTACTCTGGAAAGTCACAGTTTTCTTTTATCTGACACCTTTACAGTTGTAAAAAGTTGCCAGGAAATGTGGTAACGATACGTTTAAAGGAAACAATTAGTGGGGGAAAAAATACGGCACCCCATTTATGCTTTGTAGCTGAAAGATGAGCCTTTTTATCTTGGCTCTTTCAGTTAGCAACTTTCAACTTCCAGAGGCATTTTGGAGGTTTAGACCTCTTAAGACCCTCAAATGAAGATACATGTGCCTTCCAGGAAAGTATCCTTGACTAAATACAAGTCATACTTTGGCATATCAACTCGCTGGATGCACATGAACTAAGCACAGTAACAGTAACTCGTGACACAATGGTCGGGCTACAGATTTTGTTGATTCTTTCTGCTTTTCATATTTCACTTGCAGCACTTAAAAAAAATAAGGTCTCTATCCAATGAAAGAAGTTTAATATAGGAAAAACAAGTTTAATAAGAGGGGAAAAAAAGGCAACAGCCAGATAATTCTAGAGCTTTGCAGCGGCATGACATGCACAAAGAAGAAATTACCAGACAAACTTGAGGATATAAATGGTCTTCATGCAAATCATGTCAGTTGCTGGGCCAACATGCTGTGCCTGCAGCAGAGCTCTGGGTGACAGCGTTTACTGTGCCTGAGCAGAGGAAGGGCAGAATAACCTTACCACTGGGGAACCACTGCTCAAACTGAAAAATGCACATCTGAGGTCCGGAAGGACTCTAAGTGAGGGGTCCAGCTGTAACAACTAAGAGAAAAGACACCAGGACTTTTATCAGGAAACTCATTATCTCAATTCTGAGCAGTGATTTTGTTTCCATACAGCAGTTAAGTAACTACTAAGGCTTTGTCTGGACTTTCAGAGCTCTCCTCTGTCAGCAGCAACGGAAATCCCTGAAAGAGGCAATTAACCTCACACGTTAAAGTAAGAAAGTATCTAAAAACCCAAGTCACCAGTTGATCTGAGCACTCTCAATGTAATCGCTGCAAATTCCTGTGCCAGTGACCGCACGGCATGAAGACTTGTGCAAGCAGAGCTGAAATATCTGCTAAGCCTGTGATCTTATTCCACGCAAAACTTTCTGGCTACCAGGAAGAAGGGGTTTCTATTACTTCTCCGAGCTTCCCACACAGCACCAACCCATGTCTTCATTACCCACATCCTCCTACACCCACCTCTCATCCACGCAACCCCCTGGTGCCTGCTGGTTCCCTGCTAGCTCCAACAGCAGAATGCAACGAACAGGACTCGCTGCTCCTCAGGTTTTCTGGCCAGTCATCCAAAAATCCCTCTGCAATCTTGTCAACTCGCTATGCTGCTGCCTAGGAAAAATCTCTGCCAGCGCTGCAACCGTTGGCATTTGGCTGGTTTTCCCCACAGCCATATGGTCGCAACGCCTCTCCCCCGCTTGCCAGGAAAGCTTAAGTTGTAATTCAGCAAAAACGAGAAGCCCGCATCCCTCCTTGCTCATGGCTGCTTGTGGGGTTTGTTTTTCCAAGAGTTGTAATGAAGAATGTTAAACAAACAGCTTTAATTAAAGGAATGTTTGTTTAATGTAATTAAATGCCTAAGGAACACCATAGCGTTGCAGGCCGGGGTAGTTGTGCAGTATGAGTTGTTCTTTGCAAGGGAAATAATGCAAGAAAACGTCATAACCTAGCAGTAAATATCCAAATATTAAACTGCATCCAGCCTGTGCTACCCCTTTCCCAATGCCTACGTGTCAAGAGAAACCGGCACTCGCCCACCAGCCCAAAAACCAAGCAGAATTTGAGAAAGGGAGTTACAAAAAAATCCTGAAGGACAGGAATAAAACCCCAGCCTCAAACCCGCAGCGTTTCCAGTCTCCTGCCTATCCGAGAAGAAAAGAGGAGTCACTCGAGGAGCGAGACTTTCGACACCGCTCCCAGAGCAACACGGGGCTTGTTTTTATGGGACAAAACTATTCCCCTTCCTTCCCGGCCGCCTCGGAGGCGATGCTGCTCGCTGCCAGCCCCCAGTGAAACCCAAGCCTCCCGCCCGGCAGGGTGGAGCGCTCCCTCCGGGCTGCAGCCCCGGCTTGTGCTCCAGCTCCGGGGGTGTTTTGAGAGGAAAGGAGCGAGAGGAGGCAGCGCTCGGGGCGGGAGCGGCCCCCGAGGTGTTTCGGGCAACTCCCGGCCCGCCCGACACCCCCCGAGGACGCTTCTGCTTCTCGGCGGAGCAGCGACCGACACCCCCCCCCCCTCCGAGCCCCGCAGCGCTGCCGCAGCGCCCGCACCGCCACCAGCCGGACCCCCAGCCAGACCCCGCACCCGCCCCCAGCCAGACCCGCAACGCGCCCCGCACCTCGCCCCCATCCGCATCCCCATCAAGACCCCGCACCTCGCCCCCACCGCATCCCCATCAGGACCCCGCACCTCGCCCCCACCGCATCCCCAACAGGACCCCGCACCTCGCCCCCATCCGCATCCCCATCAGGACCCCGCACCTCGCCCCCATCCGCATCCCCATCAGGACCCCGCACCCGCCCCCATCCGCATCCCCATCAAGACCCCGCACCTCGCCCCCACCGCATCCCCATCAGGACCCCGCACCCATCCGCACCGCACCGCCCCCAGCCGGATCCCCAACTCGGACTCCGCACCTCGCCCCCATCCGCACCGCGGCCATCTGCACCCCCGTCCGCACCGCACACCGCGACCATCCAGACCCCGATCTGGACCCCGCACCCATCTGGATCCGCACCCGGACCCCGCACCCCGCACCCATCCGCACCGCTCCGCCACCATCCGGACCCCCACTCGGACCCCGCACCCGCCACCATCTGGACCCGCACCCGGACCCCGCACTTCGCCCCTATCCGACCCCGTCCCCGCCCTCATCCGCACCCCCATCCAGACCCCGCACTTCGCGCCCATCCGCACCGCCACCATCCAGACCTCCAACCGGACCCCGCACCAGCCACTGTCCGGACCCGCATCCGGACCCCCATCCGCACCGCACTTCGACCATCCGGACCCGCACCCCGACCCCGCACCTCGCACCCATGCGCATCCCCATCCGGACCCCCGCTCGGACCCCGCCCCGAACCGCACCGCCCCCATCCGGACCCCCACCCGGAGCCCGCAGTCGCCCCCATCCGGACCCGCCTCCATCCGCACCCCCATCCGGATCCGCACCCGCACCCCCGCGCACCCACCGCCACGCGCTCTTCCCGACCCGCAGCCGCCTCCGCCTCCCCCCCAGCGCCCCCCGGTCCCCACTGCCGCTCCCGCAACCCTCAACGAGCCCCTTAGCCGCTCCCGCACCCCGACCTGGCCCCGCGGCCGCCCCCGCACCCTCGACGGGCCCCGCAGCCGCCGCGGCGCCTGCGCACGCACCCGGCCCCGCAGACCGAGCGCGCCCGCCGCGGCCCCGCACCCCTCCCCCCTCAGATCCCGCACCCCCACCCGGACCCCGCAGCCGCCGCGGCGCCTGCGCACGCACCCGCCCCCCCACCCCCCACCCCGTCCCCGCAGCCGGAGCGCGGCCCCCGCCCCCGCAATGGGCCCCGCAGCGCGCTCCCGCACCCCCCGGCCCCGCGCCCCCACCTGGACCCGCGGCCGCCGCGGCGCCTGCCCCCGCCCGCCCCCCGTCCCGCTCGGTGCGGGCCCCGCGGTGCCGGGTCGGGCCGCGCCGCGCGCTCCGCACTTCCCACCTCCCGCCGCCGGCGGAGCTGCGGCCGCCGCTCCCGCTTCTCCCCCGCCTCCTCCCCCGCCCTTCCCCCCTCGCTATCCCGGTCCCCGGTGCGGGTCGCGGCGCCGGGGGCCGCGCTTACCCCGGCGGCGGCGGCGGCTCTGCCGGAGCTGCCCGCGCCGCTCCCGCCGCTGCAACAAAGAACTTCCGCCCCCCGCGCTGCCGCAGCGCCGGCTCCGCCGACACCGCGCCGGCCAGGACCCTCCCCGCCCCTCGGCGGCCGCGGCTCCCGGGCCCAGCGCCGCCGCCCCGCCGGGAACCGCTCCCGCCGCCAGCCCGGCCCCCCCCGGGGCGCCGTCCCACGCCCCCGGCCCGCTCCTCGCCCTCTCCCTCTGCCCCACACGCCGTGCCCTCTCTCCCCCCAGCCCCACGCCTCGTCCCCCTTCCCCCCCCGCATCTGCCCCGCACAACGCCCTGTCCTCTCCTTTTCCCTCTGCCCCATACAATGTCTGCCCTCTCCTTTTCCCCCGACCCGCACAACGCCTTGTCCCCCTTTCCTCCCACCTCTGCCCCACACGATGCCGTGTCTGCTCCTTTTCCCTCTGCCCCGCACCACGCTGGGCCCCCCACACCTGCCCCCCACAACTCAGTGCCCTCTCCTTTTCCCTCTGCCCCACACAACACCGTGTCCCCCTTTTCCCCCCACCTCTTCCCCACGCAACTCTGTGCCTTCTCCTTTTCCCCCAGCCCCACACAACACCATGTCCTCTCCCCCAGCCCCACACAACACCTTATCCCCCTTTTCCCCCCACACCTGCCCCACACAACTCTGTGTCCTCCCCCCCAGCTCCACACAACTCTGTGCCCTCTCCCCCAGCCCCACACAACACCTTATCCCCCTTTTCCCCTCACATCTGCCCCGCACAACGCCTTGTCCTCTCCTTTTCCCTCTGCCCCACACAACTCACTGCCATCTCCTTCTCCCCCTGCCCCACACAACACCTTGTCCCCCTTCCCCCACCTCTTCCCCACAGAACTCCATTCCCTCTCTCCTTGCCCCCCAGCCCCTCACATCGCCGTGTCGCCCCCCCTGCACTGGGCCATGGGAATGGGGAGGTCTCGGTTACCCATGTGGGTGGATGTCCAGCGTTGGAGTCCGGTCCCCGCAAGCCTCGCAGTGTGTCACAGCTCAGCTGCAAGAAGAGCAGCTGCAAGTTGCACGCGAAAAAAATATTCCCTTTTGGCTGCGATTCCACACATTAACATCGCCGCCTTCCCCTCTCGGTGTTTGATGCAAGGAGTGGAGGGGCTGGCAGCTATTGCCGTGCTTTAGCCCAGATCCCAAGGACAGCTTCGGGGTTTTTTTAATTCTTTCTTTCTAGGAGCTTTCCCAGGCCCTCTTCCCGTCACTCTCTGCACCTCTCCTCTCACACAACATCCAGCTCCTCCTGGACTGGCCCGTGGGAGCCAGTGGGATTTCCTGAAGCTGCAGGCGGCCCCTACGCTACCTGCCACGCAGCCCTGAAAAAACATCTGCCAGGTCAGGCTTTCCTCCAGCTCTCGCCACTTGACTTTTCAACCCCCAAAGTGACGTTTGCCATTTAGCGCAAGCATCGGAAGCGTTTCGTCTTGCATGGCTCCTTCGTTCGGACAGTTTCTAGAGATACCATTGGTTTGATGTTTGCCGCAACAAACAGGCAAGATCCAGACACGCCAAAGGGAAAACCCAAGTTCATAGAATCATGGAATGGTTTGAGTTGAAAGGGACCTTAAAGATCATCCAGTTCCAACTCCCCTGCGATGGGCAGGGACAAATTCCACTACATCAGGTTGCTTAAAGTCTCATCCAACCTGGTTTTGAACACCTCCAGGAATGGGGCATCCACAACTTCCCTGGGAAACCCGGTCCAGTGCCTCCCCACCCTCACGGCAAAAAAATTCTTCCTAATAGCTCAGCTAAATCTGCTCTCTTTCAGCTTAAAACTATTCCCCCTCGTACAATCCCTGCACCCCCGATAAAGAGCCCCTCCCCGGCTTTCCTATACTCCCTCTTTAAGGACTGGAAGGCTGCTACAAGCTCTCCCTGGAGCCTTCTCTTCTCCAGGCTGAAGAACCCCAACACCCTCAGCCTGCCCGCATGTGGGAGGTGCTCCAGCACCACTTGTAGCCAAGTTAAAATACTGGATTACAAAGTTGAAAGTTACAAAGGTAACAACAACAATAAAAAGCAACAAAATAAAATGCCATGATGTTAAAATGTACCAGCATTGGTCCCTGCTTCAATGACCCCCAAGGTTTTCCTAAGGCATCCCACCACTGTGAAAGAATCATAGAATCACCAGGTTGGAAAAGACCCACCGGATCATCGAGTCCAACCATTCCTATCAAACACTAAACCGTGCCCCTCAGTGCCTCGTCCACCTGTCCCTTAAACACCTCCAGGGATGGGAACCCAACCACCTCCCTGGGCAGCCTGTTCCAGTGCCCAAAGACCCTTTCTGTGAAAAATTTTCCTAATGTCCAACCTGAACCTCCCCTGGTGGAACTTGAGGCCATTGCCTCTCGTCCTGTCCCCTGTCACTTGGGAGAAGAGGCCAGCTCCCCCCTCTCCACAACTTCCTTTCGGCTAGTTGTAGAGAGCAATGAGGTCAAACAGGACAAATCCAATGTATAGATTCCTAGTTTCCACATGGGACATCACCCCTTCCTCCTCCTGGGTCTGGCGGGGGATTTTCTGACTGCTACTGAATAAAAGTGGTGCTTTCAAAATGCATCTCAAAAAAGTCCCTGTGTTTCCCCCCTCACTGCACAGCAGCCTTGGCTCAGGGGTGTGATGCCCGTAGCAGTGCCATGGGGAAAAACGCCCCGTGGCTGTGGATCGCGAACCCCTGCGGAAGGCAGAGGGACCCCCAGAGTACAACCCCATCTTCATCGTTTTTCCTGTTTCATAGGAAGTTAAAGTAATGGCCTCCGTAAGCTGCTGCGGTCGTGGTTTTCAAATCAAGCCGAGAAGTCGTTTTTCTCATGTTTTAAGGGTCTTTTTCTCTCCAGATCCTCACACATCTCAGGGCCACACAAACAAAGAGCGCCCAAGCAGGGTTTGTGCAGCCTCTGGTTCCCTCCCAGCCCTCCCACATGCATCAAGCCGGGACCTTCTGCCACCTCCGGTAAAATGGGGCACAGAGCAGGCCCTGTTTTCTTCAGTCTCCAGTCTCTCGACGCCCTCCCACCACACTTGCCTTCCTGATTTATTATTTTTATTATTATTTTCTGGCCACAGAGGAGGAGCAGCGAGCAGCAATGCTCATTCAGACAGCTGTGATTATGTCCTGCTCTCTTATTTAACCCATCAGCGTAGGCTGTATCAGTTTATATCTGCTGAGGCGTATGATATTATCGCCCGTGTTTTACAGCGAAACACTAAATTTCATTTCTCGTTGTCGCTTCCATCATTTTGGCTTCAGTTTTGCTGAAGTTCTTCAAAGCCCTCTTTGGACTGGAGTCAACCTAAATAGCATGTAAATAATTAATCATTTAAATAAATAACATGCTGTCTGCAAATAGCGACTCGCTTTGTACACCGGTTAATAAATATGTTAAACAACGCAGAAAGGAGTACAAAACCTACTGCCAACCTTTTTGGAGATGAAAAGCAATTATCAAAGTTTATAGGAGCAGAAGGGCTATAACTCCATTGACTCTAATCCTGCTGCTGTGCAAACAGGAGGGAAAGACTGTCCTTGAGCCCAATGAGCCCCATAAACTGCTGGATTCTAGGGGACCAGGAGCATTATTTGCCCTAAAGATTGGTGAACATACCAATTAAAAACTGCAGTTACAGGAATGCAATGGGAAAACGAACTGCAAAATATTAAATGATAAGAGAACACTAAGAAGGATGATCTAAGGCACCGAATCTCTTCAGCAGAGGCCCAGGGCAAAGAGAGATGCCACTGAGGAGATGGGCATGATAGACACGTGAAACTGCACCAAAAACATGGCACAAATACAGAAACAGCAATTTTGGCTGACTTTTCCAATTAAAGCCAACCTGTGGACACAAAATTAACCTGGTGGCAGCAGAAGGCTGCAAGGACTGGAAGTTTAAATGGGTTCAGAAAGCAATTTGAAAAAATTAATGGGAAAGACACCTCAAAGATTGCAGTGAATACCAAAGCACAGGCTGCGGCTCAGGATGATGCTCCCAGAGGAGCCAGGAGATGGGGTGGAGGTGGCACTGCCCCTGCCAGGCCCTGCTGCACCCAGCACAGCTGCTCTCACCCAAAATAACCTCTGGTTTAAAAATTAATGAGATACTGGGGGAAGCCTGAGAGAAATGGTGCGTCTACAGGACTCACCAGTGGTTAAAGAAAGGACCCAGGCCACAGATAGGGATGTAAAAGCCAGATCCTATCTTCACATCCATTTTCCTAAGCAAGGCAGGCAGGAGGGATGCCTGCCATTGAGTGTTTTTGCTGTTAAAAACCCCTAAATAAACCGAAAAGCACTTGTATCACGATCTAAGGAGCTCAGCAGATGATATTCTGTCTCAGGGTGACTTAAGAAGCACAGTCTCCCAAGCCAGGGTGAGGTCCCTGATGGCACAAACACTCACTCCCCCCCAGCAAACCCCTCTTGGGGGTGACCTCAGTCCTGCCCTCGGGGGCTGTGGGTGCACAGGGCAGCACCCGCGCAAGGGGCTGGGAGCTTTTTCCAAGTGAAGTGGAGCCGCGATGCAACCAACTCTGCCCACCCCAGCCCAGGCTGCAGCAAGAAGCGTGAGGAGCAGCTGGGTGAAGGGGCTGGAGAACAAGTGTTATGAGGAACGGCTGAGAGAGCTGGGGGTGTTTAGCCTGGAGGAGGCTGAGGGGAGACCTCATTGCTCTCTACAACTATCTGAAAGGAGATTGTGGAGAGGAGGGAGCTGGGTTCTTCTCCCAAGTGACAGGGGACAGGACAAGAGGGAATGGCCTCAAGCTCCACCAGGGGAGGTTCAGGCTTGACATCAGGAAAACTTATTTCATGGAAAGGGTCACTGGCAGAGGCTGCCCGGGGAGGTGGTTTAGTCCCCATCCCTGGAGGTGTTCAATGGAAGGCTGGATGAGGCGCTGAGGGGCATGGTTTAGTGATTGATAGGAGTGGTTGGACTCGATGACCCGGTGGGTCCTTTGCAACCTAGTGATTCTGTGATTCTACGGGTAACGCAGCCCCCGCGCAAGGGGCTGCGCGCTTATTTTCCAAGCAAAGCGGGGTGGGGTGGTCACCCCAGCCCCGGCTGCAGCAAGAAGCGCAGGGAGGAGGAGGAGGAGGGGAGCAGCGCCCACCCCAGCCCAGCCCCGGCTGCAGCGGGAAGCCCGGCGGGGGTGTCAGCGTCCCCCCACCCGCCGGGTCGCGCAGCACCCGCGCAATACCCGCGCAATACCCGCGCGAAGGGGCTGCGCGCCCGCTCTCCCCCCGCGCAGGCGGGGCCTCCCCCGGCCCCGCGGCAGCAGGAAGCGGAGGGGGGGGCAGCGCCCTCCCATCCGCCGCTGAGCGGCTGCGCGGGGCGGGGAGCGCGCAGGCACCGCGGCCCCGGGGATGCTGCGCTCGCCGCATCCCTCCCCCCTGCCCCCCCCCCCGCCTGCACCCGCACGCACCCCGCGAGATCATTCTGTTTGTTTGTTTGTTTGTTTGTTTCAGCTGAACCCATAGCAAAATATCAGCTTTTATTTGCAAACGGGGTAAGGGCGGCTCAGCCCGGCACAATAGGGGCTTTGTGAGCGGCCGCCGCGATCGGGGAGCGATGGGGAGCGATGGGGAGGGCAGCTCGGGGTGGGAGGGGGAGGCAGAAAGAACGGTGCGAGGTCGGAGTGAAGAGGCGAGCGGTGTTTAAAGTTGATGCCGGTGGGAATCGGTAGGAGAAAGAGCTTCGCTCGTAGCCGGCAAATGGGAAAGTCCCGGGTGGGTTTGGAGCTCGCTGAGCGTGGGTTTGGGGAGGAGGAGGAATTATTAAATTGGGGTGCAGGGACCGTCTGGAGGGGGTAAGAGGCTCTGGGAGGTCGTCCTCGGTGCCGGGGCATCCGTCTCCTTTCAGCGGTGAGAAACCCACATCTGAGCCTTTGGGAGCTCTGTGATTTCTTCCCGAGGTGCATGTCCTGTTCTCTTGCTCGCAGGAACGCCATGGATACCACCAGCCACAGCCTCCTCCTCCTCCAGCAGCTGAACATGCAGCGAGAGTTTGGCTTTCTGTGTGACTGCACAGTTGCCATTGGAGATGTTTACTTCAAAGCCCACAGAGCGGTGCTTGCTGCGTTTTCCAACTATTTTAAGATGATATTTATTCATCAGACGAGGTAAGGATGCACAGCTCTCCTCCCACCTTTTACCTGCTCTGTTCAACTTTCTGCTTCTTCCCCTTTCTAAAGGCATTACAGCCTAAAAGGGTCAGTGGGGATGTTAGATGGCATGAGATAACTTTCCTAATCCATCTCACGCCTCTGCTCTCTAAACATTCCCAGTCCAGAATGTGCCGTCCTTTAAAGCCACCCTCCTAGTCGGCGTATGCCAACATCAGGGCCCGCATTTCAAAGATGAGATATTTGCGTGACCAGGAAAGTAAAGTACCCCAGTCCTCCTGCAGTGAGACCTCACAGATTTGCAATCTAAGGATGTTCAGGTACCTCCTGAGCAGGAGCAGAGTGTCCTTCGGTTTAGCTTGTAGCCTGGGTGGGACTGTCCCTTCTGGCAAGATCCATGGGCTTGAAGCAATTGAGGAGCCGTAGCCTTATCACAGTTCTGTGCTTCAGACTCTTGCAGATAAGGGCCGAGACTGAGGTCGTAAATTTATTTCAAGTTGCTGTTCGGATTCTTCACCTGGCTGGGTCAGGAGTGGTTCTGCAGGTATAACGACAGCAGTGCCAAGGTCTAATCTTGTCTCTGAGCTGGAGCTTGCTGCTTGTAATTGATGAAACCCTTCTCTATTCCCCTCCCAGTGCCTTTGCAAGAAAATCTTTCACCATCTGCCGCGTACCCCTTCATCTGGAAGTGAGAAGATCAGTTAATTTCCTTTCCAATAGATGTTGTTTACTGACCCTTAAATGCAAAGCTCATAAAGATTACACAGTAGCAGCAGCTGATTTTATTACTTAAACACACTTATATTCTTTGCCTCCTATTACTAGAGTGCCCCACGCCAGCACTGTGTGGCTTGCATGGCATCGCTGCGGTGCCGCGTGGTGCCACTTGGCTCTGTGTGCGAGTGACGGGGGGCTGGCCACTCTCACCATCTCTGGCTGGGGTTGTGCACACGGTCTTTATAATCAGAGGGATAAATACATGCTCGGGCATTTTGCTGTGCAAACAGGGCGCGTGCTTCTGCAGATCTTGGCGCGGAGAGCTACTCGTTGTGAATTGGGAGGCAGGCAGCAGCACACATCCTCTTAACAGCCAATGGCAGAGCGAATGAATGGGTCAGGACTGTAATTTGTAGCCCTGTACGTACTTAATCATCTGTTTTGTTTCAGTGAGTGCATAAAGATTCAGCCTGCAGACATCCAGCCTGACATATTTAGTTACTTGTTGCATATCATGTACACTGGGAAGGGGCCGAAGCAGACCGTCAGCCAGAGCCGACTGGAGGAGGGCATCCGCTTTCTCCACGCAGACCACCTCTCCCACATTGCAGTCGAGATGAACCAAATGTTGTCCCCGGAGCTGGTCCAGTCTTCAAACTTGTACGGCATCCAGATCTCGACCGCGCACAAGCTAGCAAAGGAATGCCCGGGAGCAAAGGAGAGTCTGCCCAAAGCAGGCAGCAGGTCCACTGCGCAGGGCGACCACCCGCAGCTGCAGCTGTCTCTGGCCATCGGCCTGGACAACAGCTCCCTTGACCAGCAGATCGCTCGCCCCTCTGCTCAGCCTGCTGCCCTCACCAAGCCAGCTGAAGAACACCCGAAGCTCTCGGTCTCCATAAAGCAGGAGGGATGTGACTCAGAGCTTGTGGTATCCCGGAGCTCCACCCCTCCTTCTCCAGAGGTAGCAAGCCCCGTCTTTGCTAAGGCTGGCCTCAGGGTGCACTTGTGTCACTACTGCGGGGAGCGTTTTGAGTCCCGGGAGAGGCTGCGAGAGCACTTGCACACCCACGTCTCTGGCTCGCTGCCGTTCAGCGTCCCAGCCTCCATCCTGGAGAGCAGCGATCTGGGAGAGGTGCAGCCTCTTGTTGAGGACAGGGAGGCTGGGGATGACCACCGGCTCGGGGCCGTCCTCCTCAAGGAAGATGAGCATCAGCTGGAGCACCCAAGCTGCAGCGACCTAGAGCCTCTACAGATCGGCCAGCTCTCCCTCATCTCCAAGGACCATGAGCCCGTGGAGCTGAACTGTAACTTTTCTTTCTCGAGAAAGAGAAAAGTAATTTGTACCATCTGTGGCCGCGCATTTTTCCGGAAGAGCCAGTTGCTTGAACACATGTACACACACAGGGGGAAACAACACAAATACAGCCGCTGCCAGTGGCTGGAGAACCCTGCCACCCCCAGGTTTCATCCTTACTGTGACAGTGAGAGTGCGAGGAAAAGCTCCAGTTTATCTCAAGACCACTTAGGTGAGTGTACACTGGAGACAGATCTCATCCAAGAAAGTGTTGACACCATCCTCGTAGAGTAGTTCTCCTCCTGTGTGGCCTTTAGGTGCTGAAACTGGCATTTTGGCATTTTCCACCTAGTGAGCAGCTGCTCTCTGCAGTCTATTTTCTTCAGCCACCATTCCAATTGCCTCTGAGATAACTGTGAAGAACTGCATACTTTGATTTGTGTGCTCGCTTTTTTACTTCTCTAACTTTTAGACTCAAGCTAATTCCCTCCTAAGTCTCTTTTTGGAAGCCTCCATGTAACTCAGTTATATTTTTCATAAATTTAAACTTATTCCTGCTCTGCTCTACTAGACTCAAGACTGTATTGCTGGGTGTGAGTTTTAAACATCATCTGATATGTTGCGTGGCACCTAGGACTGTCTATATCTGGTAGAATTACTCTTCTGAAACTAGATGGAGGAAAATGTAGAGGGAATTATGTACTGTGTTTCCCAAAGAGTTTGTTTTAATTAAAATAAATATCTCAAGGAGATGAATCCTGAAGCTTGTATTGTATAAATGCAGTTAGTTAAACTCTGCATGAATACATGCGATAGCCATGTGGCTGGTGTTTTCAACTGGCAGCGTTGATGTATGGGTTGCACCTTCCACTTTGACAAGCCCTAGAGTCTTCATCAGTACAATCTTTTAAGTTTACTTTTAGACTCAGGGGTTTTACATCTATTTTCCCTCATTCCTACCACCCCATCATCAACTGCTGCTACATAAGCAGAGATACATTTTGATGCCCCTCCAGGACCGCATCCCATCATTGGACCATGCAGGGAGGAATGAAAGCTGCAAAGAAGTGTCCCCTCCTTTAGGAGGGGAGGCACATCCTAACCTAAATCTTTACAGGATTAAGTACCATACAGATTTTCTCAGTGAAAATGATTTCTGACTCTATAAACAGCTTGGAGCAAACACATGCTTAAATATTACAATCTGTGTATTTGCTAAGATCAAATATATAGTGGGTTTGGGTTTTTTTCCTCTACTTGTGCAGACACCATAAAATGGTAAAATGCAAGATTTTTGCCTTTCATTTATCATTACTTTATATCTGAAGAATAATGACTAATCCAAGAGGGATTTTAAATGGATTTCTATTTTCCCTCTGTGTAGCTTTTCACCTGAGATACCCCAGGCTTCCCACTAGATGGTCTCCAACCCATCATCCTTCAAGAGATGCTCTTAATCAGAAAGGCCCAAAGAGGCACATAAAGTTCTCACAGCACAGAGGTTTCTTTTGCAGCGAAGAGCAAAAGCCTTGCAAGCTGCTCCCTTAATCTCATTACCCAGTTTTTTGAGAAGCTGGAGGCTTTCTGCCAGTCCTGGTGGAGTCGAGTCATTGCCTTTGGAAAGGAGGAGCCTGAACAATGGTGAGAACAGTTACTGTCGAAATGCCTGCTCCAAGGCTCTCTGTAGTCCAGACCATTGAGCTCTCTTCTTTGAAACTGTCCTGGAGCAAGAGCTGCAATTAAATCGCTGCTGAATTAAGAGATCATCTGAGGTCTTCATAAGGGTGACTGCTGCTTCTCCTGGGTGGGGAGCTGCACACTCAAGGCTATGGATGGGCCACTGAGGGCTGCCAGGTTGTGTTTTAAGACAAAGGGGAAAACCAAACAGCCTCTGAGCGTGCCGGGATGATGTTAAAAAATACGCAGTGTGGTTTGGTGTGTGCTTACCTGCTAGACTGAGCGTTTCGCTCACTTTGTGTGCCTATTAAAGCTGCTCTGGTGTGCGTGCGTTCTAATTCTATTTAAAATGCCTTCCTTTAAAACAAAACTGTGCCGACATCCAGGCCTGCAAATGGTGCATCGGAGCACAAAGTGATTCAAACAGAGCATTTCCTAGAAGAGAGCCTTCTGGGTCTCTCCCAGGCTGACAGCATCAGCACAGGCTGCTTGTAACTCGGGGAAAATGCCTCTGGCTTCCACTGACCTCTATTTCTACTTGATGGTTAAGAAAAATCTTAAACAGTATTTGACAGTGACTCCCTCTTTGTGAGTAACACTTTATGGAGCTGGCTGGATTCTCTGGGTGCTGCTTGCTTCACTCAGGTTCCTACATTTAATTTAAGCCCTGTTAGGAACAGAGAGGAACATCTGTTGGGTTGGGACGTAGCTGTAGAGAAGAGCTAAAAATGAGTCTTCTGACTATTCAATGGGAGATGGGAGCCCCAGTAACTTCAACTAGATACCTAACTTGCTGGATGAATGGATATTGGAAGTCAAAGAGTCCCTGCAAAGAAAACTGAGCAGTGGTAACCGGGCTCCTTAATGGGGAGAGCACGGAGAACAGCAATCAGCAGTGCCCAAAGGCGCCTCTAGGACATGCTGCTCACCTTCAGGTTAGTGAGAAGGATTGTTTTGTTCAGTTCTTGGCCACTATAAGGGAGCTTTAATAAAAACCATGAACTCGGGTAGAACAGCTGATTGTTTATCCATCAGCTCTATGTACAGATGTTCTATAGGAGTGGCTCCACTGTACTGTCTGCAAATACATCAGTAAAGCTGAAATCATACTGAAATCAGCATTTGTGTTTGTGTGTGTGTTCGATACGTCTTTGAAAATTTCTGAGTGTAAATGATTTTTTCTGTCATCACACAGTAGGATGTACTTTGATAAAGCTTTGTGGTACTGAACATCTGTAACATCAGACATCTGCAAAAGGCATTTTTTGCATAATTTCTAATAAAAGAAGTGCATTTTCAGCAGTTTTCTACTGCAAATGTTCAAGTGCTGTTATAATTTAGGCAGTAGAAAAAGCTTGAGGGATAGAAGTCATCAATTCCAAGTTACATTAACTTGGAAACATCATTCTCTCTAAGTCTTAGGAATAGAAAATAGTTTTAGAAAACAGCTACATTTGCTAAGCAAGGGCAGCAGAGGCTCCTGGATATATCATAAGAAGTTTTATTACTAAAACTTGGATTACGAGATGGTAAACCTTTATGCCAGTGTGTGTTTGAAGAATCTGCCTGACTTGCACAGCTGGGCTTGGCAACTACTACTTTCTTGTAGGTTTTGGGTTTTTTTCCTAAGAAAATACAAAAGGATTTGTCACAGCGTGCAGAATGACTATGCTAGTGATTCCTTTCAGATACTTGTGATTGGTTGATAGATGCACAGGGGCTTAGGCAAAGAAAGTCCCAGGATGGTGATACTTGAAGGATGGAAATTGAAAAGCTCTGGGGAATCTGTAGAGCTTCACCCTGTGCTGCACAGGGGATCCAGCCCCAAGGGTGCAGAGCTGACGAATCACAGGCATTGAAGTGCTTTGCCCACGGGCTCTGCAGCTCGTGTTTTATAAAAACATGGGAGGATTGATTGGTGCTCAGACCCTTGCCAGACTCCTTGGCCAGCCTAAGTTAACCTCTGAAACTTCACTAAGTGCTGCAGAGGCTACCACCACTTTCACATGTATCTGGGTGCTGGCCTGAAGATGCCACCTGTAGCTGGCTCAACGACCAGAGCAGGCTAAACAGTTTAGAGATACATATTCTGAAATATTTTAAGTGCTTTGATGCTGGATAAGCCAGGTCCAACAGGGACCACATTTCTTGGGCTGCTTAGGGTGCAGTAAAGTGTGTAGAATAAAGGCTATTTACCTCTCCTTGCAGCATGGAGTCTAGTTATTTTACCGAGAAACTTGTTTTTCACCACCTGCAGTGCGGGCTAGAGATGCCCTTTGGTAGCACTTGTGCAATGAAAGCATTAGGCTGAACTTCTGCGTTACCACTCCCAGAGGAGTGGGACTTTGATGCCTGTTACTTGCACAGATTTTAAAGGTAACACATATCCTCTCAGTGTTCACCTTCAAATGTTTGGATTTTACCTCTTTCACCTGGAATTTTTGAGCAGCTGGCAGGGAGCAATGCCTGCTGGCTGCCCAGGAGGTGATGCTGATGGCCGAGCTGTGCTTGCCCCGTCTCCATGCAGGATAAAAAAACCTCTTGAGCTCATTTCACCTTAAGCACAGACTGTTGTTACAACATGTCTTCAGCCGTCTGGGTACACCAGCCATTTGGGCAGGCTTTTCTCTCCCATTTTGTCTGTTGAATCACTGCAAAAGTGGGCGGCAGCAGATGCTGGGGATGTGGAAGGGCTGACAACCCAGCAGTGGGTGCAGTGGTCTCACCAGAGGGGTTTGGGACATTTGCGCATGCCGAGAGGTTAGAAAGGGAAAAGAAATTTGCCGTCAGGCTGTAAACCTGAAGAAGTAAGAATTGCAGTTAAAAATAAAACCACAAAATAAAGCTATGATGAGCTTTCTGGAAAGAGTACAATGCATACAGAATGTTTTACTACTATTATGGAGGCAGAATGTAAGTGAAGCCTTCAGAAGTACAGTGAAAAGTGATCTTAGCATATGCAATTCACCATCACTGAATGGGACCGTGAGCTACCAGTGGCCAAGGCGGGAGGTTTCTTTTTGGTTTGTCAAAGTCCTTCCATGGCAATCCACCAACACCAGGTCATGTCATACCCCTGCAGTCGTCTTCACCTTCACTGGGGTTTTATATACCCTAGACTTTTCTTTCCCCTTCTTGCCATGGTATGCAAGCAAGAGCTGCAACTAAGTGGGCTTCGCAGCAGTCCGGCTCTAGGAAGATGTATTCTGAGCAATAAGAAATCAGGAGGAAAATGGTAATGAGGATAGATCTGCCCTAACTTACATGCCAGTTAGATATTTACAGCTGGAGCCGTTGTCAGGACTGAATTCCCCAAGCCAGAATTGCAGCATTTACAGGATTTGCATGTTTAATTAAGGAAAAGTAATGACACAACTTCAAAAGCAGTGTAAGAGAGGAAATGTTTCCACTAACTATTCTAAACCAGATGCTACACCCTCAGAACAAAGGCACACCAAAGCTCAAATCCCTGTCTGCTGAATTAGGTCGGTTTACACCTGAGATACCCCTGGGAAGATTTGCAGAGCTCGGGGCAGCCCATGCATGGTTTTACCTTCCTGGGATGCACAGGGCAGTGCCGCTAATGGCTCCCAGTGGCAGCTGGGCAAATTTTAGTCCATGCTAACTCTCCCATCACTGGGACAAACACCGTAAGAAAGTGGTGTAAAGGACTTTGTCACAATAACCCTATGCAGTGCTACAGACTAGGAGAAGTCTGTCTAGAAAGCTGCCTGGAGGAGAGGGACCTGGGGGTGTTGGTTGACAACGACTGAACATGAGCCAGCAGTGTGCCCAGGTGGCCAAGAAGGCCAATGGCATCTTGGCTTGGATCAGAAATGGTGTGACCAGCAGGTCCAGGGAGGTTATTCTCCCTCTGTACTCGGCACTGGTGAGACCGCTCCTCGAATACTGTGTTCAGTTCTGGACCCCTCACCACAAGAAGGATGTTGAGGCTCTGGAGCGAGTCCAGAGAAGAGCAACAAAGCTGGTGAAGGGGCTGAAGAACAAGTCTTACGAGGAGCAGATGAGAGAGCTGGGGTTGTTTAGCCTGGAGAAGAGGAGGCTGAGGGGAGACCTCATTGCTCTCTACAACTATCTGAAAGGAGGTTGTGGAGAGGAGGGAGCTGGCCTCTTCTCCCAAGTGACAGGGGACAGGACAAGAGGGAATGGCCTCAAGCTCCACCAGGGGAGGTTTAGGCTGGACATTAGGAAAAGATTTTTCACAGAAAGGGTCATTGGGCACTGGAACAGGCTGCCCAGGGAGGTGGTTGAGTCACCTTCCCTGGAGGTGTTTAAGGGACTGGTGGATGAGGTGCTGAGGGGCATGGTTTAGTGTTTGATAGGAATGGTTGGACTCAATGATCCAGTGGGTCTTTCCCAACCTGGTGATTCTATGATTCTATGATTTGGTGCTGGATTTGCCACCCATCAGTTGCAGGACATAAAGCCAGGTCTAGGCTCCAGGGCAGGGAAGCCACAGTCGCGAGCCATCTTGGGGTGATGCATGGGGAGAAACCTCATAGTAGGCAGAAGCATGGTGTTGTCGAGCCAGGCCTCAGCAAGCTTTGGCTGAAACTGCCGGTGTGCCAGGGGCAGAGGCTCAGAGGCTCAGCGTCACCCTCCTTTCCCTGCAGCCATCCCAGGAGGGACCAGGTCTGACAGCGGTCACCTCCACCACCCTGCAGCAATCCTGCTCCCAGCAGAGCAGGTGCCAAAACCTGTTATTAGGGGCTGAGCATTCCACTACCAGCCTCTGCTTATCCTGGCGGCATGGTTGTGAGCTGCTTACTCATCACTTTAAGGAGCAGGTTGAGGGTGTGCATTCCTGTTGTGCCTGTTGCACACACCTGCCTGCCCCTCGCTGGTGAACCAGCCAGTTCCCCAGCCCGCTGGGTCATGACTGTGGGCTCACAGCTCCTCTACAAGGTTCAGGGAGGGTTGGGGCAAGAAGCTTTCAGTGCTTAGGCCTCATTGCTCTCTACAACTACCTAAAAGGAAGTCGTGGAGAGGAGGGAGCTGGCCTCTTCTCCCAAGTGACAGGGGACAGGACAGGACAAGAGGGAATGGCCTCAAGCTCCACCAGGGGAGGTTTAGGCTGAACATTAGGAAAAAACTTTTCACGGAAAGGGTCATTGGGCACTGGAACAGGCTGCCCAGGGAGGTGGTTGATTCACGTTCCCTGGAGGGGTTTAAGGCACAGGTGGACGAGGTGCTGAGGGGCATGGTTTGGTGTTTGATAGGAACGGTTGGACTCGATGATCTGGTGAGTCTCTTCCAACCTGGTGATTCTATGATTCTATGACTCTCTGCCTTGCTTCAGCAGGCAAACTAAATGCAAATGCAGTTCCAGGCAGTCTGGGCTGTAACAAAGCGCCATGCAGCATCCGCCCGCGACGCCTCTGTGCAGCATCAGTCTGGGGGAGCTTTGGCAGGCAGAAAGCAGGGGGCTGAGCCTGCTGGCAGGAGCAAGGGGAGGCACGGCTCCTCCTCCCCGTGGGGATGCTTGGAGGCACTGTAGGAGTTCTTGCGCTTCCCACCCAGCTGCCATATCGCCAGTCTCACATCGCACGGAGCTGTCACGGCGCTGAGCCATGACGCATTGGCACCTCAGCCTCGTGGCTTCATTAAAATGGCAAACAGTGAGAGCAAACGTGACACGCATGACTGTCGTTTGATCACAGAGATGACATGCCCCCGAAGATTAAAATTTGCTCTCTGAGACAGCACCTAAGTCATGCTCAATATGTCCGTGCCCTCGTAAGGGCTTAGGGCTGGAAAGGCACCACCAGAAAAGACACTGGTACCTGCAGAAGGGACCCTGTTGGGGCTCCCACCTTCGTGGGAGTTGTCACCTCTTCCACAATACAGAGGTTTGAAAGGATGATCTCTGCTATATCTAACTCACAGACTGACGGGATGACTGCCAGGCCGTTCTAGTGACAGATGATACTTTCATCTTAGCAATCTGAATTGCAAAATCTGTTTTCTTAACATCTCCTCTCCTTTTGTATCCAGTATGTTTGTCAGTTTTTATGTAACAAAACCTATTTTTAAATGCTGGGTTTGGGTGTTCTAGATGAAATCTACTTTCCAGCTAAACAGACTTTCATCCCATTGCAGGAAAATACCATCATTCAGCACAGAACTGCACCCTTCACAGTCCTCTGCAAAAAGAAATAAATGTGTAAGATGTACTTCCCAAAACTGTTAACCTATATTGTTGCTTAAATAACTATATAAGAAGCAACATCCTCTGGTTAGTTGTTTTTTGTTGTGTTTTTTTTTAAATCGCATCTAATGTAAAGATTTTGTCCGGGTGCAAATGAAAGTATTTCATTATTTTAATATCACCCAACAAGAACTAATTCTCTGGGAAATAAAATTGCAGATGTAAAATAATATTAAATCAAATTATTTAAATCAATCTGTTCTCTTGGAGCATTTCATCATTTTGAATTCCTGGCGCTGAAACCTGGTATCCATAAGACAGGCAATATTAGGGCTTTTCTGCCACTAACATGTGGGTCCATCAGTGGGGTCCAGCTTCCTTCCTTCATTCCTTTGTTCCTTTGTTCCTTTGTTCCTTTGTTCCTTCCATCCATCCATCCATCCATCCCTCCCTCCCAACCACAGAACAAGATTCTCATGTATTTCATGACTTTACTCATTTTCTTATATTCATGAAAAAACCCTCTTGGATTTTAATTTTTATACATAAACACACGTATGAAAATGTTCATCATTTATGCAGAGACAGCAGCTTAAATTCAAGTTCTGCATTCCTGGTTGCTGTAGATTCGGTCTTTGAAGTGTACGGAGCTGCAGTGACCTTCAGCATCTGGAGATCTGGCCCTAAGCAGTCTGCACATTTTTAGTGCACTTTTGGCATCCAGGGCAGGAAAGAAAATGCAATATTTATTCGTGTCATTGTTATCTACCAGCAATTTCCACAAGGAACTTCTCAGCACATGCGCTTGTTTTCTGCTGGGGTCAGTGTTGACATAACAGAAAAAGCCTTCCCAGGTACAAGTTACGGTATTTAAACACTGTCTTCTTTGCTACTAATATAAAAAAGCTGTCGGAAATGAGAATGTTAAAAATGACAAAGTAAAGTAGGAATAGGCGACTTGCTGAATTGAGAGCCGAATTTTTCCTGATGAGGAAAGTGCTGGAAACATCTGGGAGAAAAGCAGCAGCACAGGCTGTGAGATGAGCAGAAGAACCAAATAATTCATTAAGATGCTGCTGCAAAGCAACCCCTTACACGAATTAGAGAGGCAGCAAGCAACAAAATCCTGGATGAGGAGCCAGGTGGCCCAAAAGCCATTTGAATGAGGCTATAAGAAACCAAGGTTATGTATTATTCCAGCTTCTCTCAGCTGTTGGTGAGGAAAGTGGTTCCGAGGCCAGGGCACCTTTTGGTGCTCTGGCTCAACCAGGCTGTTACATTTTTCCTGGCCTAGTGTTCCTTCACAATAGTAAATTAATCATTCCTTCTCCAAAAGAATACATGTTTTATGAATGTGCAACTTTCTAATCATAATGAAGGAGTACAGAGTCTTAATTAAGTTATTAGGAGCTGTTATGAATCTATATTTTGTTCTATAAACCTGAAAGAATAAATAGTAATAATAGTATCGAAAACGTATAACTCTTCTCCCCCCACTCCCCAGTTCCTATGTATTATAAAGTACCTCAGGAAATTACATGAAAGATGTTATGGAAAAAAAATAAATAAATCAGTGTGGGGGGCCCATTTGAGCTGTAACAGAAAGTGCCAGAGTTCCAAACTTGCCTCTCCCTGCCAACTTGGTGCCAGCCATGCCACCAACCCTGTTAGCATCCAACCACACCTGGTTGGATGGAAAGCAGAAAATGGGTGGGAGCAGAAAGCATAAACCAGAGAAAACCAAACCGATTGCGTGGAATTGGCAAGAGCTGTGCCTCTTCGCGCACAGTGGGGCTTGACCCCTGTTTCTTTGCCCAGCCCCAAACCTTTTCTTCTGGTAGTACAGAACATCCGATAGGGAATTGAACCGTCGGACAGTGGAATGGCTTTTCTCAGCCACTGGAGATCTGTGATCCTTCACAAACACTTTATAGCAGCCCCTGGGCAGCCAGAGGAGGAGCAAGCCCCCAAAGATTTCAGGTTTGCTACCAACTTAAAGATTTCTTTCTGCTCACCATACGGCTCCCTGAAAAAGCTGGACATAGCACAGCACTACTATGAGTTTATCTTTTATGTATAAAAGCTCTCCATAGCTGCCCGCTCAATCACAAGGCAAGAAAACAACAGGTACATTCAACTTTAATGAAATAATCATCAGTTATATGTACAGTTATAACTGAGAGAAAAAATCAGCTGGACAAAGGATGCAAATCCAGCCCTGAACGTGGAGCAACAGTTGCAGGGGCCAGGCTGGGCCAAAGCATTTTTGCCATTCTTCTCCTCTATTGAAGACATTTCACCTAAAAGGCAATACTGAAATACAAGAAATCCTCCCAAAACTGCTTAGTGGGCTGACAGGACGTGACAGCCTGGCCCCATGGGATCATTTTGTGTTTCTTTAATACAGCCTGGACATTCTCCTCTGGAGCCAACACCAGCAGGGCTCCACAGAGATGCTGTGGCCCTTTGCTTGGCACCAGCTGTGGTGTCCAGCCATCCCACAAGCAACCTCCAGCATCACTATGGCTCTTCCTGGGGTGATGCAGCAGCTCCAAATGGACATATAAAAGTCCTTAAAAAGTCCCTTTCGAAATTATGGCAAAATACCTGGAAGGACCAGTATGAAGTACAAAGTCATTAAAAGTTTACACACTGAATTATACATATCTGATAGCTTATTAAATAAATTCACTGAAAAAGACAAGACTTTTTTTTTTTTAAGCATTCTCTGATTTTTCCTAAGTTTTGCTTGCACAGAAACAAGCTGTGGTGCTCACAGTCCTCTTGTAACAACAGAGATGCTTTATCAATGTTTAAAACGTGGTTTCGTACCAGGTACTAGGAAAGTTCACAGCCCTTTTATTTTAACAGGAATCTGAATCCTACATGGAGAAGGGAAATCTCAGCATACTGCCTATGATCAGTGAGCAATTGCCAGGCAAGGCTGCTATTTCTGTATCGACTGAGAAATACGCAGGAGAATTTTCTCAGAAGAACAGACTGCCTTGCCCGCAGCTGTACATCAATCCCAGCTGCACAGATGCAATCCCAAATTATTAAAAGGTGCCTTTCTCTTGGAGAGCTGGTAGTTGGAGGCGATGCTCACACACACACACACCACAATGGTGCAGATCCTCTTCGAGCAGGGCAGTTTGGGTGTTTTGATGGAGATCGGCCTGGCCGTGCATTTTACAGCCGTGTCCCCAGCCCCTCACATCTAGATTTCTTTTTTCCCTGAGGACTTTGGTAAGATCACTCTGGCATTTCCCTGCATGTTTCAGAGCAAGCTGCGTGGCGTGCTGGAGCCAGCTGGAGCCCAGCAGCAGCGAGCCAGGCGTGATGCACATTTCCCAGGGGATGCTTGGCTTGCTGAAGTCAGGCAGGGTTTGTGGCAAGGGGGGAGCCGTGCAGGACAGGCTGCCGTCAGCACCTGGGGATGCCAGCACCACTCGGACCAAATCTCCTCTCCAGGCAAAGCAATTCCAGTGCTGGCAGCTCATGGCGGCTCCCAAACTATATCAAGAACCGAAGCAATAGTTGACTGCTAACACACATGCAGCTCACTGCTATTTATATCACATGCCATATATAAAAAATATGCTACATCCAAGGACAGCTTCACCACAACATCGTGATTCAGACAGAAGAAGGCGAAGGGAGGAGAGGGGCTGCCTGCAGCAGGCACACTCCTGCCCAGCCCTTGCCACCAATGCTGCTGGGAATTTTGCCTGTTGAGATTAATGGTGTGAGAATGGGCCCCTGGCAAACAAAACAATCTCATTTTCTTGGCATTCACGCAACCCAGGGTCAGCAAGATGAGTGGCTGATGCTGTCTGGAAATGCAGAGGCTGCTTGTGACAGGGAAAGAGGCCAAATGAAAAATGCCACTCGCTGCAACCATCCAGCTTCATGCAACGTGACAGCAGGGGTGACCGCTGTTCCTGGCATCTGTGCATCGCAAAGTACCTGTTTGTAATACTAAACACTGCCCTGAGCCTGTCTGGCATTAATATCTTCATGTTAACATTGCAGTTGCTTCACCGTCCTTCATCTCTGCCAAACCCCAGGACAAACCTCCAGCCGTGTCCAGCGTGCCCTGAATCCAGGACCTCCCAGGACCTTTCACTAAATGCATGGTACATACAGAGCTACAGCATGAACAGCAGGGAAACCTCACATGGACGATGGCAGAAACGTTGCCTCAACATAAAGGTGCCAATAAATAAAACACAGTGGCCGCAACGCCTCCATTTTTCCGCAGCCACAGTCCCCAGCGCTGTCTGAAGCG